>NC_057789.1:18428864-18756364 GCF_014905175.1 Aphidius gifuensis | reverse complement strand
AAAAAAAACTTTTTGTACTAAGTATAAAAGCAATACTTATAAATTTAGTTACCATAAATTATAAAAAAAAACTTTTTGTACTAAGTATTAAAGCAATACGTATAAATTTATTTACCATAAAAAATTTTCTTCGTACTAAATATAAAAGTAATAGATATTTATCAAATTCGTATAAAAAACTATAAAAAAAAAAGAAAACTTTTTGTACTAAGTATTAAAGCAATACGTATAAATTTAGTTATCATAAAAAAAAAACTTTTTGTACTAAGTAATAAAGCAATACGTATAAATTTAGTTACCAAAAAAAAAAAACTGTTTGTACTAAGTAAACAGTTTTTTTGTTGCTAAAAAAACTTTTTGTACTAAGTCGAAAATTAATTTTGTGCTAATAAAACTTATACTGTTATTTTTTTTTCTTTTCTCTTTTTCGACTTTTTGTACTAAGGAAAAAAGTTTATACTATTATATACATACGTATAAAATAAATATATAAATATATATACTTTTTTCAAACAAAAAAATTTAATTGTCATATTTTTATGTATATATAAAATAAATATGGTAAAAATTATTAATAGCCATTATATTTATGATCAAAACTAATAAATATAAAATAAACTATCATATTTTTAATCATATATTTATATATTAAAATATTTATATATATACATATTTGGACATATGACAGCCCAACACAAATTATTTTTTATTTTTTTTTTTTTTTTTTAAATCATCTTTTACACATATATATATATATATATGTATATATATATGTATAGTAAAAGGGAGTAAATGCTCGGTAACTTTTTTTTTTTTATATTCCATCTATGATGTTTATCACATAAAGAGCCATTTAAACGACCCGTGATAATGTTGTATTTTATATTTATATGACATATAATTCAAAAATAAGTTACAATATATATATTTATGTATATTTATATATATTAAATGAAAAGTTACAATAAATATGTATATTGTCCATATAAAACATATAAATATATATAAAATATAATAAACATAAAAAAATATATATAGTAACTTAAAAATAAGTTACAAAATGTATATTCATATATATTTATATATATTATGTGAAAAGTTACCATAAAATATATATATTGTCCATATGGCAGTGCTCTATGCATACCTCCATATAAAAACCGAAATCAAAAAATTAATGGTCTACTGCGTTTTATTTAAATCCTATGTTAAATAGGCCCCTTTTTGTTGTTGAAACATACATGTGTAATGTCCTGCGGTAAGCGCCGAACTTTTTTTATTTTAGATAAATTGTATTTTTCAGGGTCCAATTGGATACCCCTAGCTCCATCTTATGAATTATAAGGGTAACATTTAAGGGAGTAAACGCATCCCCGAATACCCCCGAATATTCCCGACCTACCCTACGGTCAGCTTGTGCCATTGACCCAGGATATCGATCAGTTCACTGGGATCTCTGATCCTGTGACTACCAGCTCTAACTGCTTTAACTGCTTTAATAAGTGTTTTACAAAGTCTTAGAATAATTTTAAGAGTCACCAGCCGAAAACTGTAAGTTACATTTATCCAATATTTCATTGATTTATTTTGCTTAAATGATTTTAATTATCTTTACGTAATATTTGGTTACGCAAATTATTAATTTAAACTCATTAAAATCATACTGGATATAACTGGTAATGAATTCAGACCGCATGGTCTAAGTTGTCTTGTTCTTTTAAATTAAATTCAAGTGCATACTTTTTGTGTTAAATTATTTAATCAAATAAATATTGAATAAAGTAAATTATAGTTGGCCGATTTAAGCAAGAATTTGCTTGTTAAAAATATTCAATTATTTTAAATATAACAATCAACGACTTCGTGGTCATGAATTTGGTCTTAACTACGACCTGTAAAGTATAGTAAAGCGTTTTATGTAATTATTAAATCAAACAAATGTAAAAGTGAACTTCGTTATAATTTTTATTGTAAAGTCAGTGTTACACAAGTGCGTCAATTATCTCAAGGTCCACGTCGGTCCAAATTTAAATATGCTATATTCAACATCAATACACTTGGTAGATTCGTGGTATTTTCATAATAAATTTACCATTTTATTTAACATTATATGTTTTGTGTTTGACTCAAGTTCTTATAAATTATTGGTGTTTAATTTGTGTACTATTCTCGCGTATTTTTCAGGTTCCTTTTTACCTCTCCCTACATTACGCAATTTAATATCTCCCTACCCTTCTTATGCGCCAAGGCCGCGCAGGAAAAACAGGGTTAATTAAAATAAATTATTAAGATCATGGATAGAATTAGAGCTAAAGAATTGCCAGCAATGAATACATTAGTAAGTCATTTTATGAATTTGTTATCAATAATAATTAATTTATACACTAACCTTTTTTTGTTTTGTTTTTTTTTTTTTTTTCTCTTTATAGACTTTATTGGTAGCTTTATTAACAAATTCATTACATAATGAAGTTAAAGAATTCAATATTCGATTGATAATAATTGATTCAATTTCGAGTGTTTTTCGAGGTGCATTTAGAACTGTCGAAGAGGCAAGAGAAGAGCAGTCATAAATAATTAAAACAATCGCAAATTCTTCAATTAATTTATCAGAAAAAGGAGTTAAAATTATTGTAATTAATGATGTAAGTATAAAATTATTATTATTATTCGAATATTAGAAATAAATGAATAAATAAAAAAACAAAAAACAGACACTCACATACATACATAATTAATATTGTTTTTTTATGTTTTTTTATATAGATGACAAAAACTTTACCAGAAGATAATGCATCACAATTATTATTATCATCATCAGCATCCACTAATCAAAATAATAATGAAAATTCATTCATCGGACCTGCATCAGGATATACATGGAAAAGTTATGTAACAAATTCAATCGAATTAAAATTATCAAAAAATTATCGTGAAATGATAATTCAAAAATCATCTTATATGTATAGTAGAAATGAAAGCTTAAAATTTCAAATTATTAATAAGGACTCGGTTGGCTGTCCCATTTTATTTTATCAATGGATTTTTTTCGAAAAATATAGCTTAAATTGTAAATTGTGGATGACGAAGAAAAAAAAAAAAAAAAAATCCAAAAAATCCAAAATGGCAGAGTTTCCGGTATAAACATAGTTTTTTAAAATGGATACTTGTTACGTCTTGGTATTAAAATAATTCATAATCAATAAATAAAATAATAATTTAATAGATTTAACACATGGAGATACCGAGTCAGCAAATAACATCTCTCTTTTTTTTATTTTCTAAAATTATTTTTATGCATTTTAATCAAAATCATCATTTTACTTGTTTCTCACAATATTATAAATTCTTATTTAAAATCATTTTATAAACACATTTCAAAGTCACCTTTGCAACTCGAGATTTTACATCCGTTAAAATTATTAAATTATTATTAACAAAATCTTTAAGCAAATTATTAAATGCTGACTACCATGGGAACCCTTAAATCTGATTGGTTCAACTATTATACCACTTTTTGTCATCCCTACCTTAGTTATAATTTTATGGGAATTTTCAATTAATAATTTTTAAGGAGCTTCACTCTCGTGATAACTTTTATTCGGCCAACATCTAACTAAATTTAAAATCATTTTAATTGAATTAAATACTTAGTAAAATTTCATAAATTTATATTAAAAATTATTGATCATTTTAATTGATAAGAATTTAAACAAAATAAATTTAATCCTTTGAAGAAGTTAATAATAAACAAATAATATTATCATTGCATAAAAAATTTAATTAAATAACTGTGTAAAATAATTATTCCTACAAAATATACCCTTTCTAAATCCTAACATTGACTGTGAATTTTTCCGGGTGTTGTTTTCTGTGCTACGAGTTGTGTTACCTATTGGATTATTCGAAAATTTTCAACATCATCAGGCGACCATCCGGATTGACACGCTCTCTATAAATTATTTTTGGATAACCAACAACAACAAGGTAGAATCCACAAATTTACACATTCCCTCCTAACCCGTTACCCTGTAGGGAATAACAAAATACGAGGATTTTAAATAGAACGTTAAATATCAGGTTGATTGAATTAAATTATTCCTAATAAATTATATTATTATTTTTCAAGTTCAATATTCTTCTTTTCTTTTGTTATTTCATAGACTAATTTAATTAGATCAACCTGGTACGTAACAATACTGCATTTTTTTTTTTGCACCAAAACGTTTTTTACATCAAAACTAACACTTTTCATTTGAAAAATTTTTCGATAAAATCACTTTTTTATCGGGCCGATTTTATCTGTTTATGGATTTTTCTGAAAAGATATGGCTTTAATTCAAAAATGATATTTAGAAAAGTTGTAGCGCCCAGAAAAACAAAAACGAAAAAAAAAAACTTCTGAAAAAAAATTAAAAATGGCGGCGTTAGAAGCATAAACAAAGTTTTGAAAAAAAAATCGATTTTTCCGGAAAATTTTATTTAGAAAAAGTGTTAGCCTTGATGTAAACAATTTTTTAATAAAAAAAAATTACACCTAACCTCGAAAAAAAAAATGTTCATACCGGAAACTCTACCATTTTTAAATTAAAATTTTTTTTTTTTTTTTTTTTGTTTTGTCTTTTTGAGCGCTACAACTTTTCTGAATAGCATTTTTTAATTAAAGCCATATTTTTTCAGGAAAATCCATAAACAGAGAAAATCAGGCCGAAAAAAAAAGTAATTTTATCGAAAAAGTTTTTAAATAAAAAGTGTTAGTTTTGATGTGGAAAACGTTTTGGTGCAAAAAAAAAAATGCAGTATCCATTTCAAAAAACTATGTTTATACCGGAAACTCCAGCATTTTGGATTTTTCGAATTTTTTTTTTTTTTTTTTCTTCGTCCCTCTCCAAACCCTACAACTTTTATTTGAAACATTTTACAATTTAAGCTTTATTTTTCACAAAAAATCCATTGATAAATTAAAATGGGACACTCTGTATGTTGAATATAAATCGGCCGACGTAAATATATCAACGACCGAGTAAATATATCTCGTAAATCGATCGGCCGCTTAAGTAATGACCACTTATTAAACGACCGACTAATTATAAATTAAATATAAATCGACTACTTATTAAACGTCCGACCACTATAGGTTTCGAATATAAGTCGGCTACTTATTTGACGGCCGACCAATTAAGTTAATCACGACCGACCAATAAAGTATTGAATACTAGTCGGCCGACGTAAATATATCAACGACCGAGTAAATATATCTCGTAAATAGATCGGCCACTTAGGTAACGGCCAACTTATTAAGTTAAACACGGCCGACAAATAAATTATTGAATATAAATCAACTGCTTATCTGACGACCGACGACTAAATAATTTGATCGGCTTATTGAATATCATTATTATTATTATTATTATTTAAAATAATATAATAGAAAAATATTTATCAATATAAAATAAAAATAAAACTTATCTGATTTTAATAAATAGAGATGCACGCGAGACGAGACGAGACGATATTTGATCGAGTCTCGTCTCGGTCTCGAAAAATGACCAAAACAACAATTTCGTCTCGGTATCGTCTCGGCTGAAAAAATCAGAGTCTCGTCTCGGTCCCGTCTCGAGTAAAAAAAATCGGAGTCTTGTCTAGTCTCGGCTGTATAAATATAAAGTTAACAAAAGTAAACTTTTTTTTTTTATTATCAATACAACATTTTTAAATATATATACATTCTTGTAATATATTCATATAAAATATTTTTTTTTTTTTTTTTATTCTTTTATAACGTATGAGTACTTTATTAGTTTTTTTTTAATTTTTAATTAACAATGAATATTGCATTTATTTCAACTCAAAAGTTACGTATCAATTGTACTGAACAACAAACAAAAAAAATATATAAAATGAATATAAATTAATAATAAATAAATCAATGCTTATTTAAACTTCGATTTAACATATATGATAAAGATGTCCTTTATTTATTTCGTACGTCTAAATCGAAATATAATTTACCAGTATTTTTTAAATCAAGCTGGATTTCAATTTAATTTTTATTCATTTTATATATTTTTTCGTTTGTTTATAGTTATTATATAGATGCGATATGTATAAGAACTTAATAATAAAAAATGCACCACAAAAAAAAAAAAAAAAATTAAGAAAACCAAATTTGATATTATTGTTGACACCGAGACTCTCGCGAGAAGCCTCGG
The DNA here is from genome assembly GCF_014905175.1 of Aphidius gifuensis. NCBI lineage: Eukaryota > Metazoa > Arthropoda > Insecta > Hymenoptera > Braconidae > Aphidius > Aphidius gifuensis. The sequence continues at coordinate 18,750,152 of NC_057789.1, read as the reverse complement.
AATAATGCTAGTATCGTCTCGGTCTCGTCTCGAGTTCGTGAGACGAGACGAGAAAGTGCCGAGACTGGTCTCGTCTCGTGTGCATCTCTATTAATAAATAATTTGTAATCCACCTTGTAATTGCACTATACACACATTAATTTACACAGCACCACATAATTACTAAACAATTTTGGAGCAAGGCTACAGCTACTTTTTTTTTTGTCACTATGCTTTTGTATTAATTGGAAATCTTTTATTTTCATATAATAATTATAATTTAATGATAATACATAAATATAGATATACGATATATATATTGTAACGAGATTTAGCAGATCTCGCGCTCCCGAAAATGATTAAAGGTCTGGTCTGAGGGGTTTTATCGACTAAGACGCTAATTAATACCACCGGTTTGTGAGTGGCCTTGGTAGTGACATCTATTTTCGCCTGAATGTCAGTGTTGACTTGGTAGACATCCGCCACGAGCGGATAATCCGGATTCCTACCCTGGCTACGTCAGATTCGTATCCCCAACTTCGACACTCCCACCGGAGAGTCGCATCGAGGTGTGCGCACAGATGGTCGTATGGAGTGGGTCAAACAGGAGTGGGGATAGAGTGATGGCACCGGGACTGGTGACAGTCCATAGTTGGCTTCCGATGAAGCTAGCTGACTCCTTGGTGGAGTTGGCTGGTGACTTGGTGATGTCAACATGCTCCTATGGAGGAGCTAGTTGATATCATTGGTGAAGCTGGCATGACTCCTTGGTGGAGTTAGCCGACTTAGACGATGACGTCGACTGGGTCCTAGGTTAGAACTAGTTGATGTCACTGATGAGTCCAACCAAGCTCCCGATGCGTGGTGCATGCTCCCGGGGGTGATTTACGATGTCGCTACGCTGTATAGGTAGGACGTTGTATTTCACCCGCTCTCTCGCTCTAGTGTGGTTACTTACTGTCAGGGTAACCTATAATTGGGTAGTCAGATGCATAAAGTGGTCTGGCGTAAGACCGTGGCTGCGGATGGACTTTATGTTCGACTACTTGGTGCACTGGGGTGAGTAGGCAATAGGAGGATATTCGGTAAAGCCTGTGAGGTACGAGTATCCTCGTTCTCGTATTGACTTAGGTTGTGCGAGTGAGTTAAACCAAAGTTAATGATCACGGTAATAACCGCAGCCGCGGGGTGAGGTTATTACGCTCCCGGCCAATACTAAAAACGATATACATTTTAGTATGGTGCCAGAGGCGTTTTGGAACTAATATGGTGGACCGCGCCCCTTTACCATTTCTTGCTGAACTAGTCGCTACCGAAATGATCGGCGGCGGCCATTGCTCCCGAAACTACCCCACGGTCCGTTGGTTGCCGTCATACACCAGCTGGCTCCCTCCTGGCGGTAAGAGAAGAGGCCGGTGAGAAATCCTCGTTGATCCCATTGTAACTAAGGCTTCTACTTTATCGGTGGAAAAATCAGTTACAATATATATTTACAATTTAAAAATTTATAAAAAGTTATTAATATCACTAAATATCAAAATGCCACGCGGTTATATTAACGAAAAATACTCCGAAATTCTTCCTACTTTAATAGAGTAAAATATGATGGCTTCAGAGCCACGCAGGCTTCAGAGCCACGCAGGCATACAAAAGATATTATCACCACTGCTCCTCTGTTGAAACACCTGTTCTGCAAAAAACACACACACACACATAGGGAAACTCCCCTTTTTTACACAATGCTTAGCTAATAACCGAGTAAATAGATCGGCCGCTTAAGTAATGACCGACCATTCATATCTTGAATATAGGTCGGCCACCTTTCAACGGCCGACCAATATTTCTTGAATATAAGTCGGCATTCAGCTAGCGGCTGACTAAAGATTTTTACATATCTATTTCACTTGACTTATGAATTTTCAAGTAATAATAAATATCATAAATTAATATATTTCATATTAATATATAATAAAATTATATATTAATTAATTAAAGGACTTAGCAAATTTCCGAGAAATCTTCCGCGGATGGGAGGGGAGCGGGGAGAACTTAATTGATATGTTCCTATATTTATCGTATTTTTCGTTATTTTCACTGATTTTTCTTTGATATTTTCCGGTTTTTTTTACATTTTTCTTCATATTTACTGAAATTTTTTAATATATATTGTATTTTTCAGTGATTTTTCCTTCATATTTACTAATGTTTTTTATATTTATCGTATTTTTCTTTATATTTAGTAAGTTTTTCTTGATATTTACCAATATTTCCCTGATATTTTTTCATAATTATCGGATTTTTCTTTATATTTAGCAATTTTTTCTTTATACTTACTGATATCTTATTTATTGTTTTTTTTTTATATTTAGGGCGTTTTCCTTGATATTTACTGATATTTCCCTGGAATAATTCTATTATTATCGGATTTTTCTTTATATTTAGTGATTTTTTCTTTCTGTTTACTGATATATTTTCCCATATTTATTGTTTTTTTCTTTATATTCAGTAATTTTTCCTTCATATTTACTGATATTTTTTTATATTCATCGTTTTTTTCTTTATATTCAGTAATTTTGCTATATTTTCCTGTTTATTCAATGATATTTTCCATATTCATCGTATTTAGGGACTTTGAAAATTTTCAAGGGAGGGGTCGAGATGAAAAACAAAATCAATAGGAAATTGAAATTTCCTAAAAAAAAAGAAAAGTAGATAAAATTGAAATTGAATGCAAGGAATGGAAAGGAGAGGAAATTATTTTTTTATTTTTATATTACAGAAAGAAGGAAAGGAAAAGGGAATTGTTTTTTTGTTTTCTTTTTTTATTTTATTTTTTAAAATTTTCTTAATTAATCAATTGATGTATTTTCTTTTGTGTTTTTTTTTTTTCGTTAATACCTCCTGATTGTGCTGAATTTCATCCTGAAAAAAAAAAAATGATAAATGAATTAGAAAAAATAATAAAATAAAGAATAACCTCATCTTCCATTGCCGTCTTATCATCACCATCATATCCAGTGTCTCCTTTATCTGCAACAAAAAAAAAAAAAAAATATAAAAAAAATTAGTAACTGAAGTTTATAAAATAATTTAAAATAAAAAAACTATAAAAATATAAAAAATTACCTTGGGAAATGATTGATATAATAGATATTTCATTTTTTTTTTTTTTAATTTTATGATAAAATAGTTAATTTAAAAAAAAATCTTATTGAACAAAAATTTTTATTATCAAACGCATTGTAATATTCAAAAATACAAAATAAAAATATACTGTACATGTGTCGCGATTGTGTGAGAATTGCAAATTTTCACAGTCGTGCCTCTTTTTTTTTTTTAAGTTAAAATTAATTTTGAAATCAAATCTAATAAGCCTAGAATTATTGAAATATTATATCTTAATAATAATAAGAATTTTCGTTCAATATTAAATGCTTTTTTAAAATTAAAAAATACAAAATAAAAATATACTGTCATACGTCCGTCGGATTTGTGTCAGAATTCGGAATTCTTAGTCGTGCACTGCAGACGATTCTGACTGATTTTGACAGCAGAACCCTACTTCTTAAATACAAACAGAATTGAGTTTTTATATTAAAAAAATTATTTGAAAAAAATTCTAATGTATCTTAAATCATGAAAATAATATTTAGAAATTTTCAGACATTATCTTCTATTTATTAAAATACTACTACTATTTCTTTTTATGTCTTGATAATCCGTATATAATATATTTGTGTGTCGGTTTTGTGTAGTTTTCGTATGAGATTAGTGCGTAAACCGACTGTCGATATTTTCGCTAGGGCCGTGTATTTCCTCTGGTTTCTCCGTACCGTTGCCAATAACGAATACGATTTCTTTATCAGTATACATGCAAAAAAAGTGTTTATATCGTTTGATTTCGGAGATATGATCTTGAATAGGTGGATCTAGATTTCACGTGAATGCTTATTGTCGACAAACTAAATTTTCATAATTAAATTTCTACGAGTATCGAGATATTTATTCAATGTTCGGGAACGGCAAACGTATATATCACTTCAATTATTTGAGGCAATCGGAAAATGCGTTGACATGAGGAACGAAAAAAAACAAAAATTTAACGGATCGTATCATAGTCAAGAAGTTATTTTCTTATTTCCAAACATACTAATATGTTATTGCACGTGAATCATATTATCTACGATTTCCACTCGTAAGTTCGTACATTCATTATATAAAGATGAATGGAATGTTTAAAGATTGAATTTTTATTTAATTATCGAAATCAGAATAATTATTCGCATAACTTAAATGGACTTGTAGATTCCTTATTTTGGTAATTTTTTTTCATATCTACGTCTGACGGGTCGAGTGACCTACTCTGGTTTCCTGTGCCGTAACAAGAGGTGGGCAAGAAGGACAACTGCCCAGGGCGTAGTGTAAAGAGGGACGCACTTAAAAGCACGTCACAAGAAAAAAAAATACTTTTTTTTAAACAATTAAAAAACGTCATGACAGCCATCTGTAAACTCACGCCCAGCCAACTTTTTCTTGTAAAACGCACTAAGCATGCGCAACGATTTGAATTGTGTCAAACTTGTGAACATGGCCGTTTTAATTACCATAAAACTAGTGATATGTCCTTAGTCGATGTAATTTCTATAGTAAATTTATGTGTTGCGCATGCTCAGATCGCCCAGAATTATGTCGGCCATGTTGACAAGCGAAAGTTATCTTGACTTAAGTCTATAGGGAAATTCTAGTTAATATCTATGTTGATTGTACAGAACATTATGTGCGCATGCGTTAGTAAGAGAAGTATACACTTGTATCTAGCTATCTTTAGCAACATGTCTATGCATTTACGAGGCATAGAAAGTATCCTTCAAGTTTTCTTATATTCCAGTAATCATTCTCGACAACATTCCTTAAACTATTATTAGCATTAATTTTATTTATAAACTTATTGTCATCATTAATAATCATACTATGAATATATATATATGATAACAATACTAATAATAATTAATATTTATATTTGAATATTATTGTCAGAGGTAAGTTCCAAAACCTCAGTTTAATTGTAATCTTTAAGATTGCAGCAATTCAGATCGATTTCAAAGAAAACTTCGAAAACCCCTATTTACTTCCCTAGATTAGTGTCAGTCAGTCAGGGCCCAGGGGTATAGCACTACATGTATTTCGGTAAGAGCAGTCTTGCTCCTTCCGATTCCCTAGACAAGATCTAGTTATGTTGATATCATATGGTAATCCCAGTTATTTTCTGCAATATCGGTCTCAATTATAATTAACCAGCTCAATAGCAGATTTCGAAACATGTCTTGAAATAATATTCAAAAATTTATGATTTATCATTTTCTTTTTGAGCTTGCAAAAGTAAAAATGAGCTCTCTTGTCATGAAATAAATTTAACATAGAACTGCCGAAACAACATTTTCGAACGCCCTCATCGGCCGTAAATGTAAACTTTAATTTTGCCCTCAGAATTGGAGGCTTGAGGACAGGGGGGCCAAATTTCGTTCGTCAGAGTGGTAAAACTGCACAAAATTAAAAGGTCCCAAGTTCAGATTTATAGTGAAATTGTCTTGTAATGAACAGATAAGTTACCAATTGAACAACTTCCCGATATTATGTAACTAGAAAAATTTGGGGCATTGGAAGATTAAATCCAGTATAATTGCGATGTTGCACTGAAAAAATTTATTAAGTGAATTGGTCTTTCGATGTACTGATAATTAATTTATGAAATCATTTAATCAGCATGAGCTTCAAATTTTTTATTATAAGAACTTGGGAAATCTTGATAATAAAGTTTTATATGATGTGATTATTTTGTTGAAACTTTAAGCTCTTTCTTTAAAAAAAATGTCAAATAATATAATGGAATTAATGGAATTAAAATCCACTGTTGAAGTAAAACATTTTTTGCGTGTTTCTGTTGAATTTGACAATCTATGATTTTTCAAAAACTTCAATTGTCAACAATGTATTTTGCGATTAAATATGTAATCAAATTATGTATGCAATTGTTTTAACTAAAAATGCTAGTCTTCGAAAACAAACTTAAATTAAATAAATAATATACATAGTAACATCAAATTTATTATCAGGGTAATTTCGAAATTTATATTCCATACGAAAAGATTTTTAATAAATTACTGTTTTTGAATTGTTCTATAAATAAACATTCATAATTCGTAGTAATTAGAAATTTTTCATGAAAAGTTTTCCGAGGGTAAGGATCAATTCTCTTAAAGATTCCGAATGTATTTTAACAGAAAGAGTCATTAAAGTGATCGAATATGAGTGTACTAATGTAAAGTGTGAATTTTAATTTGCACTACACAGTCTTAACATTTTTTTTATTTACTTCTATTGCATAACATATAGATTATGTATATAGATTATGTAATTCGAATCATTTTAAAAAGGCCAATTACCATTAAAATCAAATCTACGAAATGACAAACTAACAAAAGCTATAAAATGTTGATTTGTCCGACGGATATATTGATTCGTAAATTCCTACTTTATCAACTGGAGTAAAGAAGCATATTGATAAAAAAAAAATTTGAATATACATTCGATATAATATTACAAATTGAAAAGTATTTTTTTTTCTTGTTTTTTTATAGATTCAAGGTGGTGGTCTAACGAATACTGGCAATGGTGGTAGATTAATTTGAAATAAATTTTTTAAAGATGAAAGAAAAACAAAATTTACTCCATCCAGGAAGTGGAATTCTTTGAATGGTCAATTCTGGACAAAATACAAATGAATATGAAGTAACTATAGAAATTTTAATTAGAAAAGAAATATAGTTATCATAATAATCCATAGATAATTTTTTTTTTAATTTTATTCGTGTAATTTAATACATATTTTTTTTTTTTTTTTGTCTGTAATGAAAATTGTACATTTAAATTATAGGAGATTTATAAACAAGTTAGATTATTATTTTTTTTTTAAATTTAAAATTTTAAATAAAATTCGAATCGATATTGAATAATAAATTGTAAAATTATTCATTAGTTCCTTTTTCCTTCATAATAATCAAATATAAATCAAACTGTTGACAACCATCTTGTAAAATCTTTCATACCATTAACAATTTCAACGTTTTTTTTTAATTAGGGCTTCATGCGGTACGAGACGAGACGAGGGGGACGTTCCAAAAATCACTCGGAAACCCGGACCGGCGCAGTAGATGAAAAAATATAGAGATAAAATAAACTTAAAAGTAACTAGAGGTTACTGTAGAATATAGATTGTAAAAACGGCCATTTTGCATGCCACTCACTTTTGTTCCTTATTAAAGTATTTTTATAATTATTATTAATAATTAAACAATATAATATTTTTTTGAATTGTAGTTTGTACTTATACAAATTCATGACAAAATGTCTCAGCAATTTTTATCATGTGATACACACATTTTAGTGCGTGACTGTGAATTAAAACCAATGATACATGGCAATCAGGCCTACTTCTGGAACAAAATTAGTAAGTAAACAATATAAAACTCATTAAAATAATTTTGTATTTTAATTTATTATTCAATATAATTATATAACAATTAGGTAAATCGTTAGAAGTATACTATATCACTGACGAAATCCAGAAGTTATTCAATTTTACATTTAATGGCAAGACCAATCCTCCAAGCACATTACCAAGTGCATCAGCTTATTTGAGGAATACATCAACATCATGTTTACCAAATGCCAATATATCAACACGAGTATTATCAAGCACAATAAAACCAGGTATTTTTTTATGTCATGTGTCATCAGTCTTTTGTTGATGCACCAAGTCCAGTGACCAAAATAAATGCTAATTTTTGTTTTTATTTTTAATTAAAAGGTACATCAACATGTGTCAATTTTTCTTCTTCAAGTGACAACACTAATTATCCACTCTTCAATGAAATTGAAAATGAAAATGGAGACTTTAGTGATTTTCCATCAACATCACAGACATCTACACGAGTATCTTATCAAGCTAAACGAAAACACAACATTCAACAAGTTGGTGAAAATAATTGTAACTTGAATAATGTACGAGCTGTTTGGTCAAGAAACAGTTCACTAAATTTAATATATTGGTATAAAGAAAATATACCTAATTTTCATAGTACCAAAATTCGTAATGCTTCAGTATGGCAAAGTATTTCTCATTCAATGAGAAATGATGGCTTCTTTTATACACCTGCTCAATGTCAACGTCACTTTTTTGAGTTAAAATCAAAGTACGTAGAACAAAATGACAATATGAGTAGTAAAAGTAGTGGTACAGCTCCAATAAACTTTGAATTTTTTGAAGAATTCAAAGATATCTTCCATAACAAACCAAATATTAATCCAATCCATAAAGCATCATCATTATATGGTGCAACTGCACTTTTACATCCAAATAAATAATTTGGAACCAAGTCAAAAAAAAAAAAAAAGTTGAGCTGTTGAACGTGTACTTAAAATGAAGCAAGCTGCTGAAAATCAACGACAAAGTCGTCACCTCGAGCGCATGAGATTACAGACAGAAGCTGTTGAAGAGTTGAAACGTGCAAGTAAACTCGTGGAAATGACATTGAAGCAACGAAACTCATTACCATAGTACAAATTTATTTTTCTATTTTAATATGTAGACTATGCAAATGGTGATACCAGTTGGTCTAATTAAGATTTAAAATATTTTTTTGTTTTGTTTTTCATTAATTATTATTTTAAAAGCCACAACTGTGATTGTTCACTCTAAGAAAAAAAAAAACATTTCTAATTGAGATTAAGAACAATGTGGTAATATCAGATAGTCTGATTAAAGTTTAAGATATTTTTTTTTGTTTTGTTTTTTATTAATTATTATTTTTAAAGCCACAACCGTGATTGTTTACTCTAAGAAAAAAAAAAACATGTCTAATTGAGATTAAGAACAATGTGGTAATGTCAGATAGTCTGATTAAAGTTTAGAATATTTTTTTTTGTTTTGTTTTTTATTAATTATTATTTTAAAAGCCACAACTGTGATTGTTCACTCCAAAAAAAAAAAAGGAAAAAAAAAACATGTCTAATTGAGATTAAGAACAATGTGGTAATATCAGTTAGTCTGATCAAAGTTTAAAATATTTTTTTTGTTTTGTTTTTTATTAATTATTATTTTAAAAGCCACAACTGTGATTGTTCACTCTAAAAAAAAAAAAGTAGTTGCGCAAGGTAATGATGCCAAAGGTCCAACTGAAGAGTGACGAATTATTTTTTTTTTTCATTCATTATTATTTTAAATATATTGAAATTGTGATGGCTTAGTTGAAATAAAAAAATGTATTTAATTTATCATATTATAAATTATGCAGGGTCATAATCTAAGTTAAAACTTAGAATATAGTTTTAAGACTATTAAAGGTATTTTCAAGCATGATATGATATGTAATAAAGTTAAAAACAATACTGTATGCATGACTGTATATTAATATATCAGACAATAAAATAATAATTAAAAATTTCTTTGAATGTTCTGTTGTCGTCTTTGAGCTAACATTCGACACAGCTGGTCTCGATAATCTCCACCTTCAACTGGCCCATTGATATTATTATTATCATTATCATCATCATTGGGAAGATTTAAATATGGTATTCCATCATTCTCATATTGTTCTAATATTTGTGGAGCATCAAAATTTAAACATATGTTGTGTAAAACACAACATGCTAAAACAGTCATTGGAATCCAGTCAGTCCTGTTCATGCCCAAGTATTTTAATCGACGATAACGTCCAAAAAGTAAAGCCCAAGCACGTTCAATCACAGCTCGGTGTCTAGATATGACTGTATTAAAACGTATTTGATTAGGAGTCAAATTGCCTCTGTTAACATAAGGTGAAATGCACCATGAAATTAAACAAAAAAATTTAATTTATGAGTATTACCATAATTTTTCAAAAAATATTTAATATTGTCAAAAGAATAATAATTTATAATGATTTTTACAGGTTATGTGAAAACATTATTTATTCCATTCGCAAAATAATATAGTTAATATTTTTTTTTTTAATTAACAACATCACTTAAAATCACTTGGTTTTCTTTATTAATTTCAATTAATAATATAGTTAATATTTTTTTTTTTATAATTTATAACATCACTTAAAATCACACTTGGTTGTTTTTAAAGCTTGTTGTGCTTGTCAGTGTCACTTGCAATAACCTCACAATTTTTAATAAGAAAAATCATGCTTACCACAACAAAATTTCGAAAATTTTCTATGATCACAATCTTGACCTTCCGAGTTTCCGAGTGCTTTTTGGAACGTCCCCGAGATTCAGCGAGTCTCGGTATCGGTCTCGCTCGTTCACACCAGGTCTCGGTCTCGGTCTCGGTCTCGCAGTTTTAGGATTTTAGGTCTCGGTCTCGGTCTCGTCTCGGTCTCGTCTCGCAAGTATCGCTGGGTCTCGCTTTTATACTAATATTTTTTCGTTAAGTAAAATATAAAAGAATGGAAACCAATTGGTTCATTTATATATTATTCAATCATTTGAATACCTAATGAATTTATTAAAAATTAATATAAAATAATGCTTCCTAAATGTTTTTTGAATTTGTGACACAATCTTTTATTTCATGTTGCTTAAGAAATATATTTTCTAATTTATCATTTAATATTATTGAAAATTCTGGCTCGGAATTTTCAAGTAATTGATTTGTCAATATTTGAAGATTTTCAATTCTTGATTTTGTATTTGATATATCATTTGTCGTTGAATTTATTTGTTCAAGTTTACATTCTGTTGTTTCAACATCTTTTATTAATTTATCATTTAATGATATTTCGATTAAATATTTTGATGTTTTATTTAGTCATTCATCAAGATTATCAAGTTGACATCATTAAATTCTTTTAATAGTTGTATATCAAAGTTTGTTGTCTTTCATCTAATATTATTGGTATATCATTCCATTTTGTAATTAAATCTTCAAGTTCATTTTTTAATATATCAAATTGTTCATCATCATTAAATTTCATTAATAATTCTTGTTCAATTGTATTGACATAATTGAATTTATCCTGATTATCATTAATTAATTGCTGTAATTGTTGAAATTTTTTGAATTGTTCTTCTATTTTCGTTTCATTTGATAATACACTTTGTTCTACACGGAGAAAAATAATTGGTAGGTTTTACCTTTTTTGTGTACGATTGGGGGACGCCAGGCAAAAAAATGCAACTTTTACCCGAAAAAAAGGTAAAACTAAAAAAACTATTTTATTCGGTAAATTTTACAATTTATGAGGTCAATTTTTAATTTTTTAAGAGCAAATCTTACTCTTTTATTTTGTAAAAAATATATGACAAATTAATCAGGCGAAATTTACCTCTAAACATGCGAATTTTACCTGATAAAATAATGAATTTTGTTTTACATTTTTGAAAAGTAACTTGTGCATTTATACAGGTAAATTTCGCCTGATTAGATGGTAATTTATTTTTCACAAAATGAAAAAGTAAGACTTACTATAAAAAATTTAGAATTTACCAAAAAAATTGTGAATTTAACCTAATGAAATTGTATTTTAACGTTTACATTTATTTCGGGTAAAAGTTGCCACTCAAATTGGTAACGAAAATGAAAATGAATTGCGTGCAGTAGCTAAGAAATTAATGTGGCTAAGGAATTAATGTTGTCAAAAAATTATGTTTCAAGGAAATAATTCCTTAGCAACATCTTTTCCTTAGCTACTACTTTTCCTTAGCTACTGCTTTTCCCTGGACATTTTTTATTCATTTTATAAATAAAATACATGTAAATTTATTTTTTAAAAATACAAATATCCAAGGAAAAGCAGTAGCTAAGGAAAAGATGTAGCTAAGGAATTGATGTAGCTGAGGAATTGAGGTCGCCAAAGAATTATGTTTCAAGGAAATAATTACTTAGTCACATTAATTCCTTAGCTACATCTTTTCCTTAGCTACTGCTTTTCATTGGACATTTTTTATTTATTTTATAAATAAAATACATGTAAATTTATTTTTTAAAAATACAAATGTCCAAGAAAAAGCAGTAGCTTAGGAAAAGATTTAGCTAAGGAATTGAGGTTGCCAAAGAATAATTTTTCAAGGAAATAATCCCTTAGTCACATTAATTCCTTAGCTACATCTTTTCTTAGCTACTGCTTTTCCTTGGACATTTTTTATTTATTTTATGAATAAAATACATGTAAATTTATTTTTTAAAAATACAAATGTCCAAGAAAAAGCAGTAGCTAAGGAAAAGATGTAGCTAAAGAATTAAGGTTGCCAAAGAATTATATTTTTAGAATCATTTTTTCCTTGAAACATAATTCTTTGGCAACCTCAATTCCTTAGCTGCATCTTTTCCTTAGCTACTGCTTTTCCTTGGTTATTTTTGATTCTTTTACAAATAAAATACATGAAAATTAATTTTTTAAAAATGCAAATGTCCAAGAAAAAGCAGTAGCTAAGAAATTAATGTGGCTAAGGAATTAATGTTGTTAAAAAATTATGTTTCAAGGAAATAATTCCTTAGTCACATTAATTCTTTAGCTACATCTTTTCCTTAGCTACTGCTTTTTCTTAGCTACTGCTTTTCCCTGGACATTTTTTATTTATTTTATAAATATCCAAGGAAAAGCAGTATCTAAGGAAAAGATGTAGCTAAGGAATTGAGGTTGCCAAAGAATTATTTTTCAAGGAAATCATTTATTCAAGGAAAGGTTTTATTGAAAAAAAAAAAAATTATATCGGTTTAATTTTACATGGTAACACTGTAAAAATAAAAATGTTATTCATCAAACTGCATATAAACAAGTAAACACACAAAATTTACATGGTTCCTTGTAGAAGTATACGGGTTCTTTGGATATAAATTGTCAATCACCTGCTGAAAATAAATACGCTTAATATTTATTATCCATACTATAGAGAAATTACTACAATTTAGATGAATATTCCTAATGACCATGCAAATATCTCAATTTACCAGAGATTTATATTCAGACACACTGTAAATAAATAAGGAAACCCCTGTAAAAATTACGATATTGTTTTTTTTACATTGTGCCAATGTAAATAAAACCAAAAGCTTTGTATTTTTTATACAAAAACCAAATAATAATTACCAGGCATGCGACTTCGATCCTAACTGTCGTGGTTACCCTGTAAATTTCACAAAAAAATTGTTTCCGTGTGTACAAAATTCAAATAAACTTATAAAGTCTATTTTTTTCTTTATTTCATTGTAATTGTGAATTTTCATTTAATCAAGCTATTACAAATAAATCTTGATTTTCTTCAAATTAAAAATATAATAAATTTAATTTCTTTGTTTTAATTATTTTATTCATGTTAATAAATATTTATAAATTTTTGAAGTGAAACTTCTTTACGGAGGGTAGCGAAAAAATTCGAGGCCCTGCTAGCGTTACGCGCTCGCGTATACTCTGGCGTATACCGTGCCGTTTATTCTCGCGTTTACTCTCCCGTATACTCCCTTGTAGACGTTCTCTCGTATACTTTCCGCTATACTCTCTGCTATACCGGCAAGCATTATACATGCACTATATATAGCGTATAAACTCGGAGCGTCAGCTGCTATGTGTGTATGCGTGTACGACTTTTTGTTTGTTTATTTATTTAAATATTATTAAACAGTTCAACTGAGTTTAATACTTAAATAATTGATTTTTAAAAAAAATTCATTTGAACGTATCAAGCAATAGTTATCTCGCGGGTTTAAAGAATCATTATTATAATAACAATAAAATTATTATAAATATATATAAATAATAATTATAACAACAATAATTTTGATAATATTACCAATTATTCACAATAGTATTGATATTAATAATAATATCTATAATAATAATATTTTGAATATAAATACTAATAATTATCAATATTTATATATGAATGTTATTGTCAATGTTATTATTTATATTATTAATATCACTGATATTATTATAAATCGATAATATTATTGTTATTATTACTAATATTATATTGATATTATTATTATCGATGATATTTTTGAAATTATTATTTTATTTATACTATGGTTATATATGAATAATATTATTATAAATAATAATAATTCCAATAATATTATGTTAACAATAAGATCAATATAATATTAGTAATAATATCGATGGTATCAATTATATTGTCGCATTAAAGAATGAAGTGCCAAAAACGTCAATTTTAAAGGAAAAAGGGCGTAAGTGAAAATTTATAAATTTTCGGGTTATTCATCTAATTTTAATACTTAAAAAAAAAGGGAAAATGGGCGTAACAACCTTTGATAAAGGATAAAGGGCGTATGTCCAAGGATTTACGCCTTTTTTCCCGTTATCAAAATAATTTTTGATAAAAGATGAAAGGCATATTTTCATTTTTATTTGAAATTTATTTAATGGCAGGATTTTTTAAATTGTGATTGTAGACTGATAATTATACATAATTTATTATCAATACGAAAAACATAAAAATAATTACAAATCTTCATCTTTTATTAAAATTGATTTTGAGAATGGAAAAAAGGCGTAAGTCCCTGAAAATACGCACTTTATTTTTTTCTTTAAGCCTTAAAATTAGATGCAAAGCCCGAAAATTTATAAATTCGCACTCACGCCCTTTTTCTTTTAGAAAAAAAAAATTCCTAAAAATGGCACTTACGCCCTTCTTCCATTAATGTGACGATATAAATAATAAAATTTATAATAATAATATTCGAAATATAAATACTAATGATTATTATTAACTAATAATATTTATATTCGAATATTATTGTCAGGATTAATATTATTATTATTATTATTAATATTCAGCGTGACATAAAACTACTCTGAAAGAAGTTTCACTTCCCCCGCGCGTACTCGCAACACGCTAATTTTTTTAAAAATTAATTTACCTAATTTATAACGCTTTCAATTCATATTGTGAAAGTAATGAATTATTTTTAATGATTATTCAAAAATTGTATGGATACATAACCAGAGCTGGGAAGTTCGTCTGTTATTTCAGCTTGCCGTAAATACCATGGCAACATGGTGAAATATAGTTTAAAAAAAAGACGATCTGGACCTCGTACATGGAAAAAATGGCCTCAAAAAATGGCCTTATTTTTTTTGGCCTCTTAAAAATGGCCTCACGGTTTGGCCTTAAAAATGGCCTCAAAAAACGGCCTTTTTTTTTTTTTGGCTTCTTAAAAATGGCTTTAAAAAATGGCTTTATGTTTTTGGCCATTTTTTGAGGCCATTTTTAAGAAGCCAAAAAAAAAATAAGGCCGTTTTTTGAGGCCATTTTTAAGAGGCCAAAAAAAATAAGGCCATTTTTAAGGGCCATTTTTAAGCGGCCAAAAAAAAAAAGGCCATTTTAAAGGGCCATTTTTTCCATGTACGAGGTTCAGATCGTCTTTTTTTTAAACTATATTTCACCATGTTGCCATGGTATTTACGGCAAGCCGAAATAACAAACGAACTTCCCGGCTCTGTACATAACATATTTCCACAATAATTTATAATTAATTATTAAGTAAATTAAAATGATTGTTCATTACGTTTTTCACTGTTATCATATCCCATTTAAAAAAAATCTTTTAACACAACATTAAAGGTAATTGTAAGTGTACCTTGGCCCTTCATTCTTGTCACTAAAAATAAATAAAAAACATCAATAAATTAAAAATATAATCAAGTAGCTCAATCCAATTGACAAAGTCACATTATTATAAAACATATTTTACCAATAATTATTGTTCAAAATTAAATTGCATTTTTAAATATTTAAAAAAAAAAAAAAAATTCTACAAATGACTTTCACAAGTTAACGATTTATTTGTGGAACTTCACAATGTCAAAGTTTATTGCTTTGTAGCTCAAAAGAATTTCTAATTTATCAGATATTCATTAAATTATTTTGACGTCCCTGTTTGTAGTGTTACCTATTATAAAATTTAACATTATCAGTTATAAAAAAAGTTCTGGTGTTCTTGATAACAGTGTCCTTCTGAGAACTTTAATTATTAAATAATGAACAAAACAATAATTAGTTATATCTTTTATCATTCCAGGAACAACTGTTACAGTAACGGTCGTCTTAATGACCTTATTTGGACCACTGTTAAGTTCTTCATCTTTGTTATTAGATTCGTGGATTGTCTGTGACGATTCTAATTCAGACTTCCGCAATTTAGGTCTATGGAAATACTGTTTCAAAAAAATCAATACAGCATTTTTTAAATATATGGATAAAACTGTTTGCCACGGTTATAACGACGAATCTATTTCATATTTGAGAGGTGGTACAGACAACGGGATTTTTCCGGCATGGTTTGCAAACTTTCGTTTGTTATACTGCATAGGAGTTTGTTTTTCTGTTTTCAACGGATTGTTGTGGTCATTTCGTGTCTGGTTGATTGAAAAATACGATGGTTTCCGCTACCTTATCTATGTCTCTGGTATTATTGCTGGTAAAAATACATTTTTTCTACACTATTTAAGGTGCTTAATAAATTATACTATTCAAAAGGCACGGTAGTGCCTCGAGTCAAGTATGAGAAAGAAATGTATGTGTGTTGATGAGAATATGTGTGAGATGAGATTAACTACTACTACCGTGCCTTATTATACACCAAATATTTTGTCCCTTTCCGTCGTGAATCTATTAGAAATTTAATTAAAATATGATACAGTTAAATGAGGATGCTGAGGTTTGGTAATGATCCCATAAATCGATGTCGAGCTTTTTTTTAAAAAATAAATCAGATTTTTCCGTTGCGGTAAAATGTATTTATTATAAATTATACAAAATGTATAAAATGTATTTATTATTATTGAAAATGTATAAATGTATTTATTATTATTTTACAAAATGTATTTATTATTATTAAAAAAAAAAAAAAAAAAAAAAAAACATAAACTTAGAAAAAATAAAGAAGTTCCCCCGCCGGGAATCGAACCCGGGTCTTTTTGCTTTCCGGGCAAACGCCTTATCCACTAGATCACAAGGCTTCTTATTTTTTCTAAGTTTTATCGAGTTAACTCGGACGTCCTTCTATGCGTCAATTCTTTTTTTGAAAAAAAAAAAAAAAAATTTCTATATTTAAAGCATAATTGAAATTGACGGTCTTTTCGTTTTTCTTAAATTGACTACATTTTGTTCGTTCAGTTGGTATAAAACTTTACAATGCTTTACAATTACTTTTCTTCTCACTTTTTTCGTGTTGCTGATTTAATATATTAAATTTATATGTTGATGATAAAGATTTACTTCTTTCAGTTGCACAAATAACTAAAAAATGTTGTAATAAATATAATAATGAAAATATAACTGAAAAAAATATTAGAATGGCATTATTGTGGTTGTTAAAGCTTAAAAAAGGTCCAATTATTCAGCAAAATACGGAAAAGCATGACTTATCATTAAAGGTATCATCAACACGTGTTGATAATTTAACAGAAGGTGATGAGAGTTTATTTAAATTGAAAGAAAGTAAAAGGCAAAAAAATTTTAAATATTCATCAGTACTATTTGTGCATCAATTTGATTGTACAAATTATCAATTATAAATTGTCGTCATAATATATTTGAATTATTACAATCAATTATCAGTTCGTGGACCAGCATGAGCTGATGAATTTTTACCAGCTTCAATATTCATTGAATATTATAAACAACAACAACAAATTGAATCACAACAGCAAATACCAAATACAAATGCTTTACTTGCTACATTTTACTTAAAAAATGAGTTGTTGAAATTAAAAATAAATTAATAAATTGACAAAAAATTTTTTTTTAATGTTTTAATTCAAGTTATTTTTATTAAGTCTTAAGTATTTTAATATCAGGTTATTTTATTCAGTACGTTTTTTTTTTTTAATTTTTATTATTAAGTATAATATTTTGTTTAACAATAATATTATTTTTATTTATCATTATAATTAAAAGTCCCTTAATTAATCTAAACACGATGAAACGGGAAAATATCGGGGAAACATCAGTAAACATGAAGGGAAATATAGAAAAAAAATATAGCAAAATATTATAGAAAAATCACTGAATATAAGGAAAAACATGATAAATATGGAACAATATGAAAGAAAAACCACTGAATATATAAAAAAAAGACGATTTCAATTATGTTACCCCCTCCTAATATGCGAATAGAATTCTAAGAGAAATTATCAAATAGATCACAAAATAAAAATAAAAATGAAATGACAAGTTTAAAAAAGAACAGAAGAAAATAATACAATATATGTGACCTAAGATATAATAATGTGGAGACTAATCAGAATCCATTTCAGTCAAATTAAAAACAACATGTAATAACCAAAAATTAATAACATAAAAATAAAAACGAAATTAATGCAACAACATCACATCATTAATAGAAAAAAAAAAAAGCATCTATCATTTTTAACCAATTTGAAAACAGATACAACGAAATTTTTAAAATAATAAGCCAATAAAATCAAAATGGGTAAAAGAAAACAAGAAGGGAACAATCTAAAAATAAAGAAAAAACAATAAAACTGAGTGATAAAAACACAACAAAAAATACATTAATAAAATAGAAAATTACAAAAATAACAAATTTAAAATTAAAAACAATATCGTAAATCAAAATTAAAAATGAATATAATTTACATAGAAAATTATATTGATAATCCAATACAGTGATACAATTCGGGCACGAGGTATAAATAAAAGTGAAATAATGTATTAGAAAAACAAACGAGGAACTGGTAAAAACTTTACGATGGATATATGTGATGAAAGTGACAAAATAAGATGTATTTTTTTTTTTTGGAGAAGCTGCAAATGAATATCATAGGTTAATTGAGGTTCAGTTATCAATAAAATGTATAAAACAAAAAGAAAAATTATTAAACATGCAAGATGAAAAAAATGAATATAATCACTGAAGGAGAGTTAATGAACAATACCCGTCAATAAATAATTATAAAGAAATAATGATACCAGTAGTAGTCTGCTCAAAAAATCTGAAAGGTCGTCATGGTCGGGAAAAACTGGAAAAAAAATATAAGAGGGTTCGTCGGAAGATTAAAAATAGGGTGGTGGGTAGGGGAGTTGCATTCGATTACGGGAAAGGGTTACAAAAAAAAAAGTCTGTTTTTCGCGATATGTCGGAAGGAAAGAGTAATAGAAAAAACAAGTTCAAGTAAAAGTTGTAGGGAAAAAAATATAGAAAATTTATAGTCTCCATGTTTTTTTTTTTTTAATTCAATAGTTGAGGAGTAAATTGAGGTCAAAGTTCGGAATAGTCATGAAGTAGTGGGGTAAACAGCGGGAAGAGGAGAAATGAGAAGGAAAGAAAACAGTCACGTCTCACGCACTCGTACAGTATATAGCGCGCGTTTCGGTAGGTTTCGGTCGTTTTCGGGATTCGGTCGAACTGCTTTATTGCTGTGTGTTGAAAAAGGAAGAGAATGAATCAGTTTTTATTTTTTATTATTATTATTATCTTACTCTCACGCGCTCGGACAATAAAATATTCTTGAAATGATTTTTTTTTTCAAATACGTTCGTATCGAGTCCGTAAAATTTCTAGTTTGCGGCGTTCATTAATTATAAGGAGAAGGAGGTGGTTCTAATCGCAAAAATGCCTTAGGATCGAATTGAAGTTTATCTATCGTAGAAAATTATGCATTTTTTATTTTTTTTTTTATTTTTATATTTTGAAAAATTGGTCGCGATTTTCGGGAGAAAATTTTTTTTTTTTTTATTCTAGTTTGCGGCGTTCATTAATTATAGGGAGAAGGGGGTCACTCTAATCGGGAAAATGTCCTAAGATCGAATTAAAGTTTAACCATCGCAGGAAGTGATGCATTTTTTATTATCCTTCAATTTTTATATTTCAAAAAGTTATTTGCGATTTTCGGGGGAAATTTTTTTTTTTTTTATTCTTCTTTGCGGCGTTCATTAATTATAGGGAGAAGGGGATGGCTCTAATCGCGAAAATGCCTTGGGGTCGAATTGATGTTTATCTATTGTAGAAAATTATGCATTTTTTATTTTTTTTTATTACTTTTATTTTTCAAAAAGTTGTTCGCGATTATCGGGGGAAAAACATTCTTTTTTATTCTAGTTTGCGGCATTCATTAATTATAGGGGGAAGGGGTGGCTCTAATCGCGAAAATGCCCTAAGATCGAATTGATGTTTATCTATCGTGGAAAATTTTTTTTTTCTTCTAGTTCTAAAATATAGAAAAGATAGTTAAACTTCAATTCGATCTCAGGGGATTTTTGCTATTAGAGCCACTCTCTTCTCCCTATAATTAATGAACGCCGCGAGTAGAATAAAAAAAATTTTATCTTTCATTGAAAATCGTGAATAACTTTTTGAAAAATAAAAATGAAAAAAAAAATGAAAAATGCATAATTTTCTACAATAGATAAACCTCAATTCGATCCTAGGACATTTTCGCGATTACAGCATATATTAATAGTGCTTTGTGAATAAATTTTATTATATCAGCTATTTTATTATTTGGAGAGATGTAAAGCGCAACCATTATTATTATTTTCTCGTTTGATGTAATGCATTCAGCGACACAATAATCACCAATCGGCGTTTGTCCCGATTTGTGGAATAGTGCTCGTCCCACTTCCACAGTTATCGCCGGACTGCTCGAACATCTGGCCGCTTGTATTTCATAACGCAACGAAAATTCTAGATATCAATATTTTCGTTGTTATGTAGCCAAGTTTCAGAAAACATAAGTATTTTCGAATTTTCAAAAACGTTATCTGGAATATCCTTTGCATGAGCTCGAAGACTTTGACAATTAACCGAATAAACTGATTTACATTCGTTTTGTCTCATGAAACTAATAAGCCGTTTGTCGATAGTTTCCAAACGATTAGTAGCAAGTCTTGCAAATTCATCTCGTAGACGCTTCGTGGTATCGGTAGCTCTTCGGCAGTGGTAAAATTTTAAGTCATCATTTTTTGTTACCCTTGACAAAGCTACGTACAATAATGGTTGTGGATGTTTTTTTTCGTACTCATGAACGATTTCATCATATGTACTGCCTTGTGATTTATGAATCGTCATGGCTGACGAGCAAACTACTGGTATATGAGAACGTCTTACATTGATAGTTTTACTTGCGTTGAGATGAATGGTGGAATGTCTCTTTCCTATTGGAACAGCCGTACGACTAATATTATTTGCTGCAGCGTATCCAGCGACTTTTGTTCTATTTTTATTCCAATACCCATGGGAAATTTAACTAAACACTCGTAACTTCTCTTCTGTCATTTAGATCAATATGAACCAATTTACTTACAGCACCATTTGCTAACCCATCGGATACATCTATATTTGTTGTTATCATATAATGCATATCTAGAAAAAATATTGTCTCATACGGTAATCCTCCTGTATCAATAAGTGACATTTTATGAAGTTTTCCACGTAAAAGATTTTCTTGATTTGTCGATGAACAACCCCCAAACACATCTATTGCTGTAGATACTATTTTATCTTCAGCACTATTTAAAAAACGATTATTGTATTCTTGGACAGTAGCGTTTGTATAAAATAAGCGGATTTCACCTGGAAAAAGAGCATCTGCCTGAGCCCTCGGATAGAATCTGGATTCCAAAAGAGCTATCTTTTCCGCTTCTAGTCGGTCCCCATTGCCAATTTTTGTTAAAATTGTAGCAAATTGAACGTTTGCTTGTCTCATAACTTGATCCAACTCATAAAATTTTAGTCCTCGCCATAATTTTGGCTCAGCCATTGAGTTTTTTATCGGCAAATGAATTGCTCGAACTGGTGTCAATTGCCGCAAATCACCAATGAATATTACATTTAGTGCTCCGAAAGCTTTTTTGAAATCACCAGTAATCTGTTGTAATCTCGTGTTGATTTTTGATAATGATTCAGCACTGATCATACTTATTTCGTCAATTATGATGACTTTCACATATCTGAATAATGCACGGTATTGACAAACAACTTCAAAAGATAGTGACATCAGTGTTGTAATAGATATTTTGAAAGCTGTGTGCACCGTAGTCCCATCAGGCATCATATGCAACAGCTGCTTTTCCAGTAGAAGCACAAGCGATGTAAGCATTACAGTGTCCGTCGTTATCTGTGTAACGATTATGGATCTCCATAAATAATTTTATGACGAATGTTTTTCCACACCCAGCTGGACCAGTGAAAAATATTTGAAAAGATGAATCGTTTGGAGACAGAAGATGGTCGATCACTTCCATCAGAAGTCCTCTTTGTTTTTCATTTGTTTTTCGCATCAATTCATAAAATTGAATACGATCCATCAAATTCTCTCGTTTTTTTGCAATAGGAACAAGTTTATTGAGAACTGCCAGACGAAGATCATTATTCATGTCAGAACGAGAATCATTATAAAATGCCTCAAACGGATTAGGCTCATTTGCTATATTGCCCACTTCATGTGATTCGTCATCGTCCAACGAATTATCTTCCCGACATAAATTTCTACTGATTTCAATAATTTTTTCAATATCCAAGTTGGCTTCAAATTCTTGACGGTTATTTAGTATCAAGTCTTTATTCGTATCGTATATTTCGATGAATTTTGACTCAGCGAGGATTTCTTCATCTTCGTTTCTTAAAGGTACATATGTATAAAGTAACCATTTCTCTTTTATACTCACTCAAGTCATCTCTTATGTCATAATTTCCGTAACGGATTATTCTTGATTGTTTTCTTTTTATGTAAGTGCCATTTTTGCGACATGAACAATTTGCAACAAATTGTGCTAAATTTATATTTTCTAAATCTTCATGTCGTTTTTTATACTTGTCGAACCAATTTTGTTTCCAAATATCAGTTGAATCATCATCAATTTCCATACTTTCTAATTCTTTATTCGTTTTGTTGATTCTTTGCCGTTCAGATGGCCATACTGTCGGAATCGATACAATGACAGCAGAGCTTTTTGACATTGGAGCTCTTAAAAGATACCAGGCAGCTTCTTGACTTGGCATTTCAACTCTATTGAGCATATTCAGACCGAGGTTACGTGTAATATCAACAATATCGAATTCTGGATGCTCGTCCACCGTCTTTAAGATTTCTTTTTGAAGATTACTAATTCCTCGGTTGCTTTTATTGTCATATTCAGATACGTAGTTGGCACAAGAGTATATATCTGTAATAAATTGTATGTCCATGTTTGATTTTATAATATTCAATATAAAAAGACTGAATGGGTTATGCCATTTTTCCGATGGTAGGCGCTTCAGAAAAACTCGAGGCCTTTTGATCCCTGCTCGAAGTATGTGGTGATACTGACATCATCATCTGACATAATATTGTTTTTGAAATGAAAATCATCAATATCAGAATAATTGGTTTTTTCAAGTTTATATATTGTCTAGAATAACGACCAAATCCATCCTCTTCTTTCTGCATATGAGATAGTATGATTGTTGAACGACATGGCATGAATGGAGCTTCGACCCAGCATACTGTTCTATTTCCGACAACGTTTTTATAGCATGTGAATGTATGATGATGTGTTTGTAGATTTATATGCCCTGATGCATCATCAGCTGATACACAAAATAACTCGATCAATTAATTCTATGAGGCTTGCAGAGTCTTTACCAGCAACAAAATCTAGGGCCTCTGCCAACCAAAGTAAAGTGTGTGCATGAGGACTTCCTCTATGTTGAAATTCAATTCTTTTGAAATAATGAACTACATAATTTTTACCAAATGGGCTATATCTTGGTGATGATAAGACATTCATAAGAGTATCAACTAGTTTGTTAAAATGAAGAGCACAAGAGACTGAGTCTTCGTTGATGAGCGTTGCTTTGTTATTATAATGCAATTGCTCAATGAATTCTTTGGTAACTAATTCACTATTATTCTTTAATTTATATATTGTTTGAAGTAAAGAAGTCCATCCAATTTCATTAGCACTGACAGTCAGGAATAATGTTGGTTTGCCCAATTGTCTGATCATTGCAAACAAATCTTTTTTCCGGTGAGCCCAGTACCAAGCTGAGTTAGGAATCGATCGCAAGGGGCAGGTGATAATGCAACTATTTCATCGGGATCATTTTTAAGTTCTTCTTGTCTAGCACGATAATTGCGCGAACGGTCAGTGCTTGTTAGTGGTACTGGTGATGCGGCTAACATTTCAGCAGGATTTTTTTGAAGTTTTTGCTTTTTATTATGAGCACGATAAATTCGATGACGTTCTGCTTCCGTTGAAGGGGCAGGTGATAATGCAACTATTTCATCGGGATCATTTTGAAGTTCTTCTTGTCTAGCACGATAATTCCGCGAACGGTCAGTGCTTGTTAGTGGTACTGGTGATGCGGCTAACATTTCAGTAGGATTATTTTGAAGTTATTGCATTTTTTTTTTTAGCTCGATAAATTCGATGACGTTCTGCTTCCGTTCAAGGGCAGGTACCGTTATTAATTTTTCACTAGGTTTTTATATCAATGGTGCAAGAGAACATGGCTGATAAACTTGAGCTTGAACAACAAATCCATTTTGTTGATTTTCAAGTAAAATTTCATCGCTTAATTTCCGTTTTTTATTTTCAACAAGAGAAACTGAATCTTTTGGATCCTCAATTTTTTTAATTGATTCTGCCATTTTCGCTTCAAAGCAATCGATTTTACAATCTGTAATAGTAACAAAATTTATAATAGTAATGATGACAATAATAAAAGAAATAATAATATTAATATTAATATGAATAAAATAATATTATTATATTCATATTATTATTCCTATTATTATACTTCATTATTATACACCATGTTACTCCGAAACTCATCCATTATCAAATATCGAGTAAATGGCAATTATTATGTTATTTTCGTCGTAATAAATCCCTAAATAATATCGTCGATATCATTGATCAAAAAAGATGTCGATAACATCATGAGCAATATCAATTATAATATCAATATTGATATTAATAAAATAATATTAATAATATCAATAAAATAATTTTAATAATGATATCAAAAAAAATATTGATAATATTAATATCAATTTCAATTCTTATAAAAATAAAATAATATTTTTAATGATATAAATTATACCAATAATAATATTAATACCTAAATCAAGATCAACAAAAATACCAATATTAAGAGGAAACACAAGTTGTCCTGTTTTACCCGTAAAGCCCATATGTTTTATATAAAAAAAAATTAAAATAATAACAACAGTATTTGTTTGTGGAAAAAAGTATAAACTTTATCGGTAAAACAGGACAACTCGTGTTTTCTCTCAATGTCAATATTAATATTAATGAAAATATCAATAATATTATTAATAATAATATCAATATTAATATGTTTTGCTGTACTTTAACTGAATAACAATAAATACACATTTAAACAAGATTTTTTTCATTCATTTATAAAAATATTTCCTTTTTTTTTTCTATTTTTTCCATTTTCATAATTGTTAGTTATATGTTGTGGTCGTTTAACCTAAATGCAATGACATGGCTTTGGTTCTTTTATAACAACTGAAGGCCCCTCTTCATTTGTTGTTTTATCCCACAAAAAATGAACAAGATTTTTTGGTTTGGATGGCAACATGTTTAAACATCTTCCCTCAATACTTCTTAAATTATTTGTCATGATTCTTGCGTCCATCTTGACACGAACGTACCAATAAAAATATTTCGTTGTTCTACCAACAGTAAATTGTTTTAGGATAAATCCTTTCTCTCGCAAGCATCTTGCCAAGCCATCTCTATATGCGACTTTTTCATGGGCTTGCATGTGAATAAAACAACTTTGACGTAAGTCCTCAGGATCGGGTTCTATAAAGTCCTCAGGTTCGGGATCCATAGTTGCTATAAAAATGTAATAGGGTTTTATACAGTAGAAATTTGCGATATCAGCCGATATTAATTAGGGATTTATTAAGACAAAAACGATTACATAATGAACGTCATTCACACAATATTTGATAATGGATGAGTTTCGGAGCATTATTGTGTATAATAATATCAATAATAATATAAATATTAATATCCACAAAACAATATTAATAATTATATTAATACTGATATCAATAATAATATAAATAATGATATGAATAATATCAATAATAACAATAATAATATATGAATATTAATAATATAATATTGATAATTTTATCAATAATAAAATAAATGTTAATATTAATAATAATACCTATAATAACCAGAGCCGGGAAGTTCGTCTGTTATTTCAGCTTGCCGTAAATACCATGGCAACATGGTGAAATATAGTTTAAAAAAAAGACGATCTGAACCTCGTACATGGAAAAAAATGGCCTCAAAAAATGGCTTTTTTTTTTGGCCTCTTAAAAATGGCCCTTTAAAATGGCCTTATATTTTTGGCCTCTCAAAAATGGCCTTAAAAAATGGCCTTTTTTTTTTTGGCCTCTTAAAAATGGCCTCAAAAATGGCCTTATTTTTTTTTTTTGGCTTCTTAAAAATGGCTTTAAAAAATGGCCTTATGTTTTTGGCCATTTTTTGAGGCCATTTTTAAGAGGCCAAAAAAAATAAGGCCATTTTTTAAGGCCATTTTTAAGAGGCCAAAACCAAAACCGGCCCGTACGAGGTTCAGATCGTCTTTTTTTTAAACTATATTTCACCATGTTGCCATGGTATTTACGGCAAGCTGAAATAACAGACGAACTTCCCGGCTCTGATAATAACATAAATGATAATGTCAATATTTTTGTAAATAATAATATCAATTATGATATTCATAATAATATTGATAATAATATCAATACTAATAACAATAATAGTAGAAAGAATAATAACAATATCAATATTTATACCCATATTAATTGTTATATCAATGTCAATATTAATAATAATATCAATAATAATATTAATGTGAATATTAATAATGATACTAAAAATAACATAAATGATAATATCATTATTCATATTAATAACAATATCAATTATAACATCAATAATAATACCAATAATAATGTACATGATTATATTAATATTTTTATTAATAATAATATAAATGATAATATCAATATAAATATTAATACTCATATTCATAATATTAGAAATAATAATATAAATAATAATATCAATATTAATTCTAATAACAATATCAATAATAATATAAGTAAATTATTATGTTATACTTTTTTATTATATATTATATCAGTCTATTATTTAACTAATTCATTATTATTATTCATATTATTATCGTTGTTATTATTTTTCTATTATTTATTTTTAACTTCATCGAGACTTTTTTTTCGTGTTCATTTATTAATATTACACTTACCTTCAATGTTCGTATGGTTCTGTTTCTTGATTTATTTTTTTATCACTTGACACTGGATTTATATTTTTGTATTAATTTATTTATTGTTTTATTTAATTGTTTCAATTTATTATTTTTATAAACGTCACAAACCGATCAGCTGCAGAAGCGTTAATGAAAATACATTGGCAAAGCACACTTACACACACATTTATCTTCTTTCTTCCTCGTAGCCACTCACTCACTTTCACGAGTAAAATGGGCAAAGCATTCGCTCGGTCCGAGCGTTGCCTTGCGCGGAGCGTTACACGGCCGACACACTGTTTTTTTTCACTACCCTGCGTAAAGAAGTTTGACTTCAAAAAGTTTTTTCCCCCGAAAATCGCGAATAACTTTTTGAAATATGAAAATAAAAGAGAAATAAAAAATGCATAATTTCCTACGATGGTTAAACTTCAATTCGATCTTAGGGCATTCTCCCGATTAGAGCGACCCCGTTTTCCCTATAATTAATGAACGCCGCAAACTGGAATAAAAAAAAAAAAATTTTCCCCCGAAAATCGCGAATCATTTTTTAAAATATAAAAATAAAAAAAAAATAAAAAATGCATAATTTTCTACGATAGATAAACTTCAATTCGATCGTAGGGCATTTTCGCGATTAGAGCCACCCCTTTCCCCCTATATTTAATGAACGCCACGAACTAGAAATTTTACGGACTCGATACGAACGTATTTGAAAAAAAAAATCATTTCAATATTTCTGCCACCACGGCGACGCGACAAGTCAAAAAAATATCGTGCTCTGTGTAATAAGCGTAATTGATGATAGAGTGGACTGAATAATTGTGATTGCATTTGAATAAAAGCAGATAATATATCGATTGCAAGTAGTGAACATTGTTCAAATAATTATAAAAAGTGTAACTTAATCTGAAACATAACCTAATATAGAAACAAAAATAACAATCATAATTCATACGGTAAACTGAAAATCTAAAGTGGGTCAATACGACTAAAACCACACAAATCCTGAGTGAGCTCATACAACTAGAAACACGGTAAAGAGCAATGCACAATAGCTAAAATCACGAAAAACAATACAACCTAACCACTGGTCAGTAATCAATGAATATTTAGAGAAAAGAAAGTGTTAAAATAATAAGAAAAAAAAAAATAAATAAATAAAAATAAAAATAAAAATACAAATAAAAGTGAATATAATATAATAAGTAGAAATAAAACATGAGTAACAATGAGCAGGTTAAGCCAGAATGCAGAGGGTGTAGAGCAAAAATTGCTGGACAATACGTCAAGTGCAAAACATGTGATCAAGTTTATCACCCAAGATGTGCTGACAGAACAAATATACTTGAAGATGGTGGCTATTCAAAATGCTGTGGAAAATCCAGATCAAATTCAGAATCATCACAGTCGTCACAACATGCTCAATCAGCAGGCAAACATCAAACTGAACAAGAAAATACTGATGATGAAATAGATGATTCTGAAAATGATACAGCAAGAATCAACATAACAAAAGACATTGGAAAACTTGAAGCAAGATTAAACAAAAAATTAAATGATGATCTGATTGACATGAATAAATCACTCTTTGACCCCAAAACTTGCAACAAATCTTTACCAAAAGAATTAAATCAATTAATGAAGAAACACACTAACAACACAAGTAGAAGGGAAAATAAAAAATTGGATGAAAAAATTGAGGCCAATGTTGTAAAAACAACACAAAATGCAATTGAAATAAATAAAATTAAAAAACTTCAACTAAACACGAAAGAGAAAGAACAACAAATGATGGACACCTGTATGGCAGAAATGGCTAACAGAGAGTCAAGAAAGAACAATGTTATACTGTAGAACGTTCCAGGGTACTCAAGAAATAACAACAATCATATACAAGGTAAGCAAGATACTGAACTTGTTACAAAAATACTAAATGATTTTCTTCCACATAATAACATAAATGTTAATGTCAACGATATAAAGATACTAAGATTAAAAAATAACAACAAAATAAAAAATAATAATGATATGGAACATGAACAGTTGTTACACAGCATAAACAATGAAATAAATGGAATTGAGAGTACACCAGTAAAATTAATATTTAAATCCCAAATTAATATTGATAAAATAATTGAAGCATTCTGGAAAAAAATGAAACAGGTGGCTCCCGGGGACATGATGGCAGGCATGGCAATATCAAAAGATCTCACACGATCTCAACAAGAGGAATTAAAAAAAATGAAAGCCCAATTGAGATTGAGAAGAGAAACTGGGGAGAAGGTACACCTGAGACAAATAAATGGAAAATTCACATTAATAACACAAAGAAAATCACAAATGCACGAGCTGTTGAACTCGACGATTATACAAAATCACTAACAACGTATGACGAGGTATGCAACAACTCACAATCTTCACATCAACCACAACAACAACTTGCTCTTCAAGATCATCATCATTGTCAGAAGCTATCCACGTATCAACAACATACACACACAGTGTTTAACCAAATAGACATAGGTAATAAAAAATTAAGTGATAATAAGTTAAGCAAAAATAATAACCATAATACTGTACTATCAATCTATTACCAAAATGTAAGAGGACTAAACACTAATCTTTCAGACTTCAAAACAAACTCAGTGATCTCGTTGTATAATGTAATATGTTTAACCGAAACATGGCTCAAGAAACAGACAATCTCATCTGAGGTTGCTGAAACTGATGTATTCAGTGTTATCAGAAGTGATAGGATAGAACAATATAAAACAAAAGGTGGGGGGGTCTTGATCATGTTAAAAAAACATATAAATTATAATACACTCATAACATTAAACAACCTAAACCTACAGTATGAATCAATTGATATAGTTGGTATAGTTGGTACAATAGAATACAAAAAGATAACCATAATTGTTTTGGATATTCCACCCAACATCACTACTGATATATATTGCAACTTTATAGAAGATTTATCTAATTTAATAATTACACTATCAGGTGAAAAAATAATCACAGGTGATTTTAACTGTTCAATATTTGAAAAACATGATAATAACAACACAAATGATAAAATAAAAGAAATAAATAATTTTGCGATATTAGCTAATCTAACGCAAATAAATAAGATCATGAACTACAGGGGGGTTATCTTAGACCTAATACTAGCATCAATTTCAGGTAGTGTAATACGTGCAGATGAAACTCTTACGAGAGTTGATCAGCATCATCCACCGTTAATATTAAATATTGAAAAACAGCATTTAAAATTAAGTCCAAAAATACAAAATTAAAAAAAATCATTTAAGTAATAATTTAAGTGAGATAACCAACTTAAAAAAAGACATGAATAGCAAATGCATAACAGCACAAAGTACCCCAATAGATGCAATAACTAGTAATAATAATGTTCCAGTTGATATCATTAGTCATAATTTTAATTATAACACTGTCAACCATCATACACTAGAGTATAATATGAGACAAGTTAACTGGAGAGAGATAATAATACAGGAAGATTCAAATGTCATCACCGAACAAATTATAAATATTATAAATACTGTTTTTCTAAGTTCCATACAAATAAAAAGTAATTGTAAATCCGACCAAAAATTCCCTCAATGGTATGATAACAATATAAAATATTTAATGGCAAAAAAGAAAATGCTCTGGAAAATAAAAAATGCAACCAACAGCCAGACAGACAATGAGAAATATAAAGCATTGCGAGCGGAAATAAAGATACAAACAAAAATAAAAAAGCAAATTTATAATAATTATGTTAGTGACAGTGTAGTGAAAGAACCTGCTAGTTTCTGGAATTATATAAATAAAATAAAAAATTATAAAGATAAATTAGATTGTATAAAAATTGATGGTATGATAGTAAATCAAGAAAGCTTGATAGTGCAACATTTTGCTGGTTTTTTTAATAATGTAAATACTGCGCATAAAGTAACACTTTTAGATCTGGCTGATGATCATGATATTCATGATATTCATGATAATCAGACAGAGTGTTACACTGGTGCTGATGAAATAATACAAGCTTTTGTAAAAATAAAAAATAAAAAATCAACAGGAATAGATGGTTTGTCAAGTAAATTAATTAAAACATATAAAAAATATCTAATTACAGTGTTGTTAGCGTTAGTCAGAAAAATAATAGAAACAGGTCAATACCCAAGTAAACTGAAATACACAAAAGTGATACCAGTATATAAAAATAAAGAGTTAGTAAATGACATCAGCAACTATAGGCCAATATCAATATTATCAATAATATTAAAGATTATAGAGGCCTGTGTATACAATAAAATCTTGGAAGTATACAAAAACAAAATCTCAAGCTGGCAGCATGGATTCTACCCTGGTAGATCCACACTGTCCAATTTAATTAATCTACAACACTACATCCATTCTCATCTAAAAACACACAATCAGATTGATGTTGTATACACAGACTCCTCGAAGGCTTTTGACATAGTTGATTTTAAATGTTTAATAAACAAGTGTAAAAAAATAGGCCTGCCAAATTGTATTATAAAGGTGGTTCAGTCATATATTGTAGACAGGAAAAACTTTGTTGTGATTGGGAAGTCTGTATCAAGGGCATATGTGCCAACCTCTGGGGTACCACAAGGTTCCAATTTGGGACCACTGCTTTTTCCAATTTATGTAAATGACCTAGGGCAGGGATTAGACTGTCAATCCCTCATGTATGCTGATGATGCAAAATTGTTCATGGGCATCAACAGGATAGAAGACTGCATAAAATTACAAGCATCAATAGATGTATTTGTACATAATTGTAATGAAATTGGTTTAACATTAAATGTAGAAAAATGTAAAGTCATGTCATTTACAAAAAAAAGGATATCATTAAATACAAGTATACAATGAATAATAGCATTGTCCCCAGAGGAGAGGAGCATACTGACCTTGGTATTGACTTCTCAGCAAGATTAGAATTTAACAATCATGTAAACAAAATTGTAACAAATGCGACAAGAACATCTAGTTTCATCATAAGGTTTTGCAAAGATCTTAACAACTCAAAACCACTCATTACATTATACAACTCATACGTAAGACCAAAACTTGAGCTAAATACAATTATATGGACAACAAGTAAAAAAAAACAAGTTAAAAAAATAGAAAAACCACAGAGAAAAATATATAAAATGTTAAAATATGTGTCAACAGGGCAATACCCGAACAGGGGGGTAGATGATGATGAATTGTACGCTGGCACTGGTGCACAGTCACTGAGTGTGAGAAGAAAAATAATTAATGCTATTACAGCTTAAATTATTACAGCTATTAAAATACTCGCTGGAAGCATACATGCACCAGAGTTAATGGAAGCACTCAGTGGCTGTTGTGCGGGTCCTAGTGCCAATCGTCATACTCTACCTCTACGTACACCAAAGATAATGAACAATTTTGATATGAATGCTCCTTTGTACATTTTGGCAAGCTCTTTAAACTGGCTAATAAATAACACAAAAAAATCACTGGAAGAATACATACAAATTGTCCTAAAACAAAATATTACAATAAGCTATGTAAATTACTTATTAGAGCAAAACAAAAAGCGATAAAATACAAATGAAAAATTTGACTAATGATATTAGAAAATATATATATAAGTTTAAAAATTAAGTAATAGAAAATTAGAAAGTAAGAAACAAGGTATACATGTAATTGGAGAAATCTGTTTTGTATACTAAAGGTAGTAGTTCAAATAAATAAATAAATAAATGAATAAATAAATTTCAAGAATATTTCATCTTGCCCCAGTGCGTGAGAGTAAAATAATAATAATAATAAAAAATAAAAAACGATTCATTTTCTTCCTTTTTTAACATACAGCAATAAAGTAGTTCAACCGAATCCCGAAAACGACCGAAACCTACCGAAACGCGCGCTAAATACTGTACGAGTGCGTGAGACGTGACTGTTTTCTTTCCTTCTCATTTCTCCTCTTCTCGCTGTTCACCCCACTACTTCATGACTATTCCGAACTTTGACCTCAATTTACTCTTAAACTATTGAATTAAAAAAAAAAAACATGAAGACTAAAAATTTTCTAAATTTTTTTTTCCTACAACTTTTACTTGAACTTTTTTTCCCTGTTACCCTTTCTCTCCGAGATATCGCAAAAAACAAAATTTTTTTTTTTTAACCCTTTCCCGTAATCGAATACAACTTTCCTACCCACCACCCTATTTCTAATCTTCCGACGAACCCTCTTATATTTTTTTTTTTCAGTTTTCCCCGACCATGACGACCTTCCAGATTTTTTGAGCAGACTATAGAGGCTTATATAAAAATTGAAGACGATGAGGAAAATGAAAATATAATAGAGATTGATTTGGAATTGAAAAAATACAAGAAAACATTTACTAAATAATTCATCTGCAGGTAAATTTATTTTAGCAAAAAAAAAAAAAAAGAAAATTTTTCAATGCTGATAATGATATTTTATGTATAGATATCACCGCAGTCATAATGGAAATAAATGAAGTAGAATTTATATATGCAATGACAGAATGGTTATTAAAAACAAGAACAATAACATTAGCAGACGACAGTGAAGTAAAATAAAACTAGAATAAAAGAAATTTAATAAACCAAGTTGTAACGAGATGGAGTTGGTACGACACAAATTTATGCGACTGCGTTTTTTACTGCGCACATGAGTCCGACGACGCTTGAACTTGTAGGAGTGCCGCTGAAGAAAAATTGAGAATCTACGGAGACGCCAAGGCTCCGTCTCTTCGGTCACTGGCCTCGGCACACACCACTTGCAAAAAGTTAAATGCAAAAAGAAATCCAACTGATATTGAAATTTCAATATTAAATTTCAATATAATATTCATAACGTGCAAATAGTATTTATTCGATTAAGAATAATATTGTCAATAATACACTCGAGCAAAGTGCTTTAATATAAAAACCAACAATTCATATATCATTCAGAGTTCTCCAATATCACCTGGTGCACATAGTTAAGCTATTGGTGAACAACATCACATATATTAATTCTTAAACACCAACCAATTGTTTAATCAATAATCTTCAGAGCTACAACAATATCATCAACTGGTATTTATTGCTGATTGATCAACAGTAATAGATAATTAAATAATACAATCAATTAGCTTTTGGGAGACGTGAAGGCAACCTGGTAGCGTCATCAACTTGGCATTACATCGGCGAACTCATATACGGCGTCACTTGGGGAGTCATCATCAGCGTCATCAACAATATCAACTGGTATCTGTATGTGTGTGTATTGGTATGGAAGTATGAATGCGAATTTGAGATATATCGAGAATAACATTTAAGTATACTGGTGTTAAACGTTAACTTGCTTTCATTAATTATTATTATTCACCTGGCCTCATTTCAGGTGACAATTTAAAATTTGAATGTAATATGGTGGTAAAATTCAAATATAAAATCAAAATTCAAATGGTATAAAAACCACCGGTTACGAAGTAAAGATACTGAATTTACTAGAGAAAATATGGAAGGAACAAACAAAATAGATGAATAATTTTTAGTTGTAACAATAATCATTGTAACAATAGAGAATAAAATAAAATCACGAATTTCAATAAAGAAATTAAAATTCCCCCCGCAGGGCAGGCATAGTTGCTTCAGCAACTGTTTCATTATTTATTTAAATTAAATTTGTACTTTTATATCACTCCTTTTTTTATCACTTTTTTTTTTTTTTTAATTAAAGATTGTTATTATAGTATAGCTTATGAGCAGAGCCGGGAAGTTCGTCTGTTATTTCAGCTTGCAGTAAGAACCATGGCAACATGGTGAAATATAGTTTAAAAAAAAGACGATCTGAACCTCGTACATGGAAAAAATGGCCTCAAAAAATGGCCTTTTTTTTTTTGGCCTCTTCAAAATGGCCTTAAAAAATGGCCTTATTTTTTTTGGCCTCTTAAAAATGGCCTCAAAAATGGCCTTATTTTTTTTTTTGGCTTCTTAAAAATGGCTTTAAAGGGAGCCATTTTGAAACTAAAAAAATAAGGCCATTTTTTAAGGCCATTTTTAAGAGGCCAAAAACATAAGGCCATTTTAAAGGGCCATTTTTAAGAGGCCAAAAAAAAAGGCCATTTTTTGAGGCCATTTTTTCCATGTACGAGGTTCAGATCGTCTTTTTTTTAAACTATATTTCACCATGTTGCCATGGTATTTACGGCAAGCTGAAATAACAGACGAACTTCCCGGCTCTGCTTATGAGCCAAATAGAAGACATTGGCGGGTTTATTTCGACCACCTTGTCTATCTTGTCCACCTTGTCGTCCTCGTCCTGGACTCCCGGTGTTATTCCCTGGTCCTCAATTTCCACCACCACCACCGAGTATTGATTGAAAGTATTGCTTTTGCCAATACCTAGAACAGTTAGATAAAAATTTATAGTTTATTGTTGTCATTTTTTTAGGGAATTTTAATTTCCTATTGTTTTCGCTTTTCTTCTAGACCCCCCCCCCCCCTAAAAAATTTTTTAAGTCCGTTAATCTTAACCAATACGATATATATGGAAATATAAGTAAATATGAAGAATAATATAGAAAAGTCACTGAATATAAAGAAAAGAAAGATAAATATGGAAAAATATCAGTAAATATAAAGAAAAAATCACCGAATATAAAGGAAAATATAGGAAAATATCAAAGAAAAATCGGTAAATATAAAGGAAAATATAGAAAAGTGACTGAATATGAAGTAAAGAACGATAAATAAGGAAAAAAATCAGTGAATATAAAAGAAAATATCAAAGAAAAATCGGTAAATATAAAGGAAAATATAGAAAAGTGACTGAATATAAAGAAAAAAACGATAAATATAGGAAAATATTAGTAAATATAAAAGAAAATATAGAAAAGTGACTGAATATACAGAAAAAAACGATAATTATAGGAAAATATTTGGATTAAATTCGAAGACGATGAGGAAAATGAAAATACACCAAAAATTAATTTCTAGTTTGAAAAAATACAAGAAATCGTACATCTACTAATTAATTCATTTGCAGGTAAAATTATTTTAGCAAAAAAAAAAAAAAAAAAAAAAGAAAATTATTCAGTAGTGATATGACATTATTTAGATATAATCGCAATTATAATAGCAGTAAATGAAGTAGAATTTATGTATGCAATGTCAGGACGGTTATTAAAATAAAGAACAATAACATTAGCACACGACAGTAATTATGAAGTAAAATAAAATTTAAATGATAAAAAGTTTGATTAAACTAAATAATGATATTAAATTTACCAAAGAAAATATATTTCAGATTGAACTAACCATATGGAATGAAGAGGCAGAAAATTTCGAGGGAAAAAAGGGTGATGTGATAGCATTAAAGGAATTGAAAATAAATGAATATGAAAAAATTAAAAATATAACGACGACTTCAGCAACAACTAAAACGCTATTCTGATTCAACCGAGGGAAAAAAGTAAATAAAATAAATACAATCGAACTTGACAATTTTGTAATAAATATTCAACATTGACAGGCTAAAATCATGG
The DNA here is from genome assembly GCF_014905175.1 of Aphidius gifuensis. Taxonomy (NCBI): domain Eukaryota; kingdom Metazoa; phylum Arthropoda; class Insecta; order Hymenoptera; family Braconidae; genus Aphidius; species Aphidius gifuensis. The sequence goes on along the minus strand of NC_057789.1, from coordinate 18,713,264 downwards.
TACAACAAAATGACTAAAAACAGAGAGTTTAAAAGGTTAGAAGAAAGCGATTCTGGACATGAAGATGACCCATTAGAAGGAACAAGCAAAATGAATGAAAACTTAATAAATTTTAGTTGTAACAATAATCATTGTAACGATGGAGAATGAAATAAATTTGTAGTCACGAATTTCGATATATATTACAAAAAAAATTGAAATTCCCCCCGCAGGGAAGGCACAGTTGCTTCAGCAACTGTATGATCATTTCATTTTTTATTATATTGTTGTTATTATGGTCTTATTATATTGTTGTTATTGTTAGTGTTACTATAATAGTTTATTGTTGTTATTGTTATTTCTTTTATTATATTGTTGATTAATTTGGTAGTTTATTGATGTTATTGTTATTTATTTTTTGTATAGTGTATATTGTTTATTATATCAATTAGTTGTTTACCCAGAACTTCCAAAGGCGTTAGCTGGCATCCGGCCAAGAATGACACCTCTAGGTCGACCTCTAAAAGTACCACCTTTACCACGTCCAGCCTTTTCTTCTCTCAATCTACCAGCCCTAGCACCACCAGTTATACCACCGACTCGTACACCTCTCAACATTTCCTCCCGACGAGCAACTCTCAAATCGATGGCATCAGCACCTCCAACATCATCAAGATCCACATCACCATCAAAATCACCACGATTATCATCACGATTATCACCAAGTGGATCATGAAAATAAACTCCACGGAAAGATGAAGCTGGAATTTCGTAGCTTTCTTAAAGGGCTTCTTCAATTAAATAAAGACTTGCTTTAGCTTGCTCGTGACGTCGAGCAAGATAAGCCCTGCGTCGTGCCCGGGAAGCTTCCTCCCTTTCACGAGCACGCTAATTTTTTCTCAGTGTACTAAGGATGTCCAGATAATAATAATAGTACCAATATATAAATATAAAATGATTAATTATGTTGTTGTTATTATAATCATCTTGTTTTTAATAATTAACAGTCGTGAATAAATAAACATTTAGGTTAAAATAATTAATGATGCCGTCTTGACTTTAAAAGATTGTCTCTCGTCTCGAATATTCTCGTCTCTCGTCAGCTATTTCCGTCTCGTCTCGACTTTTCTCGGTCAATAATTTATTTTTAGTATACTATAGTTTTATTGACAATATAAATAATAGATTCATTACTTTGATTTTATTATATTTTTTTTTTAATTTTCTGGTACGAATTATTTATATTTAACATAATATGGAGAATAGATATATGTTATCTATTGTACTATACATAAAACAAGAAGCAATATAAATAACATTATAATAAACATTGATGAAAAAAAGGCAAAAATTTATTATAAGAGATTAAAAAAAATTATGAAAGCGTCTAAAGTATAATCACTGCACCAAAAAAAAAATTATTGAAAACAAGTAATATAAAACGGGTAAAGAATGTTCTTGTTCAGGAAAAAGAGGTGTTAATTATAATAGCGTTTGTGATGTCGGTGTTTCTTGTATAATGTCGTTGTTGTTGTTGTTGTTTAATAATTGTAATTATTTTCAAAATTAGAATGATAATCGTCATCTTCAAAATTTTTTATAAACATGCTGTTATTATTATCATAATAATAATTATTATTATTATTTGATAAAATATATAATGGTGGTTCTGTTGTTGTTGTTGTTAATATTGTTCGATTTTTTAAATCAGTATAATTATCATTATCATCAACATCATTATATGTGTTGAATGTTATGTCTTCTATTTCTTGTACTTGTTCTTGTTCATCTTTAATTTGTGGTTCATGTTCTATTTCTGCGTCTTCTTCTATTTCTTCTTCTTCTTCTTCTTCTTGTTACGTGACAGGTTTATTTTAGTTTATTAAAATAATTCAATTGAACTTAAAAGAAAATTAACATTAAATTATTTAAAAACAAGAATAAACAAGTCACTAAACAATTATAAGTTTTACCTAATTTCGTTATTCCCTACAGGGTAACAGGATTTAGGAAAGGAAAATGTGTAAGAAATTTGCAAATACCGTGATGTTGTGAATGTGTACTTCCAGAATAAATGTTGAGTGTCAAAATGGATGGTCGCCCAGATATCGATTGAACTAAATAGCACATACTAGTGTTTGATTTTACTACGATGTTAGAACTGATTTATGAGTGAACGAAATAATCAAATAAAAATGATTGAACTTTGATTGGTTTGATTGATTGATTGGTTTATTGAATAAAAATATAAGTTACAAGTTTAATGTAAAACGATGAGTGTCGTTGACTTAAAATTTACCGTTTTTATAAGCTTAGAAATATTTATTATAAATCTATTACTGATGTATTAAGGAAAATTTTTTTGGAAATGTAAAGTTTGAAAACGTGTCAATATAGCACCAATTCTCATATCAATTTCTCTCGACAATTAATAGCCATACTTCTATTTTCTTGTGGTGTAGATAAATTTCCAATTGCACGATGTATTAATGTAAATGTAATTTCAGAAAATTTTGCTGTGTAAAAAAAATTACATATATTATTATGTTACGTATTGGTATTGGTTTATTATTTTATGGGAATCTTTAATTAGTAGTTTTTAAGGAGCGTCACTCTCGTGATAACTTTTATCCAACTAACATCTAATGAAATTTAAAATCAATCTTTTTATTTGAATCAAATACATAATAAAATTTCACGGATTTATAATAAAAATAATTGGTCATTTTAATCGAGTTAAAAATAAATGAAATAACTTTAGTTCTTTAAAATTATAATAAATGAATAATATTAACCGTGATTCAAAACCTAAATAAATAAACTGTGACAATTTATTATTCCTACAAATTTTATTCTTCCCGAATCCTAAACATTGACTGTGAACTTTCTCCGGGGTGTTGTTTTTCTGTGCTACGAGTTTTGTGTTACCTATTGGATTATTCTTAATTATCAACATCATCAGGCGACCATCCGGATTGACACGCTGTCTACATAATTACACATTCCCTCCTAACCCGTTACCCTGTAGGAAATAACAAAACAAGAGGATTTTATTTAAAATACGTTAAATATCAGGCTCATTAAATTGTATTTTTGTCAAATAATTATATTATTATTTTTCTTGTTAACGTTCTTTCTTTTTTTTGTTATTTCATAATTAATACAAAATAATTAGCCTCGTACGTAACAAAATTAGGGTCAGAAGTGGGATTTTTGTAATGTGTAGGGTAGATTTTTAAACTCAGTGCAGGAAAAAAATTTTTTTTTATTACCTAGAAAATATTTTTGGTACATTACACACACAAAGTTACACAAATATTCATATGAATATATACTTATATTTTTATTAATTTTATAATCCGTCGCAAGAGTCACAAATAATTTGAATTAATTTTTACAAATTCGGATTCTTAAAAATTCTTGTTTGAACGTAAATTCTCTTGTATCAATTAAATTATCCGTCGGCAAAAATTCTTAGCGGAAATGTCATCATCTAGGTCGGGGGATGAATCACCCTTCACTTCTATTTACGAGGAGATAAACCTACACGCTGAAGCAATTCGGGGGAGAAAAGTTGATGCGGAAAATTAAAAAACGTTAGTCACATTACGAACATGTGCTAGCGAATTTTTGATAATAATTCCGACGTTAGAAATATTTAATGTAAAAAAAAATGTAGATGGGATTGAATATACTAATACTAAAGAAGCCGTGGAAAAAATAAAGCAGCATGCTGAATGGTAAGATAACATTGTTAGTACTGTCGATAAAATAAAAATTGCGACCGATCTTGTTATTACAGTCAATGAACAAATGTCTAATGAAATTTTAAATTTAACAAAACGTTTGAGTGGTGAGAAAAAAAGAGTGAATGGGTTGAACCAAGAAATAAAAATTTTAAGAGATAGAAACAGTACTTTCAGTGAGGGGGTTATGCATGCAGATAAAAACCTTGAAAAAGTAAATCAGGAAAAGAATGAATGTCGTCAGCAACTTGAGAGAATGATGAATGACCGTGACACATATAATGGTATTATGTCAAACGAGAAAGAGAATGCTCTGAGTGAGACGATAACCCAGCTGCAACGCGAGAACGAGAGCTTGAAAAATGAATCTCAAATGAACTACGATCATGCAATTTCATTAATAAAGCATTTCAATCAACAAAGTAAAGAAAATTTAAATCAGGACTTGTTTAACAATGATCATGTAAATTCAACCTTCAGAACTGAACGTCCGAGTCCACTATTAAATGTACCATTATATTCAGAAATGAATCATGACAAAAACTGAGTAAAAATTTCTGAGCCGGTTGAATCTATCCCGTCGGTAAACGTTCCCTGCGAGACGCTCTAGACGTAATTCCCAAAAATGACGGAAAAACAAATTCAATTCGCGGATTTATTGGTAGCTGTCGCTTAGCTTTATAACTTTTGGATCCACAATGGACGTAAGCTTTTATGTTATCTATAAAAAATAAAATCACGAACCCCAAGGTCACTTTAATTGGTAACAAAGAATTTTCTTCGCTCCACGAATTGGAAGTGTTGCTCCGTACAGTTACCTACACGGGAAAAACTTTCGACTCCCTTCGGAATGAACTGTCCACCGTTGTAATGAATGATAATGAGAATGTTGATGAATATGCAAGGAGAGTACTAAAATTATACAATGACTTGATTGATTGTAACGAGGGTGATAATGATGGGTTTGGAACAATGAGTAAATTTGTTATTGAGGAGAAAACTATTCTTTAATTTATAAAGGGATTGTTACCTGAAGTATCTTTAAGAGTTGAATGCAAAAATTTTGATAATACAGATTTTTTGAAGGTATGGAATGAAACAAAAAATATATACAATGAATACATCGATAGTCTCAGGCTTAGAAAATTAAAAGAGGTTAAAGTCGTACAAGCCAATAAAGTTGAGAAACCGTCAGAAACTGTCGCGGTAGCAAATAATAATTTTTCTCGAAATTTTCCTAACCAAAGATACCACAATAATTTTCCAAGAAATAATAATAATAATTTCAATAGTAATTATAGAAATTACAGACAAAACGAATCTAATTTTTCAAATCAGAATAATAATTTAAATGCTCAAAAAAATTCAGAGGTAAACCCATCCGAGGTCGCTGGTTCGAATCCCGTCGGGACCAATAATAATACCACCATCCAGTTATTAATAACCATTCAAATAATAATACTGACGATAATAATGGCCCTCTGGCAAATAACAACAACGTTTCTAATCAAACAAATACGCAAGACCGAAAAGTTTATAATAAAACAGACAATAATTTAATTTGTCCATTTTGCCGAACACCTGGCCATGACATGAATACTTGTTAAGCGTTACAAAATGCCCAGAGAAGATGTCTTCGAAAAAACGGGGGTGAGCCGGTAAACAACGAGGGGGGGGGGGGGCACAACCACGGCCAACACCACAGCCAACTCAACCCTCTCAGTCAAACCAGTTGCCAGATCAGAAATAAATGTAAAATAAATTTAATACACACCACCAATATTCCATCTATATCATTATATACCAGAGGCCTTGAAAGGGTTTGTAATTTACTGTTGGATACGGGAGCGGAAGTAAACATTATTTAAGTATGTGCTCTAAAAAATTCAAATAAAATTAATTTACAAACCGTAGTATCATTACAAGGCATAACCAAAGGAACAATAAATAGCCTGGGAATTATGAATTCGTCAATAAAAAAATGCGATACGATTTTTCATGTAGTCGATAATGATTTTCCTACTAGTTATATGGGAATTCTGGGCTCCACCTTTTTTACAGCACATAATGGAAGTTTAAATTTTGAAAATTATATATTCATTTTTGGCCAAGATAATTACTTAGAATTTTACTGTGGATTACCACAAGGGATACCAGCTAGAAGTACAATTGCTTTAACAGTAAACATTGATAAAAATTCGGTAGAGCCGGGGGTAATTTCTTATTTCTATTTTGGGGATGAATTAGTTATAAAAAGAAATGTTAATAAAAATGAGGAAGGATATGATTATATAAATTTAATGAATCTGTCAGATAAAAATATAACTGTTGCAACACCTCTAATTAAATTAGAGACAAAATATATATTTGAAGAGGGTTTTAATACAAGTATAAATAAAAAAAAAAGGAAAAAAAGAAATTAACTTTTTTTTTTTAGATTTAATGGACGCGGAAAATAAACTCAATAAATATTCTAATTTCAAACCAAAGCCAAACATTTTCAGCCTTATTCACGCAGAGGAAAAACATACACTTCCTGTTAAGCCAGTATATAATAGCGATAGATGTGAGAAAATAAAAGGGTTGGTAAATTACAAGGGTTTAAATACAATTGAGTCTAAAGCAGTAGAAAAATTAATTGAAAATTATCAAGATGTATTTCATGTCAAAAGGGAAAAATCAACTTGTACCCATGTCATACAACACCGTATACCGACAATTGACGACATTCTCGTTTTTATTAAACAATACAGATTTCCTCCGGAACACGCGAGAGAAGTTAAAAGACAGGTAGAAGAATTAGAAGCACACGAATTATTGAAGTTTCTGAAAGTCCTTACTCCTCTCCTATATGGTTAGTTCCTAAGAAAGATAGTCCTAAGGGAGAAAAGAAATTTAGACTAGTTAATGACTACCAAGAATTAAATGAAAAATCAATTGGCGATGCTTACCCTTTGCCTAATATATCTGAGATTTTAGATCAACTGGGGGGCGCGAAATATTTCTCTACATTTGATTTAGCAAGTGGATTCCATCAGATTCCTCTTCATCCGGAAGTCAAACATAGAACCGCTTTTTCTACACCCTATAATCATTATCAATACACTCGCATTAGTTTTGGTTTACGGAATGGACCATGCGTTTTTCAGAAAATGGTTAATAAACTTTTCCGTGGAATGCAAGGTGTTAGTATTTTTATGTATATGGATGACCTAGTAATTTATTCTGTGACCCTGGAAGAACACATTGAAAAATTCAAAAAGGTGGCGGACAGACTTAGACTAGCTAATCTGAAACTTCAACCGGATAAATGCAATTTTTTACAAAAAGAATTATTATTTTCGGGCCATGTAATTACCGAAAATGGGGTCAAACCAGATCCACAAAAACTAACTGCTGTCAAAGAATTCCAACGACCCACCAAGGTCAAGGAAGTAAGACAATTATGGGATTAACCGGGTATTACTGTAAATTCATGTTTAATTATGCAAAAATTTCAAAACCATTGACTAGATTGTTGGAAAAAAATATCAAATTTGACTGGACACCAGACTGTACTGAATCATTTAATAAATTAAAAAACTGTTTACTGACTGCACCGATTTTACAATATCCTGATTTTACGCGAGAATTCATTGTAACAACCGACGCTAGTGACGTAGGGATTGCGGGAATTTTGTCCCAAGGTCCTATAGGTCAAGATTTGTCAGTAGCATATATATCTCGAGTATTACAGACCGCGGAAAAAAATTATAGTACTACAGGAAAAGAAATGTTGGCGATCGTTTACGCAGTAAATAAATTTAGACCTTATTTGTACGGAAAAAAATTTACTTTGGTAACTGACCACAGACCCTTGGTTTGGCTAAATTCAATGAAAAACCCACAATCGAGATGCGTACGGTGGCGATTTAATATGCAAGACTATGATTATGATATTGGCAAAAAAACAAATAACAAAGGCAAAAAAAGGAAACAGAGTCTGACACTCCGAGTGACGAGTGGAGCATTAAAAATCTTAAACCACCACAGCTGATGATTGACGCGGACGACATTACTAAACTTCTGTGGTATAATAAATATAAAAATCATAAAAATAATGCAATTGAACCAAAAAAAAGAATTATCAAACCTGATTTTAATATCGATGAATTAATTGATCATAGTAATATTACGATAAGAAGCGAAGACATAAATGAAATTAATATTAGTAATAATAAAGATAATAAAGATAACGAACATAAAATTTTTACAGACGAACTTTTAAAAAATAAATTTAATTTACAAAATGAAAGAAGGTTGATAATCTTTTTGACAGATCAAATGACCCTCAACCATGAACTTCAAAAGACCCTGGTAAAAATTCCTCGCGAAGTGACGGTCGCCAAAACAATAACGACAAAAATTTAAAACTTACATCGGTGGACAGTGATAATAATTTTCTCAAAAATAATAGTAATATTGACATGAGTAATTATATTACTGAGGATGAAAGTGAGAATAAAAAATTTAATGAAATTAATTATGATGAAATTGAAAGTAAAGAAAATAGTAATTCAAGTAATAATGAATATGATAATGAATTAATTAATGAAGAGTATTTTAATAATAATGAGTCTGATGATGACGAAAATTTTATTGTTGATGATTAAAATGTTAACTCGGAGAAAAGTATAGAAGATGAGAGTTATGACGGAGAAGATGAAGAAGATATTTTAGCAAATAATAATTTACGTAATAATAAAAATAATGTGGTGGAAGAAGATAGTGAAGACGAATGAAAATAATATAAATGAATTAAATAACAGAATAGGAAAAATTCCTAATACAATAAAAATAAATGATAATACTGTGGAGTCCAGGGATAATTTATTACATTCACCCGGGGCCATAGTAATTTTAACTACCATTTTGGGGGAACCTGTAGACAATGGGGCGAAATTAATAATCGAATCAATTAAAATACCTGAAGACATGACAATCCATAGATCGAATCGGGTTAGGTACAAGTCTTGGACATGCCTAGTAATTCCTATAAAAATATCGTTCAACTGATCAGGTGACAGAGGAAGACGTGACTGGAAGTATAGCCAATTTATTAAACGTAGTTATGGGTTTAGATATTAAAATTTTTCGTATCACGAAAACTCCGAAACTTGACGAAATACCGTGGGAATTTATTCAACAATTATTGATTAATACTTTTATTGGGACAAACATTAAAATAATTATATGCAATTTACAAGTAAAAATTCCAGACGTAGGAATACGTATAGCCTTGATAGAAGAATATCATGGGTCATCTGCTGATGGACATAAAGGTATGACAAAAACTTATGACAGACTAAGACAAGACTTTTTTTGGACTGGGATGAAAAAGGACGTTGTTGATTTTATACAAAAATGCAAAAAATGTCAATTAAATAAATTAGTTCGGATGAGAACTCGTCAGCCCATGCATATTACTGATACGCCTACATATACGCGTTTAAAAAACTAGCCATGGATATTGTTGGGCCGTTAAGAAAAACGAAAAAAGGACATACCAATATATTAACTATGCAATGTTAATTGACAAAATATTTATTGGCCGTGCCATTGACAAAAACTGACGCGACTCACGTAGCTCACGCATTTGCTAGACGATTTATTTGTGTATTTGGCCGACCATTAACTATACTAATTACTAACCGATCAGGAAACAAATTTTATGTCCTCTCTTTTTAAGGAAGTAGCCAAAATATTTAAAATTACAATTTATCGAACTACAGCATGTAGACCACAAAGTAATGGGTCTCTTGAACGGTCACATGATGAAATTAAAGAATATTCACGGTATCATGTAGGAAAAAATAAAGATTGGGATGTATGGTGTGAGTTAGCAATATCTACTTGTAATACTAGTAGACACGCGGCAACCGGATTTACGCCTCACCAATTAGTATTTGGTAAGATAGCAAAAATGCCATCTAGTATTCCTCCGATTGAAGAACATAATTTAACAGACAGAAACTATTTAACTAAATTATTTACTAGAAAACGCGATGTACAGGACGAAGCAATTGGAAATTTAAATCTAGCTAAAAATAAATCTAAACAATATTACGATCGATACACAAATCCTTGAGAATTTTTTTTCGGAGATAAAATATTCTTGTTGGAAGAAGGGTTCGTGTATAAATTTGGACCACAGTAGGAGGGTCTTATGAGGTTGTCGAAAATTGTAGGGATGAAAATATAAAAATTAATATTAGAAATAAAATAAAAAAAATATACTCAAGTCCCCCAAGGTGCACCCTAAGTGTTCCGTAGGATTTTTTATTTTTTTTCTTGTTGTTTGATTTGTTTTTTCATTTTATTGTAAAGAAAATGACTATTTTTTTTGTTTTGTTTTATTTTCTAATGTTGTTTCTTTCTGTTGTTTAATAAAAAAAAAAAATAAACGACCGAAAAATTTAAAAAAAATATCGTACAGTCTACAGATGAAGCGTCGTCGATTGAATCATTGCCGGATCTGATCCGTCAATATTTGGAATTGGACCTTATCGAAAAATGATAATTAAAACTCATAGTGAATACCATGGCAACATGGTGAAATATAGTTTGAAAAAAAGACGATCTGAACCTCGTACATGGAAACATGGCCTCAAAGAATGGCCTCATTTTTTTTGGCCTCTTAAAAATGGTCTTTTAAAATGGCCTTAAAAAATGGCCTTATTTTTTTTGGCCTCTTAAAAATGGCCTCAAAAAATGGCCAAAAGAGGCCAAAAACATAAGGCCATTTTTTAACGCCATTTTCAAGAGGCCAAAAAAAAAAAGGCCATTTTTTGAGGCCATTTTTTCCATGTACGAGGTTCAGATCGTCTTTTTTTTAAACTATATTTCACCATGTTGCCATGGTATTTATGGCAAGCTGAAATAACAGACGAACTTCCCAGCTCTGCTAATAACAACAAAAATGTAATCACACTGGAAGTAGGAAAATACGAGACAAGTACCGGTAGCGACATTATTGAGGTAGTCAATAAGGTAATCATATCAATGCTTGAAATATTACTAACAACCTTCATACAAACCACCCTTAAATTAATTAAAATACAACCTAAATTTTGTAGTCATATAAAATCATTGAAATTATACTGTAAAAAAATTAAAAATCCAATCCCGAAATATAGCTACATTGGAAAAATAAATACAAAAATTAATAACCTTGACAAAATTGTATTTATCGTGTTATGTAAAGTAGGTTACGAAATTACGATATTGGTAGTCAAATCGGTTTTCGCGGTGCGTAGTTTAGCGGCGGTAATCATGTTCGAGTATAAACAAAACCATATAAAAAATTTGAAAAAATATATATAAAAATATAAAATTCGGAAAATAAATAATAATAAATGGATAGTAAAATTTTTTTTTTTTCTCAAAAAATAAAATAGTTATATATTTTTTTTTTTTTTTGATAAGAAGGGGTTAAATAATAAATTAGATATCGATCCTGTACTTTTCCTTCATAATATCTTTTCCTTTTAAAACTTTTTATTCCCTTGAATCCTAAAATAAAACAAAAAAAAAATCCAAAACGACATACACAATAATACGCATCACCATACAACACACATGACTACATCAAAATGTAGTCAAAACTACACCCTATATACATACAGCTTGACTAGAGCATCAGAAAACCTCGGACCGACGGCAAGAAGAAATTGAGGGGAAGCAACCAAGACGACACGCGCCTTGACTAGCTGGAGAGGAGAGCAACACTAAGCTTAATAAACAATTAAGCAAATTAATGATAGTCAATAAAGAAATTTTAAAGAAAATAAAATTGTCAGTGTTAATGAACCAAGAAAAAATAATTTCAGCAATGATAAAATGTGAAAATTCAACAGAAGTTGTAGCCAGTTATTGTGGGTTAACTTCAAAACAATTAATTTCAATTGCTAAATTGTTGATTAAAGTGGAAGTGTTGGATATCAGTGGAAATAGGGGATTAAGAAAAGAGGCAGTAATGCCTATAGCTACAATGCCCTCTTTACGTAAATTACTTGTGTATGATCTTGATTGTTTTGATGATAGTATATTGCAAGAGTGTAGTGAACTTGAAGAAATTGACATCGGAAAAGCTAAAGTAACCGAGATAGGGTTGCTAGAATTTGCGCACGTAGCTGAAAAGCTGACAATTATTTGGATTGAAGAGTTGTTCGTATCATGACAAGCAATGAATGTGTTGGTGCGGATCTTGGAGGATGCACGGAGACGGGTGACGATTATGGCGGACGGAAATTCAAGGACAAAGTTCGTTTCATTGTTCGAATTGGACTTCGTCACTAAGGAAGAAGAAAACTTAACAAGATAATAACTTAAAATGTTTTAAAAGATATTTTACATTAATGTTAACTTTCCTCACATAGATAACCTACTTCTTATGGGAATACGAAATAATCTTTTCGAACGAAATATATTTTTTTTGTAATTAAAATAAAAATAAATTTTTTTTTTCTCTTTTGAGGGATAAGAATTCAAATGTCAAAAAAATAATATAGTAAAAATGACAAATAGTAAAATTTTACTTACAAGTATAGTAATAATTAATAAAAAAAAAAAATATATATTCAAGAAAAATATATAAAACAAAAATCAAAAAAAAATATAAAATAAAATCGAATCAAACAAAAAAACTGACAAGCAATGGAAAACACAATTTAAAAAAAAACCAAAAAAAACCGTACACATTAATTATTACTTTCTAGGTAAAAAATATTGTCAAATTATCATAGTAATATTTTCCTTGTTGAACGTTCTATCTTTTTTTTTGTTATTTCATAGATAATTCGAATTAAATAGCCTGGTACGTAACAATATATTTTGTATGTGTCCTTGATTTGGCATACAGTGTATATTTGAATAGTATGTTGTATGATATGTAATTCAATTTTTTTTATCCTGTTTTGATATTGTTTTTAAATGGATCATTTTGGATAGGTATTGAATAAATTTATTCTTTATCATATTCAAATTTTCCTCAAAGGAGGAGTAGGAGGCATTTCTTTTTCTTTTTCTTCTGTATTAGAGTCTGTGCCTTCCATTTCATGATCGATAGTACTATTATTTTTATTTGCAACTGATTTTCAAAACTCCTCGAACTGTAACCTCTTTATATGACCCAAATCTATCTGAATAATCCGCGCCTTTACAAGTACTGTCTTGTTCTAATGACCCAGCTAAATTAACATCCGTTAAAGTTACTTCTCTAATTCTAACATCATCTTAATAAACCATTCTTAGATTTTCACTAGCTATCATTCTACAACGATATCTTTTGCACCAGGTTGTTATTTTTCAATATAAAAATAACCTCAAATTTTTTGTTGTTATCCATTATTATCTTGTCAATTTCTGAATATTTTCCGAAAGTTTCAAGTCAATTATTCTTAGATTTTCACTAGCTATCATTCTACATGAATATTTTTCTATAAAAAATAACCTTTTGAAATTTTTTAAGTCAATTATCTATAGTTGTTTACTTGCAATCATTCTACATTAATATTTTTTGATTTTTAGGTTAATCAAACAAATATTAAAATAAAATGGATTTAAACGCACAATGCAGACAACTTCGAGAGGATTATCGAAAAATAGTTGAACGTTTACACCAAGTCCCAGATCACTATGAAATCAATTCTACAATTGTTTCATTACGCAGAGATATTTCAAATTATAATAGATCATGTGCGAGTCTGTCAGGTCCTCATAAAAAATGCACTCAGAGCAACAGTGGGAATACTGACAACTTATTTATTCAGATTACAAAGTTTGCAAGTACGAGGTGCAGGTCCATCTTCAACAGTTGATGCAAAAATTCAAACGATACTACTGAGAATTACATTGAATGACAAGATTTAGAAAATGTATTCAGAAACAGGATGAAGACTAGCATTTTAATTAATTTAAAACATAAGGATGTAAAAGACTTTCTTTCTGATGCTAAAGAAATGTTAATGAGTCAGATAGCTCTTATTTTACAAGTAAAAATGCTCATGTATTAGCTCTGAACTATGAACTTGAAAAACCAGCTGATAATAGTGTGGAAGTTGAAACAAAATATTTCAGTGAAGGCAGTTATGAGGTTTTACAATCATCAGATCTCAGCCAATTATTTCAAGAAAATTTTGAACATTTTATAGAAGATGTTGAGGAAGCTGAATTGAATGGATCAGGTTGGAAACTGCATGAAATCCTTCATCAATAACTGAATACATACCACTGCAAGGTGGTAATTCATCTTTCGTTGAAATGCCATCATGGATAATTAAAACTCATTCAGTCTTGAACGTTAAAAATTCAGACAATTTTTGTTGTGTTTTGTCAGTTTTAGCATGTTTATACAAGGTGTCTAACCATGCTGACCGTGAGAGTCAATATAAAAAACATATTGATGAGTTATATTGTAGCGAAATCACTTTCCCCATAACATGAGAAAAAATCAAAAATTTTGAAAAAAAAATAAGTTGAAAATTATTATTTAGGGAATAGAAAATGATGATGATGATGATGATGATGATGATGATGATGATGATGATGATGATGATGATGATGATGATGGATACATTCTTGAAGTTGATTTAGATTATCCTGCAAGTTTGCATCATCATCATAAAGATTTTCCGTTAGCACCAGTACGCGAAAAACCACCTCTAGAAACCAGTAAAACTACTGGCAACTCTAGACAAAAAAAAAAATTACGTTATCCATTATAGGAACTTGAAACAATATTGTTCTTTGGGAATGATTGTTACTAATGTTCATCGTGTTTCAAAATTTGAACAAAGTGCATGGCTTAAACCATATATTGATCTTAACACAGAGTTACGAAAACAAGCTCGTAATGCATTTGAAAAAGATCTTAGAAAATTATTCATCAATGCAATTTATGGTAAAACTCTTGAGTCTGTAAAAACACGTAAATCGATAAAACCTGTAGAAAAATATGGTGGTAAAGGTGGAGCAAGATTTTATATCTCAAAGCCAAACTTCCATAGTCATTTAATTATTGATGATCTTGTTATAATTGAGATGAAACCAACAAGTATACTTTTTGATAAACCAATTTATCTTGGATTTTCTATTTTGGAAATGTCAAAAACATATATGTATGATTTCCATTATAATTTAAAAAAACCAGAATATGAAGATAAAGTCAAATATTTATATGGTGATACTGATTCTGCTGTTTACCACATATTGAGTCATAATCCTTATGATTTGATACGTAATAATCCTGATAAATTTGATACATCTGATTATCCAGAAAATAATCAATATGGAATTCCTTTAAAAAATAAAAACGTTATTGGTAGTATGAAAGATGAAAATAACGGAAAAATAATGAAGGAATTCATTGGTTTACGAAGTAAATTCTACTCATATGTTATAGCGAATGAAAATAATTCATTAAAAAATCGTGTTTATATGAGAGCAAAGGGTGTAAAAAGATCAACTGTAAGGCAAATAACTTTTAATGATTATAAAAATTGTTTAATTAATCATGTTATTTTGAAAAAACAGCAAAATATAATAAGATCTCATAAACATGAAGTAACAACAAGAACAACTGAAAAAATTGCTCTCAGTTGGCAAGATGATAAACGACAGCTAATTGATGGTGAGACTGACACTTTGCCATGGGGTTATATACCTGTTGAACGAATGTGTTTGAGTAAAAGTATATAAAAAAGAATATGAATGATGTAAATAAAAGTTGTATAAATGTATATAATAAAAAAAAAATAATTGTAAGAAAATGAATACGCATTGCTTTTTTATTCATTAGTTTATTGATTATCTATCCACTGATTATGACGATTGTCAAATCCAAGATATTTTACATACATCTCATTCCCACGTCTCTTTAAAACTTTTTCAATCAAATAAATGTCAGAATGTCGAACTTTTTGTAGCTCTTCAGTATAAAAGCTTCCTTGTATTGGATTCTCTTGAAAGTCTTTAAGCTTATACGTTACAGGTGATGTTTTATTAATTTTAGTAATTGTAAATATTTCATTTGTCCAATTTGGTTTATATCCTTTATCAAAGACATGCTTATATTTACTCATTCTTACATGTTGATTCAATTTAAATTTGATTTTAACATGATAATAATTTAAACTTTTAAATACAGTTTGTTTTAATATTTTTACCAACAACTTCAACAGGTTGCATTTTGATTGCGCGATGTTTGGTATTATTATATTTTTTAATTAATTCTGGCAGCAATTTCAACCATTTATAATTTCCTTGCATACTAAATTCAAAAAACATTTTGTTTTTTAGTGTTCTATTGAATCGTTCAACTATTGATGCTTTTAAATGAGTAAATGTTGAATACATATGAACGGTATATTTTTTTAACATTGTTTTAAATGTTGAATTATAAAATTCTGTTCCTTGATCCACATGAAGATTTTCGCAGATTCGACCTTTTTCAAATATTGATTCCATTGCTGCTGATACCTCTTTTCTAGTTTTACTTTTAAGTCCAACAGCCCAGCTGAATTTTGAAAAAATATCAATGACTGTTAAAAATATAATTGTAACCAGAATTAACCTTTGAATGTTCAATCATTTCTACAAGATCAGCTTGCCATGTTTCATCCTTATCACGTCGTATTTTCTTGCTGGAGTATGTAACTCACGTACAACGTCTTTTTCATAATCAGTCATAGTTCACTGACGGATGTATACAGACTGATTTTTTTTTTATATTAATATATTAATCCATTTCCTATCAACTTCAATGATTAACATGATCTCATTATCATGATTCGGATTACCAGCTGCTCTTGATGCTACTATTAATCGTAATCGATCAACAAGTTCATTCGGATTATCCCGATAGATATAATTGACTCTAGTTGGATTTTTATTTCTAAGAGTCAAAACCGTTGGTATTAATATAGTACCATAATGTTCATTATTCTTATGAGATGCAATGAAATCAATGTATTTTCGAGATGCTGAATTTTTTATTGGCATATTAGATCTATGATATTGATAATGTGCGTTTGTATTATTAATAATTTTATTATAATTTTTTTCATCAATATCAGTGATAGTTTTTCTGTCTCGTGATTTCATAAATAATAATTCCATTAATCCAGGTGTTATTTCGTATGATGTATCAAAAATATTTAATTCATCATCGTTAAAGAAAATTCGGCAGTTGTGCAGCTAATTTGTCGAGCGGTGTGACAACGGGTTTAAGATATTCATTCGCAACTTCTGATAAATTTTATTTTCCTAATTTTATCAATTTATATTTTTTACGAATAACGTCTTGTACTTTTTCAATTTCACTTAAAAATTTTGTTTCATCAACTAGATCTTGCTCACAAAGAGGCATGTTGATCCTTTGCGATTTTACAATTGACTAATAAAATTTAACAAATCGTGTTGTTATTTATAGTTTTGAAGCAGTCAAAATTTTTTCTATATCTTCCTTTATCTATATCTCTAACTTTATCGATACACAGAAAGCAATATTTTTCTTTCTAACGATCCACACACATCTGACGGAATATACTATACTCCATATCAATGTTAATATGATCATGATGTATATGTTTTAAATTCGTATCATCTTGTGGAAAGATAATCAAAAAATTAATATTATCACGTATCAAATGTTGAGGTATTCGCGCATATGATTGACATAAATAAAATAAAAAACGTGCAGATGAAAAAAAGAAATAAAAAAAAAAGAAAATATCATTTTGAAAAATCGTACAAGCAGCAAAAAAAGCAATAAAGGGATCAAATAGTTCATCAGTTGCAATTAAATCAGCAATAAACGGTGCGAGAGCAGCTATTAAAAAAGATGGTGGCAAGAAAGCTATTACAGTACCTAGAGTTTTACCAGTTGCCAAACATATCGGTGGTGCACTACCACTTTTAATCCCGATTTCCTCTGCTATATCAGCATTAGGAGGGTTAGTTGGTGGAGCATCTGGTGTTGTCAAAGCTATCAATGCAGTAAAGACGAGTAAAGAACAATTAAATGAAAATAAGCGACATAATAAAATGATGGAATCGATTGCCATCGGAAAAGGACTTTATTTAACACCACATAAAAGCGGTATGGGACTTTATCTGTCTCCAAAAAACTTCAACTGATGCTACCACAAAGAGCTCTAACTGACGGTGATTTATTAAAATTTGCTAAACAATCAAACATTGCTAATTTCTAATGAACCATGGAAACAAGAGTGTGGAATCATTAATTTAGATGATAAAAGGAATCCTCGAACACATTGGGTAGCATATGAAAAACTCAATAAAAATTCAGCAATATACTTTGATAGTTTTGGCAACTTACAACCACCGAAAGATCTTGTCAGTTATCTTAATGTTGGTAGCATCAATTATAATCATAAACGTTATCGAAATTGGAATACGTATAATTGTGGACATTTATGTCACGCATTTCTCACTGGAAAACTATAAAAGCAGAGAAAAAGAAAATTCGCAATTAGTTATTTATCGACCTTGAGAATGAACGATACATTTACTTTAACTCTCACCGGTAAATCTTCAGTCTTAAAAACTGATTATTTTCCACCAATACAATTATCAAGTGAAAAAAATTATTCATTAGCACTAATTTCATATTTATCATTTAATTCATTACCAAATATCGATCATGAAAATAATATAATTTCATATTTTGACACTTATGATACAATTGAAATACCGACTGGAAGTTATGAAATAGATGATCTAGCTGCTTGGTTAGAAAAATATCGAATCAAAATTACATATAATAAAAATACTTTACATTCATATATTACAAGTGAAAAAGATATTGATTTTTTAAAACCAAAATCACCAGCACGTTTACTAGGATTTACACCGAGACTATTGAAGTATAATACAAAATATGAATCAAACTACCCGATTAATATTTTAAAAGTGAATACATTGAGAATCGAGTGCAACATTACAACAGGAGCTTACGTGAATCAACGAAAAGTTCATACAATATATAACTTTTTTTCTGCTCTACCACCTGGTTATAAAATAATTGAAGTACCAGCTAATCCAATTTATTTACCAATTACTGTTAAAACCATTGATCATTTACAATTAAAAATTGTTGATCAAAACGGTAAATAAGTAAATTTCTGTGGTGAAACAATAACCATTACGTTACATGTAAAATCATAGGAATGAGTATTTGCTTCAATTCACGCGCTATGAAACGTGGGGCATCGTATAAAAGCAGCACATCATGGACACCTCCAGTCAGTCTGAATCGAGCAGTCAAGAAGTTGACACCTCAGAATATAAATTACCTGCAGAGTCTAGGTCTAAAAGTAAAAAAAAATTTTGGAACTTTAATTGGATAAATATAACTTGTCTTAATTGTTTTACACGTCAAAATGAGTGATGAAAATATTTTCGATATAAACGCGCCAGTTTAATTTAACAATGAAATATCCAACTATGAGCTACATGCTCATCAGTCGTTTGGATCAACTAGTTTCGATAATAGTGATAAAATAAGAATATCAATACAGAATCAAGATTTGTTTGTTCATCAAAAAGCTATATACGTATGAATGGAAAATTAACGCAACAACGTGCTGCTGCAAATCCAGAAGATCCACTTGCTAATATTTTATCTTTAACATTAGTAAATAATGCTATGTGTTTTTTTTTTGATGAAATGCGTTATGAATTGAATGGAGTTTTAATTGATAAATCAAAGAATATTGGTATAACATCTACAATGAAAAATTATTTGTCATTAAGTTCAAAAATGAATTTTGAAAATGCAGGGTGGATAAATCAAAATGGTATGAAATTAATGAATGATGATGGATATTTTGATATATGCGTTCCATTAAATATAATTTTTGGCTTTGCTGAAGATTATCAAAAAATAATTGTCAATGCGAAACATGAACTCATTATGATACGATCACGTTCAAATTTGAATGCGATCGTACGAGATAATGAGACAGCTCCTGATATGCCATAATTTGATTTAAAACTTACAAAAATTGAATGGCTTGTACCGTATATAATGTTATCAAACAAAAATAAAATTGATATAATGAAATATATACAAAAAGATCCTGTCATTTCTATTGGATTTAGAACTTGGGATTGATATGAATATCCATTGCTGCCACAAACAACTCATCATATATGGACAGTGAAAACTGCAACTCAACTCGAAAAGCCACGTTATGTTATTCTTGGTTTTCAATCAAATAGAAAAAATGATTGGCACAAAGATGTAACACATTTTGATCATTGTAAAATAACAAATGTTAAACTTTATTTTAATTCTCATATTTTTCCATATGGGAATTTGAATCTTGATATTGAAAAAAATCAATTTGCTTTATTATACGATATGTATGCTAATTTCACAGAGTCTTACTATGGCTCAAAAATAGATTTAGTAACAAAAGATAATTTTATTCAAAAATCTCCATTAATTGTTATTGATTGTAGTAAACATAATGAGTTTTTAAAGACTGGTGCTGCAGATGTACGTTTAGAATTTGAATCGAAAGAAAACTTTCCTCAAGGAACGACAGCATATTGCTCAATTTTACATGATAAAATAATTGAATATAGACCAATAAGTGACATAGTACATAAGTTAACATAAATTAATTGTAACTAATGATTTTTTAATAAATAAATAAACAAATAAAAATAATTTGATTTTAGTGTATTTATATATTTATTTAATTTATTTCATTCACATTTCCTCATTACCATCATCAAAATCACGTAGATTATATGTACTATCATCTAATATTACATCTTGATTATTTTCGCCATCGAGAACCATGGTTAGTGTTCCTTTCTTGACAGCATTTCCTAGCTCCTTAAATTCTTGATCATCTTGATTGAAATGTGTAGCAAATCTTTTTGGTAGATATGCATAATTTTCATTGTCGAGTTCAACTGTTAGCGCTGGACCATACTTTGATGTTAGAAATCTCGCTACTTTAGTAATTTTATAAACTACTTTCCTCTTCAAATCTTTCGATGATTTGCGTTCGTTAGCTTTTTGAAGTTTTTTTGCTTTTGCAAAACCCATTTTTAATATGTATAAATGGAAAAGTTATTTTTTAATTAACAAAATAATTGAAAAAAAAGACAATGATAATTGTCTATGATTTTGTTATACAAACGAAATCTTCATTTTTTTATATCTTATATTTAAAGGAAGGAAGAAAGGAAGGAAGAATAATTCTAAAAAAATTAACAACTTTTAAAAATTTGGTATTGCATCATTTATTCATTAATAAAATTCAATTCTCCAATGTCAGTTCCTTCTTTACATTTTGAACAATATTTTTCTAGTACATAATAAGATATTCCAACTTCATCTTCACAATCATTTTGTATTGGATGTTTTTTGCATCGTTTTAATTTTGAAATTGTTGGATTTGAACGTTGTTGTACAGATAATTTTTCCCAAATTTCATCAATTTGATGTGATGCAAATTTTATGACAGCCATCACTGGACGTGCAGCAATATCTTTTTGTGTCAATTCAGTTATATTTTCAACTGCACAAAAATGTAAAATGGATTTTTTCATGTTGGCTCTTGTTGAAAATTTTTTAATATAACAATATTTGTATATCTATGCATTTTAGTATGCACATTTGTAAGAACTGCATAAAGGATGTGAATTCATATGTCGTATTGCTGGATTTTCCATCTCTAATATTTTTATATCTGGACAACCCAAGTCTTCCAAATTAAAAATTGTCATCGGATTAAAACGTAAAATAAATGTTAACCATTTTTTTCTATTTTCACCTTTGACAAATAAATAATTGAACTTTCCAACTAATTCTTCAATGATTATTGTTGATACGTTATTATATTGATCATGACCAGCTTCCCAAGATATCCCATGATAATTTTTTTCACAATTATTCACAGTATTTTTATATTCTTCTCTTAGATGTGATTTTTTACAAGGTGGTTTGAATATTTTTATAGTTGGTGAAGATCTTGAATTTATAGGTTGAATAACCAACTCTTTTACAACAAATAAACCTTGAGGTTCTTGAAATCCTTGGAAATCAATGAATGCTGACATTTTGTTTTAATATATATCTATTCAACTCAACTCAACTCAACTCAACTCAACTCAACTCAACTCAACTCAACTCAACTGAATAGTGACCAGTTCTGAACTGATGATATTTCTTTTATACCTCTGAATAACCACTCCCCTCTTTTTTCTATCCCTTCCACTTCCTATTTACCCCTACTATTTTTACCCCCTCCACAACTTATTTTACAAACATCAAATAGATGATGAAATAATGAAATTACTTACGATACTTTTTGTAATTTGTCTTGATGATGCAAGAGCTAAGGTTCCAACCTATAAAATGATTGGTCCTCAGTTCGAACCATCATCAAGACAAATTTTTTTTTTCTTTCAATTTCATCAACATTGTTTTTTTTATATATATGTATATAAAATAGAAAAAAAAAAAAATAATCCTTAGAGCCGGATTCGAACCAGTGACCTCTGGATATCTCTCAAATTTAACCAAACTAATTACAGTCCATTGTTTCTACCAACTGAGCTATCGAAGGCAATTTAGTTCTTCTTTGTATAATATATGAAGGAATATTCTTTTACCGATAGGATATAGTATAATCTCTTGTTTGTTTTAGAGGATAGCGTGTCAAACTTTCATGCCAAAGGTCCAAGTTCAAATCCCGGTTGGGGAAAATATTTTTTTTTCTCTATAATAAGAACTATTTTACCGACATATTCCGCGGACATTTAAAATTTTAAAAATTCAAAAAATGGAGGCTATTTTACCGTCATATTCCGCCGCTATTTAAAAATTAAAAAATTAAAAAATTCAAGATGGCCTTTTATGAAAAAAATAATAATAATTATAAAAACATTATGACGTCAGTAGAAAAATAATAATTTAAAAATAAATAAATAAATAAATAAATAAATAAATAAACGAATAAATAAATAATAATAATGATCCATTATGTAATCTTACAAAATTAAATCGGGACCCCCCATGGTGACAGTGCTCTAATTAATTAATTAATTCGCGGATCCCTGAGGTGAGCCCTTGCGGATTCCGCGAAATCACCCGCGAATGACAGTAGGGGGTCACGGGTGTCAGGGGGACACAGCAGGGAGCTGGTCCAGAACTCTCGTATGTACACTACTTTCAAAGACTTTTGGATTATTATATCTATCATAATATTTTTTTGATTTAGCTTTGGCTAATTTAAAATACCTGTTAGCTTCTTCTTGTACGCTACGTACAAATCTGTATGTAATTTGGTCAAATATTTCTCATAAGTCATTATTTTCATTATTTGGAGGAAAACTAGAAGGTATTTTTGCTAGTCTACCATACACTAATTGATATGGCGTATAGCATGTCCCCTCATGTTTAGTATTATTATATGCAAATGAAGCTATTTCACATGTACTATCCCAATCATTATTCCCTTCATAATTAATTCTCAAATATTCTTTCAATACGTGATGTGACCTTTTTATTAAACCGTTACTTTGAGGTCTGTAGGCAGTTGTTCTATAAAATTTAATTTTAAACAATTTTACTACTCCTCTAAATAAAGAAGACATAAAGTTAGTTCCTCGATCTGTTAAAATAGTTGTTGGAGGACCAAATATACAAATAAATTTTTTTTACAAATGCGTTGGCTACATGCGGAGCGTCAGTTTTTGTCAACGGAATAGCTAATGAAAATCCACAGCCTCTCCTAACGTTGTTGTAAAAAGAACCATGGTTCCCGGTCTTTTAATTAATCTCTCCCTTGATTCTACAATATTTTTATTTATTTGAACAATATTTGGAATACTTTTTAATTTTTGTAATATATTATTATTATCTTCAACTGCCTCCGACTCGCTATTACTTAACAATTGGTTTCCGCTATCATTATTTTTATTCTCGCGATCAATTTCTTCCACCTCATCGCTTTCTTCATTTCTATTGTTGCGTATATTTTCATTAATTATATCTTCTTCATCTTCCCCATCATAACAAACATTTTCATCATTTATTTGATCAACATTTATATCACCAATATTGTCATAATCACTCTCATCACTCAGACTCATTTTCATTTATATTTTTATTAATTTTATTATTACTTTTATTTAAATCCCCATAACATTTTCTCCCTTTTATTATTTTTTTCAATAATAAATCATCAAAAGATTCCCCTGAAGACATTGACTTTTGCATTTTATCTGAAAGTTTATTTGGATGTTGAATTTGAACCCCCCCCCCAAAATCTACTACATCTCTAGAAGTAGATGGCTGTGCGTCAAAAGTTTTTATGTCAATATTTTTTAAAAGCATTTTATCTTCAACAATATTTACTCTATTCTTTTTTTCATTTAAACAATTATTATTTTTTCTTTTTTTCACGCAATGTAACATTATTATCCCATCCCATATCATCAAATGTAAAATCAGGTTTGATAACTCGTTTCGTTGGTCTATCATCCCCGTATTATTATCATCAATTTTTTTTAGGATTAAATTTTTTTTTATTAATATTATAAGGTAACATTGAAAGCCAACGATATGGCACTGTGGTTAAGGTTCGAGCTTTGTGACAGGGAGGTCACGGGTTCGAACCCGACCACCGACGCCATGTATCGAGTGGTAGGTGCGAGCCGGCTGTACTGCCCAGGTTTTCCATAGTTTCCCTGGGCTATAATAGAAATCGGGTTAACGCATTACAAAAGTCGACATCCATGACTGTTGCAAAATGAGTTGTAAGGCGTTGACGGTTGGAAATACAGAAAGCAAGACGTGAGGCACACCGTGTTAAAAACTTCTTCATGAAAAAAGAAGTGTAGCACGTTAAATACGACTCATTTACATTTTATAAGGTAACATTGTAATATCGTCAGCGTCAACGTAACGTAATGCGTTTCTTGCTGACCTTTTTATACTCCACTCGTCACTCGAAAAAAAAGAGAAATAGACATTGCCGTGTTAGTTTGGAAGAGAAAATTATTATTGTAATTGTACGATAATTTTACAATATAATTTATTTATACTTTTTTAATCAAAGTAAAAAAAAATGGTATACTTGATAAAGATTTATATTCATAATTAATATGTTTATTATAGTGTAATAAAAAAGGTACTTTTTAGTTTGGAAAATAATTTTTGATTTACACTCAAAAGTGCCTTTTTTAATAAGTATCATGTATTGCGTATGAAAAAACACAGTGATATTCAAAGTTTCAATATCGATGTTATCAGGATTCAACTACATATGATATTTCATCTGTGGATATTTATTGATTTTGAATTATTCAAGTTCGTTGAACATACTAAATGCGAGATAGTGTTTGTAGAATATAGTTTGGAAACTGAACTATCGAGATGCTGTAATGTATGTTACACGGAGTATAAGAGTGAAGACGTATTAATATATATATAAATAAAAAAATATTAATAAAACAAATACAAATCTATTATATCGACACTTTCAGAGGATATTATCATAACTCAGACAACATTTTTTTTTATCAAGAGGCACGG
Organism: Aphidius gifuensis; assembly: GCF_014905175.1. Classification (NCBI taxonomy): domain Eukaryota; kingdom Metazoa; phylum Arthropoda; class Insecta; order Hymenoptera; family Braconidae; genus Aphidius; species Aphidius gifuensis. The sequence goes on along the minus strand of NC_057789.1, from coordinate 18,687,920 downwards.
TAGTGCCTCGCGTCAAGTATGAGAAAAAAAAAAAAAGTGGGAGAAACGAGATTTAACTACCGTGCCGATATATTATAGACACAAAGCTAACCCTAACCCTCCAATTTCTCGGGAAATTATTTTAAAATATGATTGATCAGATAAATATATTATGTCTTCTGATCATTTTATTTAATCAATATCACACTTTTTTATAAAAAAAAAAAACAGATTTTTTAGAAGTATACTTTTTTTTTAAACTTCAAAATCAATTTCAGAAATTGCGTTTTTCTTGATATTATCTTAAAAACTCAGGGCACTCTGACAAACATTAAAAACCAAAATTAAATCAAAGCATTATGGCTTCTAAGTCCAGAGCAATTCGACAACCTTATAAAATAAAATTGAGCAATAATAGTAGAATGGTGTGAGAGAACCTTTATTTATATCAGTACAGTACAGTATTCAATATCGCAGCGATGGTGCCTCCGCCATATGCAGTTGGGATATGGGCGCGAATCCTGCTCATCAGGTGTGCTAATGTACTAATATACAACATACACATGCTTGCTGATAAACGTAACCTTTTGTTTATAGATCCTTTTGTCTTTATCGTGCCTTTGTTTCTCGTGCCTTTTGGAATATATTATTTGATTGATGTGAAAAATATTCTGTCTTCTGATCATCTTATAAATTAATTGAGTCTTTTTAATAAAAATGGAAACAGATTTTTGAGATGTATACCTTTTTTTTAAACTTTAAAATCATTTTTAGAAATTGCGTTTTTCTTGAAGATTATTTAAAACCTTACTGCACTCTGACAAACATTATAAAACCAAATCAGATAAAAGCAATATGGTTTCCAAGTCCAGAGCAATTTGACAACATTATAAAAATGAAATTGTGCAAGGTAGTAGTAGATGGTGTGGGAATTTGAATTTGGATATTAATTGTCAAGGTAATTAATATTATAATAATACAATAAATAAATAATATCAATATAGATTGATGCATATAGTAATTAAGTAAATTTTATAAATTTGTATTGTGTGCAATTGTGTGATATTTTGGTGACAATTCATTTACATTTACAAATGAAAAACAATAGAAAAAAAGGATGAAATTGAATGTAACCAGTGCAATAAAATTTTTAGTGGAAAAAGAAGTCTTCATGCTTATACAAGTTGAACTCATAAAATTGAGCTAGTTAAGACAATAACTGAAAACGAAACTTGTGGATACTGTGATAAAGAATATGCAAATAAAACAAACTTGTATTATCACTATTCACATTGTCATCAAGTCTCAAAGTATCAAACTATAAATTGTCCATTCGTAGGTTGTGATGAATCTGTGAATATATATGAGTATACTTATTTAAAACTGAGAAAACACATTTGAAACAAGCATCATTATCCAGTGAAGATGGAAGAATTCGCTTTTCTTAATGATGATAGTGATTACAATGTTATTTGTTCATTTATTCATTTCATTAATAATAATTAGTGTGATATTTTCTAATATAAATTATATTTATTCATTGTAAAATATATTATTTATACAGATTTCATGGATTGGAAGGGTAGAGTTAAAACTAAAAAGGCTGCACCTTTATAATAAAAGATACGAAAAGCAGAGTTTTGGTAATTCCAACACCAAAAGACAATACATCTGCAACTGCAACTTTGAAAAATTCAAAACCACTGTATGTCCATTTATGATGGATGTTAAGATCCTGACAATAAAAATCAAAGTAAGGGTGTGAACTCACGACAAGCTAAAATTTCCGCTTATAAACATGGCGGCTATAAAAATAACCAAAAAGTAATTAAATTCACTAAATTATCACTGAATTAACTGAATTGACTGCAAATCCGTGGTGTCTCTCCGTGACTGCAGAGCAAGCTTGACACCACCAAGCTTGTTCTAAAATCACGGATTCTCGATAAATTTAGTAAATTTAGTTACTTTTTGGTGATTTTTATAGCCGCCATGTTTACAAGCGGAAATTTTAGCTTGTCATGAGTTCGCACCCTAAAATTGATGTCAAGTATTGGTTATTTGATTGTAGAAAACCCTTAATTTTCGAAAAAAAACTGTTTTTGAAATATTTCCATGTTAAATAAAGTGTATTTTATATTTTGTTATTTTTGGCTTATTAATATTTTTTTATTATTGTTTTATCAATTATCGATATTTTATATATTTTTCCATTGTTGTCAAGTGTATTCAATTTTAGAGCTGTGTGTTCACACGCAAGTTTTTGCTGCAATGCTTTATGCTTCATGAATGAGTGCCCTCATCGGTAAGTTTTCTCGCTCACTGACGAATCGAGTCTCCGCTCGGTCTCTACAACTTCACAGCTCTCTGGTGTTATTCATTTTTCATTAGCAATCTACAATTGTAGCTACTAACAAAAGTTTTTAGAAAAATGTGAATCGTGTTCATATGCAAATGTTTCCTTGTCAAACGAATTTATGATAAATTTTTTAATACCAAATAAAAATAACACATCCACTTTACAAGAAACTTATCGATCAATCACTATCATTGTGGCACGAAAGGGTTGGTACATGTGTCGATTGTTTTAGATCAACGAAAATTCTAAGAAAGATTGAAGTCCTCAAAATTAATGATATCATTGTTTTAAGTCTACTCTACATCAATAAATTTAAATGGTCAAGTAAAAATGATAATTGCTTAATCAAAGGAATACCCACTTTTAAAATTCACATTTGTGGTTCTACCAAGAAGACTAGAAAGAAGAAGAGTCAACTCCGTACATTGGAAATGGGACAAAATATGTCCTGTACCTCGAGCTTCTTAAACTTGCCAATTTGGCGCTGATTGGGTTCTACGTATAAAGTTAGTTATTTTGTCAGTTATTTCCGCAAAAATACTAGCTGGATAAAAATTGATAATTTGTTCGTTGCTAGCAAAAACTGGTGAAGTAATGCAAAAAATGCTTACATATTTTTTTTTTTAGAACGAACAAAAATTAATACGGATGGTACCAAGTAATTTTATATACTTCTTAATATTATAGTTTTTTCTATCGAATGAGTGAAGGACTTTACAAAAAGATGTGATATCTAAACAAAAAAAGAAACACAGTTTTTTTTACAAAAAGGAGTGTCAAGTATTCGAAATCCCCACTAATTATGTGATTATAGTAATTTTATTTTATATTGATATTTATTAATTTTTTAGATACAAAAAGATATAATACCAAAATAAGTCAAGAAGGAAATATTTAACGCATATAATTAAGTCTTAATCTTTGACAAAATTTTATACTTGACCCCGCTCGGTTCTTCCCAAATAAAATTTAAAGACTTTCACACTAATGCAGATCTACTGAAATTTAGTAGTCGTTCACTTTCAACATAAATGTATGCGCAGTCACAACCTTGCAACTTTATTATAGTAGTTTCATATAAAAAAGACAAGAATAGAGCGTGACAAGTGTGATTTTTTTGAAAATCTATGAAAAGTATTTGAATTATATTAAATTAATGTCTTAGAGCTCAAACGCACGACAAGCTAACTTTTGCTTATAAACATGGCTGACGTAATTCTGAGTGATCTAAGCATGCGCAACACGTAAAATTACTAGAAAAACCACGATGGCTGCGGACATATTACTAGTTTCATGGGAATTAGGACGGCCATGTTTACAAGTTCGACACAACCCAACTTGTTGCGCGTGCTCAGTGCGCTTTACAAGCGAAACTAGGCTTATCGTGAGTTTAAACCCTTAGCTTATTAGCATTGTAACTGAATTCATTTAGATTTTTTGGTGATATCGGGGGAAATTGCATAGTGGACACCACCTTTTACACTGTAAAATATATATTCGGCGCTCGTGTCATATTGTGTCATACGCATTCATTATTGAATTGTTGATTGACGAAATAAGTATATATATATATATATGTAGAGAGGTATATATATATATATGTATATATATATTTTTTTGAACATGCCGGCAAGGTAACAAGATTGTACGCTGCCAGTCCTAAGCCTAGATAAAATGTGAAGGGTATATATATATAATAATGGATAATTGGAAAATACCATTAACTCTGTTGTCGAGACGTGTGTAGGCTTCAAATTTTATTTGGGAAGAACCGGGCGGGGTCAAGTATACAATTTTGTCAAAGATTAAGACTTAATTATATGCGTTAAATATTTCCTTCTTGACTTATTTTGGTATTATATCTTTTTGTATCTAAAAAATTAATAAATATCAATATAAAATGAAATTACTATAATCACATAATTAGTGGGAATTTCGAATACTTGACGCTCCTTTTTGTAAAAAAAACTGTGTTTCTTTTTTTGTTTAGATTCGGTTGTTATAGAAAAATTTTTTCACGATTGCGGGAAAAATACGGAAAAAATACCTATACATGCGCAAAGTGGTTAAAAATGGAGTTGAAGTATGGAAAAACGGCTACTTATCGGTTATATAGCGTATAGTTATTAGAATAACGATTAATTCTAAATTTTATTAATATCAATCAATGAAGCTCGTCGAGAAGAAAAAAATGTTTTGATAAAGATTTAGATAATAATATATAAATTTCAATATATATATTTTTTTTGCAAATATAATAATGGGTAATATAATAATGGGTAATAATAATGAAACTCTTTAAGTTAAAAAGAACTTCAAAATAAAAATTTCGATATATTCAATTTTGTTTTTTTTTTTAAACCGCTAGATGTTTAACTGAGCCACTAGATTTTTTACTTAGCCGCTAGACTTTTACTCTGGGTAAAAGTCTCCGTTATAGCCAAACATATTTTTATCAGCTTAATTTTTCCTTTAGCTACATCTTTTCGTTAGCTAGATTTTTTAATTGGCTGCATTTCTTTACTTAGCCGCTTGATCTTTTACTTAGTCTCAATTATAGCTAAACACACAATATCTACATAATTTTAACAGCTTAATTTTTTCCTCAGCTACATTTTTTCATTAGCAAAATGTTCCCTTAACTATATTTTTTACTTAGTCTCAATTATAGCCAAACAAACAATACCTACAAATTTTTACTAGCCAAAATATTTTACTTTGCTACATCTTTTCCTTAGCTCTATTATATTATCAATTACGAAACAAATTACCACCCATACCAAAAAACCATCGATAATTCGGAATATATTAAAAAATTTTTTTTTTCACTTTTTTTTCTACTTGATGAGTTTTATCAATCGTTGATATAAAATTAGGAAAAAAAATCGATATATCGAAATTTGAAAATCATTGATTATTGAAAATTACTGAACAATGATAATTGTATGAAATCAGAAAAAAATAAAATATCCATATGTATTGCTTACATCGTTTATTTTTCTTTTAATTGTGTGTGTGATTTGAGGGATGCATGAAAAGGGAAATATAGACTTGAAGAGAAAAAACTCAGATCCAAAATGTAGGAAATGAAAATGTGTAAGAAATTTGCAAATACCTTGATGTTGTGAATGTGTACTTCCAGAATAAATGTTGTGTGTCAAAATGGATGGTCGCCCAGATGTTGATTGAACTGAATAGCACACACTAGTATTTGATTATACAACGATGTTAGAACTGATTTATGAGTGAATGAAAATGATTGAATTTTAATTAATTGTACTTTTTAATAATTGGTTTATTGAATAAAAATATAAGTTACAAGTTTGAATGTGAAACGATGAGTGTCGTTGACTCAAAAATTAACGTTTTTATAAACTTAGAAATAATACTATAGAAATAAACAAATAAACAAGAGAATAAAAATTAATAATTTCAAAAGTCGGTTAGTTAATTATAAAAAAAAATAAAAAATATCATATTTATAAATTAAAATTAAAAGAAAAAAATATAGTCAAGTCCCCCAAGGTGCACCCTAAGTGTTCCGTAGGATTTTTTATTTTTTTTCTTGTTGTTTGATTTGTTTTTTCATTTTATTGTAAAATGAATGACTATTTTTTTTGTTTCGTTTTATTTTCTAATGTTGTTTATTTCTGTTGTTTAATAAAAAAAAAAATAAACGACCGAAAAATTTCAAAAAAATAACGGAAAGTCTACAGATCAAGCGTCATCGATTGAAACATTGCCAGAATCGATCTGACAATATTTAAAATTGGGCCCTATCGAAAAATGGAAATATTAAATCTAATAAGGCCCAAAAATTGAAAATAAATATGATAATTGCTTTTGGAAAAAAAAAAAAAACATAAATTTCATTTAACATCAACTAATTCAGTTCAGCGGTTCAAAAAATATCTTGCAAAAACAAATTCTGACACTACATTTTGTTTAATAAAAAAAAAAATAAACGACCAAAAAATTTCAAAAAAATATCGTAGAGTCTACAGATGAAGCGTCGTCGATTGAATCATTGCCGGATCCGATCCGTCAATATTTGAAATTGGGCCCTGTCGAAAAATGGCACTATCACATCTGATAAGGCCTAAAAATTGGGAATAAATATGATGATTGCTTTTGGGAAAAAAAAAAAACATAAATTTCATTTAACATCAACTAATTCGGTTCGGCGGTTCAAAAAATATCTTGCAAAAACAAATTCTGACACTACATTTGGTTTGATAAAAAAAAAAATAAACGACTAAAAAATTTCAAAAAAATATCGTAGAGTCTACAGATGTAGCGTCGTCGATTGAATCATTGCCGGATCCGATCCGTCAATATTTGAAATTGGGCCCTGTAGAAAAATGGCACTATCACAACTGATAAGGGCCAAAAATTGAAAATAAATATGATAATTGCTTTTGGGAAAAAAAATGGAACCTAATGGGCTTCGTAGAAGCCAATTCGATTCATAACTTTTATTTTTATCGCGAAATAACAAAAAGTCACACGAAAAGTGAAAACATAAGTGTCCTACGGAACACTAAAAAGTATATTTAATAGTCATCTGTTATTGTATTGGTCGGAAGTTTTTTTTTTACCTTAATTTATCAATTATTTAGTCAAATTAATAAAGTAGGAAAAACAAAATTATTTATTATTTATTTGAAAGAACATACCTCCATAAATTGAATATAATGGTGGTAACTAATGGTGGTAATGGTAATGGTCGTGATAATAATGGTTGTGATGTTGATGGTAATTGTGATAATTGATTATTTTTTATTGTAAATTCCATTTTGTTATTAATAATATCTATGATTTGTATTTGAACTGGTCTTTTTTGATAATTTTGTGATGATAATGATGATGACTTACAATTATTATTATTAATCGCACAATTTGCTTCTAAGCAAATATTTATATTTTGTAATTTTTCTGACCCATCATCATCATCATAAAAAATATAAATTGGGCCTTTGGATGGCCGTGAAATCTTATTTTTTTTTATATTCCAAAGCCAAAATTTATTTTCTTTATACGGTGAAAAGTTGTAAATAAAATTTTCATTCGTTATTTTAGTTCTGGTTTTCTTTTCCAAATGTATACTTGTACAATTTTCTGCCAAATCTGATAGCTATTCTGTTTATTTTATTTTAGTTTTTATTATTTTGGAAATATCTTGTATAGAGTAATTGAAGAATTCTTTTTCTTTGCCTTCTTTTATATTTTAATTTGATTGTATATATTCCGTTAATATTTCCCGTATACCATTTATTTTTTTTCATTTTTTATCACTGCACCAAGTGGCACCGGTTCAATAATAAAACCATCTTTATCACGAATTTTTTTTTGTTATAATTTTTTATTTCTAATGTCTAGCTTGATTTTTTTTTTGAGGGAATTTTATTTTCCTATTGTTTTTGCTTTTCATGTGGACCCCCCCCCCCTCCCCCTCCCGCCGAATATTTTTTTTAAGTACCTTAATCTGAATACGATAAATATAAAGAACATCATTAAATATGAAGGAAAATATAGAAAAATCACTGAATATTAAGAAAAATCCAATAAATATGAGAAAATATTAGGAAAATATCAGTAAATATCAAGGAAAACTTACTGAATATGAAGAAAATTACGATAAATATGGAAAATATCAGTAAATAGAAAAAAAAAGCCGCTGAATATAAAGAAAATTCGATAAATATAGAAAAATATCAGAAAAATCTGAAGAAAAATTACGATGAATATAGGAATATATTTATTAAGTTCTCTCCACTATCCTTCCCCCTTCAACCATAGTAGATCCTCCGAAAGTCCCTTAATCAATCTAAACAGGATGAAATGGGATAATATCGAGGAAACATCAGTAAACATAAAGGAAAATATAGAAAAATATAGCAAAATATCATGGAAAATATAATAAATATGGAAAAATATGAAAAAAAACCGCTGAATGAATAAAAAAAAATATGATTTCAATTATGTTCCCCCTTTCAATATGCGAATGAAAATCTAAGAGAAATTATCAAATAAATCACTTGAAAAAAAAAAATAGATAATGAAATGACAAGTTAAAAAAAAAAACAGAAGAAAATAATACAATATATGTGACCTAAGATATAATAATGTGGAGAATAATCAGAATCCATTTCAGTCAAATTAAAAACAACATATAATAACCAAAAATTAATGACATAAAAATAACAATGAAATTAATGCAACAACATCACATCATCAATAGAAAAAAAAAAAAAACATCTATCATTTTTAACCAATTTGAAAACAGATACAACGAAATTTTTAAAATCATAAGGCAATAAAATCAAAATGGGTAAAAGAAAACAAGAAGGGAACAATCTAAAAATAAAGAAAAAACAATAAAACTGAATAATGAAAACACAACAAAAAATACATTGGTGAAAAAGAAAATTAAAAAAATAACAGATTTAAAATTAAACACAATATGGTGAGTCAAAAAATAGAAATGAATATAATTTACATAAAAAATTAAATTAAAAAAAGTGAAATAAAGAATGGAAAAACGAACGAAGAACTGGTAAAAAATTTACGATGGATATATGTGAGGAAAGTGACAAAAAAAGATGTATTTTTTTTTTGGAGAAGCTGCAAATAAAGATCATGAATCGATTGTGGTACCGTTATCAATAAAATGTATAAAACAAAAAGGAAAATTATTAACATATGATAAGTTATTAAACATTCAAGTTGAACAAATTATATATGATCACTGAAGGATTAGTGAGAAAAGTTAATAAACAATACCCGTCAATAAATAACCCAAATTAATAAAGAAATAATGATACCAGTAGAGGGTAATATAAAATTCGAAGACGATTAGAAAAATGAAAATATGACAAAGATTAATTTCGAATTGAAAAATACAAGAAATCATCTACCAAATAATTCAAGTGCAGGTAAAGATATTTTAGCAAAAAAAAAAAAAAAGAAAATTTTTCAATGCTGATAATGTTATTATATAGATATCACCGCAGTCGTAATAGCAATAAATGGAGTAGAATTTATAGATGCATTGACAGGATAGTTATTAAAAAAAAAGAACAATAACATTAGCAGACGACAGTGATTATGAAGTAAAATAAAATTTGAATAAAAAAAATTTAATAAACCGAGGAAAGATAGTAAATTTACCAAAGAAAATTTGGAAGGAACAAACATCATTGTCACAATAAATAATAAAAGAAATTTGTAATCACGAATTTCAATAACGAAATTAAAATTCCCCCCGAAGCTAATATTTTTATTAATATCTTTTCGTAATTTCGGTGTTATGAAATTTGTTAAATTAATTGTTTTGTTTGTTTTCCATTTAGATATATATTTGTTGGATTCAATTTTTGACCTATTTTATATTTATTAAAAGTTTCCTAATCTATTTTCCAACTATCAAATTTTTCATGTACAGATAAAAATTTTTTTTCAATTAATTTAAATTTCTTTATTATAAATTTTTCACCACCAATATTAATAGTAATTATTTTTTCAATAGTATGTGCAATGTGCATCTTTTTATTATATTAACCTAATTTTGAAATGGCTGCTTAATTAATTGTCATCCGACCGAGATATTAATTTTTAAATATTGAAAAAAACACGAATTTTAAGATACGTTAAAAATGGTAGCCGAGTTAGGTTATTTTTTTTCAATGTATTTGAAATATAAAAAAAAAATGGCTACCAAAGAAATAAACTCCCAGTTGACTGCCAAACTCCCCACCACTCTATTATTCTCGCGCCACTCTGTAATCCCCATACCGCTCAGCCCCCACATTACTTGACACTTTCAATTTTATTATTTGATTTTTAATAATTTTTTTAACCTTGAACAATGTTTTTTTTTGGTAGCCATTTTTTTTTAATATTTAAAATACATTGACAATAAATAACCTAGCTCGGCTACCATTTTTAACGTATCTTATAATTGAGGGTCCGGATGCAATAACTCGCCGAGCGCTCGAAGTCAAGAAAACGCTATGTTGCTGTGAGTGAAAATCAGGAAAAATTAAAATTGAAAAATAAAAAAAAATAAAAATACAGTCGTCGATAGAATTAAAAAATATATAATTTTCTTTAAATAAATTTTTTTTTATAATAATTAGTTAACGAGATAAAAAATATAAACGAAATTTTTTTTTTCGAAAAAAATACTTTTTTTCAATAATATAACTCAAGATAACTTCTTTAAAAATTAATAAATTAACTTGAATTTTTTACTGTAGCTTTATTATAAGCTACCGATTGTAAATATGATCAAAAATGTATTTATTAATATTGTTTAATTTTATTATATGATTGTTTAATGTCGATGAAAATTCAATTTGTCTAACTTTGAATGAAAAAGAGTCAGAGATTTAGTAAGTGGTACAGTTGTTAAGCAGTATATCAAGAAGTTTTATAGAAATTTTTAGATATTTTTATTAATTATTGACTGAGTTATTAATTTAACAACAAATTGCGCGCATACTGTTTGTATTTATATGGATATACAGGCGCGGAACATAGGCGTTCGCGAGAGAGGGGGCTAACGATCACGCATATATAGCCGTAACGGTAGCTCGCAATTTGTTGTTAAATTGATAACTCAGTCAATAATTAATAAAAATATCTAAAAATTTCTATAAAACTTCTTGATATACTGCTTAACAATATTGCCACTGACAAGTTACTAAATTATTAAATTTCTCCGACTCTTTTTTCATTCAAAGTTAGACAAATTGAATTTTTCATCGACATTAAACAATCATATAATAAAAATTAAACAATATTAATAAATACATTTTTTGATCATACTGTTGCAATCGGTAGCTTATAATGAAGCTACAGTCGAAAATTCAAGTTAATTTATTAATTTTTGAAGAAGTTATCTTGAGTTATATTATTGAAAAAAAGTATTTTTTTCGAAAAAAAAAAAGATGTGTGTTATTGTACGCACAGGAAAGTGAAACTTCTTCAGTAATTCTAATAAATAGTAATCGAAAGATCTCTCGTTGCATTAATATATTTTTGACTAGTTGTCTTTTTCGCTCTCATTCCGAGTGAACTATTATGTTCATTCAGTCATTAAAAATTACGATAGAAAGTTTTAAATTTATTGATTAGTTATAATATTAAGGTTCTATGTAGATGAAATTCTAATTTAAAAACTTAACACAGAATATACATATAATTTTATATAAATATTTATTTATTGAACAACTAGTCAGCCAAACACTTCTATTACTATTTTATGTATACTTTTTATTTTATGTATATATATTCATGAAATACTGAGTTTTTTCAGTTCTTTTTTTATCTTCAGGATTTTTGTCGGGATGATATCTTTTAATATTTTCCCGATATATCAACTTTAGATGATTCAAGCTTTCAATATTATTGAATATTGACCCAATTTCAGCCTCGTAATCTGACATGTTACAGCCTGAAAAATATAAATAAAATTAATACAAATTATAATGAAAATAAATTTGATTTTAATTTAGTAGCTATCTCTTCAATATTTGAATAAAAAAAAAAGACCTGGTAACATTTGTTGGGGCATGTGGCCAGCGTTACCCGTTGAAAATTAAAAATTTTCAATACTTCGGCTAGGGCTATTTTTATTTTTATTGCTTAGACATATTTTTACCGTTAATTAACGAAAACATTATTCATATTTAAAAGAAAGGCAATAGAGTTTTTCAAAGCTTTTTTTAGAGCCTTATAAATATTTTATTTCAACACTGAGAGAAATTTTAACTAAAAATTGAAATCACGGTTGAATAGAAATTACTATACTGCTTTGTAATTTTTGTTTTATTTCTGGGACTGGCCGCGAGAAATGGAATTCTACAATAAAATTATGTAAAATAGGTAAAATGTCAAAAAATTGTTGAGTTACTTCAAGCCTCTATACATCGTTATCTATTGCAGATGGACATGGGGTTAAGTGAAGTTTTTTATTGAAAATTCAATTCTAAACAATTTATAAAGAATTACTTTTTTTGATTAATCTCTTAGATAATGAGTTATGAGTTAATTAAAATAAAGACATACATGTTTTGTAAAAAGAATAAAAATTATTATATGGTTGAATAAAAAATACTGCACAATTTAATAAATATTCTTATATATATAATAAAAATTATCATATAGACATATAAAAGTTAGCATAAACTTAAATATTTTTTACTATATAGCTTTGTAAAAATTCTGTTCCTGGGGCGAAATAACACAAAGATGGCCGACCGATTGAATAAATGATTGAACTGTCATGTAATTTTAAGCATTTCTACAGCCTTATCTGTTGAAGATAGGTATGGGGTTAAGCGAGGTTTAATATTGGTTATTTATTTCTAAACAATTTATCAAGAATAACTTTTTTCTATTTAACAATCAGTTTTCGAGTTTTGAGCGTGTAAACACAAAAGAAAAAATTTTGCCGGGAATTGATTGCTATTCTCCGTGAATCTAGCACAAACTGCCGAACTTAACACAAAAAATGTCCAACTTTTAAATAAAATTTATAATAAAATTTAGTAAATTTTAAAACCGGTAGTGGGTAAATTCTCAGCCTGCTAAAATTTACTTGTGAGTGTCGTGAATTTAGTCATTTTTTTAAACAGAAATTACAATAAAATTGTGTAAATTTTATGGCTTAGTATTGTATATAGTCAATGGCCAGATTTTTTACATAATTTTATTGTAAAAATTATCTATCAATATACGAATAATTCTTATAAATGACGGGGGAACGCAGTTTTTACTATTTATTTTGTAATTTTGTCTTTTACGTTTGTAATTCTTAGTTAAAATTTCTCTCATTTAACTCTATGATGACATTTTTTGGTCGGTTTTTTTATTTTTTTTTCGGTGAGCTATAACTTTTGTTATAATCAAGATAAGGAATTCGTATTAGGCTCAAATTATGCGCCTAAAAAAAATCTAGTGACGGCATTACGGATTTTTTTTTCTCTTAATAACAGTTTTCGAGCAAAAAAATTAAATATCCAAATTTTTTTTCTAATTTTGAAGGTTTTTTTTTTTTTTCTCAAAAACTATCATAGATAGGGGAAAAAATCCATCATGCGGGCTATAGAGTTTTTTGAGACGCATAATATAAGCCTTATACGAAGTCTCTCTTTTGATTTCGCGTTGAGTTATTTATTGCACCGTTTTCATAACTTGTAAAATTTTCACATGAAAACGTATGTAATATTTTAAGTTACATAAATAATAATTTAAGAATGATGAAATATAAAACAGAAACGATTCACGAACAAAAAACCTCTGGTGATAAATACTCTTTGATGGAAAGTTTAGACACCACAAATTTTTAAGTAAGAAAAAAATTTTTTTCAAATCTTGCATTTTAGTTTTTCGATTAAAAACTATTATCAATAGAGCAAAAAACCTATTACGCGGGCGATAGAGTTTTTTAATGCGCTTCTTTTGAGCCTGGTACGAAGTCTCTCGGTTACTTAGTTCGTAAGTTATGAGAGTTTTTTTTTTTCGCCGATGAATTCAAGACTGCGGCTGAGCCTATGGCTCCTAGCAACCGTAAAAAAAAAAAAAAACAAAACGAACTATTTGATGTTAAAAAAATTTAATGTCAAATATTGATCGATTTTTTCAACATTTTTTTTATGAGCGAATTAACCACAAACACATGATGGTGCATCATCGCCGCCACTACCACCACCATGTATTTGTTCTATTATGATTGCTGCTGTTTATATATGATCAATATTGTTGTTGTTATTTTGATTTCCACTCGGCACATCATTTATTGAATTATTATTTACTCCTGTTGTTGTTGTTTCATGGAATGATTCAATATTTAATCATCTGTTCTATTTTTTTGTCTTTAAAAAATTCATTCAAGATCTTGAATTTATTTCGATCATGGCAAGCACGATCATAACAAGCACAAGCACTTGAATAACCACTATCTTGTGTATTATTTGATTATTGGACAGATTTATTCCAAATACTCATTATTTGATTTAAAATATTATTAAATCTACCAGTACAAGTCTCATGAAAATTACCAGACATTGTATAGGATCTAATCGTATTTTGAATTTTACTGATTTAGAATTACCAGTACATTTATCAGATGTTTTTGATAATATTTCAGTCTTATTAATTGTCTCTTGAAATCCTATACAATCTAAATAACCATCTTTGCTATCTTTACGTTCACGTGGTACCACATTTTATCCACATATTATTAATTGTTGTTTGGTATTGTGATTATGATGTTGCTGTCGTATTATGTCAAGCACTTGAATAACCACTATCTTGGGTTTTATTTGTTTATTCGACAAATTCATTTTCAATACTTATTATCTGATTAAAAATATTATTACAACCACCAGTACAAGTCTCATGAAAATTACCAGACATTGGTATAGGATCTAGTCGTATTTTAAATTTTACTTATTTAGGATTACCAGTACATTCATCACATGTTTCTAATAATATTTTAACGTCATTAATTGTCTCTTGAAATCCTATACAATCTAAAATACGATCTTTACGTTCACGTGGTACCACATTTCATCCACATATTATTTATTGTTGTTCGGTATTGTGTTTATGATGTTGCTGTCGTATTATGTCAAGCGCTTAAATAACTACTATCTTGTGTATTAATTGTTTATTTAACAGATTTATTTTAGATACTCATTATTTGTTAAAAAATATTATTATAACCACCATTACAAGTCTCATCAAAATTATCAGACATTGGTATAGCACCTCGTCGTATTTTAATTTTTACTGATTTAGGATTACCAGTACATTTGTCACATTTTTTTGCTAATATTTTAATGTCATTAATTGTTTCTTGAAATCCTATACAATCTAAAATACCATCTTTACTATATCTTTACGTTCACGTGGTACCACATTTCATCCACATATTATTTATTGTTGTTTGGTATTGTGATTATGATGTTGCTGTCGTATTATGTCAAGCACTTGAATAACTATTATCTTGTGTATTATTTGTTTATTTAACAGATTAATTTTAAATACTCATTATTTGATCGAAAATAACATAATAAATTATATATTGTATATAATAAAAGTTTTAACCTTAATATTCACCTTTGTCTCTTGAATCTTTTATGGAGCTAAAATTTTGAAACAAATTTAAAACAAATTTTTTCGTATCGTTGTCAAGGGAATAAATAAATAAAACAAGATAAAAAATAATTTAAAATTACTTACCTTCATACCGTTACTTTCGTTGCATCCATCTTTTGTTTTTTTTTTTTACTGCCCATTCTAAAGAAGTTCCACTTCAATAACGTATTATTAAATCATATACCTTTTATTCAAGTATTGGTAAATTTATTAAAGCCTCATAAGTGACACATGAAGTTGAGTATATTAGTGTATGTTTATAATCAAATTTTGTGCCCTTATTTGGTTCAATTATATTATTTTCATGAATTTGTTTTGCCAATTTGCCATATATTATGTTTTTAGATTGATAAGCAATTAGTAATTTTTTGATATCAAAGTCACTTGAAAATAAATTTGTATCTGTTCTTGGATAAGTGATAAGTCTAATTATATAGAGTTCTTTAATAATATTAAAATATTTTTGACATTGATCTAATTGGAAGAAATTATTTTGTAAGTAATGAAATTTGTCATTGTCATGGTTTGATATAATTTTTTTTAAATTTTTTAATTTCAAATTTTTCAATTTCTAAATATTTATTCACTTTGAAACCAATGATTGGATATTGTATATTGCCATGGGTTACCTTATCTTTTATTTGTTGTGGGAAACGTTTTTGGAAGTGTAACGTTTGAAATCTTGTAAATACAGCTTCAATACGTAAATCAATTTTCCTCAATACATCAATGGCTCTACTTTTATTTTCTTGTGGTTGTTTTAGTGATTTTATCGCATTATTGATTGATTCATTTGTAATTTCTAAAAAATGTGCTCTATAAAATATGAAAAAAAAAATAAATAAATAAATAAATGAATAAATAATAATTGTTTCAAACTTGTTGAACTGTATGATTGTGAAACAGGAATAGGAATAGTTATAGGCATTGAATAAGAACATTCGTTTTTAAGTAAAAGGAAACTGTTTAACACTGTTATTCAATATAACTGAGGTTTATGTACATTTTATAAGTATTGTCGTTGCATAAAATAATAATAAATGTGTGCTGAGATAATGTGTCACATGTGCCGTAGATTTTATTAATTTTGGCACTTAGTCTGTGGTTTTAGAACGATACCAAAGCTGATAACGCTCGATATTATTGATCTGTCGTATAGTCGAGTCTCCTAAAGTGAAATTCGACCATTTTTGTTCAAAGTTTTGAAAAAAATCATGGGGGTGTATTTGAGGGTGGGAAATCGATTGGTCGTAGGGAAAAATCGCGGAAAAATTTTTTTCGGGGGGAAAAAAAATAAAAAGGGTTAGTTTTTTGAATACTGGGCAAGCTATGGGTCGGAGGGGAAAATAGTTCAAATAAAAAATGTAGGGAATTAAATTATCTAAATTTTAAGTGTCTATAGTTTTTCGCGTAGATTGAAGGGTTAACGGGAAAATCGCGGTTGAAATATTTTAAAAATCGTGAAAATGAAATCGAGGGGGAATCTTAAATGAGGGTCGCCGTCTCCGCTTTGTCCTATGCTTCGTAGCTTGAGTTCCGGGAATTTGAGGCCGATATTTTATTTTAAAATAAAATAAAATTTATCATCGACAATTTATTTATTTGAATTGTTGTTAACTTTTTTTTTTTTATAAAAAATTATTAACAAATTGTAAATTATTATTATAATGATGGTTATCATTATAATAATAATTTAAATAATAATATAATTAATATTATTATTATTATTATTATTATTATTATTATTAATAATTATTGTTGATACTGAAAATAATAATTATAATAATAACAATAATAATAATCTTTTATATAAATTAATAATTTTTAAACAATTACTCGCGATTTCTCCGGTCCAGAATTTTTTTTTATTTTTTCGGACTCGCGGCGGTTCCAGGGGGGAAAGGGGTGGTCAAATCGCGAAAATGCCCTAGGACGAAATTAAAGTACACATATTAAGGAAAATTTACACGTAATTATTTTTTTTTATTTTCAATTATTTAACAAGTTATAAATTTATTTATCCGGAGAAAATTTTATTTTTTTATTTTTTCGAGACTCGCGGCGGTTCCAGGGGGGAAAGGGGTGGTCAAATCGCGAAAATGGCCTAAACGAAATTAAAGTACACAACTTAAGGAAAATTTATGAGCAATTTTTTTTTTTTATTTTCAATTATTTAACAAGTTATGAATTTATTTATCCGGAGAAAATTTTATTTTTTTATTTTTTCGAGACTCGCGGCGGTTCCAGGGGGGAAAGGGGTGGTCAAATCGCGAAAATGCCCTAAGACGAAATTAAAGTACACAACTTAAGGAAAATTTACACGTAATTTTTTTTTTTTATTTTCAATTATTTAACAAGTTATAAGCTTATTTATCCGGAGAAAATTTTATTTTTTTATTTTTTCGAGACTCGCGGCGGTTCCAGGGGGGAAAGAAGTGGTCAAATCGCGAAAATATCCCAAAACGAAATTAAAGTACACAACTTAAGGAAAATTTACACGTAATTATTTTTTTTTATTTTCAATTATTTAATAAGTTATGAATTTATTTATCCGGAGAAAATTTTATTTTTTTATTTTTTCGAGACTCGCGGCGGTTCCAGGGGGGAAAGGGGTGGTCAAATCGCAAAAATTCCCTAAGACGAAATTAAAGTACACAACTTCAGGAAAATTTACACGTAATTATTTTTTTTTATTTTCAATTATTTAACAAGTTATGAATTTATTTATCCGGAGAAAATTTTATTTTTTTATTTTTTCGAGACTCGCGGCGGTTCCAGGGGGGAAAGGGGTGGTCAAAACGCGAAAATATCGCAAGACGAAATTAAAGTACACAACTTAGGGAAAATTTACACGTAATTATTTTTTTTTATTTTCAATTATTTAACAAGTTATAAATTTATTTATCCGGAGAAAATTTTATTTTGTTATTTTTTCGAGGTTCGCGGCGGTTCCAGGGGGGAAAAGGGTGGTCAAATTGCGAAAATGTCCTAAGACGAAATTAAAGTACACAACTTAAGGAAAATTTACACGTAATTATTTTTTTTTATTTTCAATTATTTAACAAGTTATAAATTTATTTATCCGGAGAAAATTTTATTTTTTTATTTTTTCGAGACTCGCGGCGGTTCCAGGGGGGAAAGGGGTGGTCAAATCGCGAAAATGCCCTAAGACGAAATTAAAGTACACAATTTGGGGAAAATTTACACGCAATTTTTTTTTTTATTTTCAATTATTTAACAAGTTATAAATTTATTTATCCGGAGAAAATTTTATTTTTTTATTTTTTCGGACTCGCGGCGGTTCCAGGGGGGAAAGGGGTGGTCAAATCGCGAAAATGCCCTAGGACGAAATTAAAGTACACATATTAAGGAAAATTTACACGTAATTATTTTTTTTTATTTTCAATTATTTAACAAGTTATAAATTTATTTATCCGGAGAAAATTTTATTTTTTTATTTTTTCGAGACTCGCGGCGATTCCAGGGGGGAAAGGGGTGGTCAAATCGCGAAAATGCCCTAAGACGAAATTAAAGTACACATATTAAGGAAAATTTACACGTAATTATTTTTTTTTATTTTCAATTATTTAACAAGTTATAAATTTATTTATCCGGAGAAAATTTTATTTTTTTATTTTTTCGAGACTCGCGGCGGTTCCAGGGGGGAAAGGGGTGGTCAAATCGCGAAAATGCCCTAGGACGAAATTAAAGTACACATATTAAGGAAAATTTACACGTAATTATTTTTTTTTATTTTCAATTATTCAACAAGTTATAAATTTATTTATCCGGAGAAAATTTTATTTTTTTATTTTTTCGAGACTCGCGGCGGTTCCAGGGGGGAAAGGGGTGGTCAAATCGCGAAAATGCCTTAAGACGAAATTAAAAGACACAATTTGGGGAAAATTTACACGCAATTTTTTTTTTTTTTTTCAATTATTTAACAAGTTATAAATTTATTTATCCGGAGAAAATTTTATTTTTTTATTTTTTCGCGACTCGCGGCGGTTCCAGGGGGGAAAGGGGTGGTCAAATCGCGAAAATGCCTTAAGACGAAATTAAAGTACACAACTTAAGGAAAATTTACACGTAATTATTTTTTTTTATTTTCAATTATTTAACAAGTTATGAATTCATTTATCCGGAGAAAATTTTATTTTTTTATTTTTTCGAGACTCGCGGCGGTTCCAGGGGGGAAAGGGGTAGAAATTCAACAAAAAGATTTAAAAAAAAATTATTAACATGATAAATTATTAAATATTCAAGTTAAACAAAATATATACGATCACTGGAGGATTAGTGAGAAAAATTAATGAACAATACCCATCGATAAATAATAAAGAAATAATGATACCAGTAGAAGCTAATATAAAATTCGATGACGATGAGGAAAATGAAAATATACCAAAAATTCATTTCGAGATTAAAAAAATACAAGAAGTTGTACATCTACCAATTAAATCATTCGCAAGCAAAATAATTTTCGCGAAAAAAAAAAAAAAAAAAAAGAAAACCATTCAATAATAATAATGACATTATTTAGATATCATCGCAATCATAATAGCAATAAATAAAGTGGAATTTATATATGCAATGTCAGGACGGTTATTAAAATAAAGAACAATAACATAAGAAGACGACAGTGATTATGAAGTAAAATAAAATTTAAATGGAAAAAAGTTTATTAAACTAAACAAAGATAATGAATTTACCAAAGGAAATATATTTTAGATTGGACTAACTTTATGGAATAAAGAGGCAGAAAATTTCTAGGGAAAAAAGGGTGATGTGATAGCATCAAAGGAATTGAAAATAAATGAATATAAAAAAATTAAAAATATAACGACGACTTCAGCAACAACTAAAATGTTAAATCTTGATTCAACCGAGAGAAAAAAGTAAATAAAATAAATACAATCGAACTCGACAATTTTGTAATAAATATTTAACATTGACAGGCTAAAATCATAGTACAACAAAATGAATAAAAACGGAGAGTTTAAAACGTTAGAAGAAAGCGATTCTGGACATGGAGATGACCCATTAGAAGGAACAAGCAAAATGAATGAAAATCAAATAAATTTTAGTTGTAACAATAATCATTGTAACGATAGAGAATGAATTAAATTTGTAGTCACGAATTTCGATATATATTAAAGAAGAAATTAAAATTCTCACTAAAAAGTTGTATAACGTGTAAATTTTCCTTAAGCCGCGAGTCTCGAAAAAATAAAAAAATAAAATTTTCTCCGGATAAATAGATTTATAACTTGTTAAATAATTGAAAATAAAAAAAAAAAATTACGTGTAAATTTTCCTTAATATGTGTACTTTAATTTCGTCTTGGGGCATTTTCGCGATTTGACCACCCCTTTCCCCCCCTGGAACCGCCGCAAGTCTCGATAAAATAAAAAAATAAAATTTTCTCCGGATAAATAAATTCATAACTTGTTAAATAATTGAAAATAAAAAAAAATAATTACCTGTAAATTTTCCTTAAGTTGTGTACTTTAATTTCGTCTTGGGGCATTTTCGCGATTTGACCACCCCTTTCCCCCCCCTGGAACCGCCGCGAGTCTCGAAAAAATAAAAAAATAAAATTTCCTCCGGATAAATAAATTTGTAACTTGTTAAATAATTGAAAATAAAAAAAAAAATTGCGTGTAAATTTTCCTTAAGTTGTGTACTTTAATTTCGGTCTAGGCCATTTTCGCGATTTGACCACCCTTTTCCCCCCTGGAACCGCCACGAGTCTCGAAAAAATAAAAAAATAAAATTTTCTCCGGATAAATAAATTCATAACTTGTTAAATAATTAAAAATAAAAAAAAATAATTACGTGTAAATTTTCCTTAAGTTGTGTACTTTAATTTCGTCTTAGGCAATTTTCTTGTACCAATTGATTCATACCACCCACCATTATTAATTGTTTTAAATCTGCCTACACATGCAACAACAACCTCGACTCATACTACTAATTGTCATAAACAAGAGAATACTATTAATGACAGAACAATAGACGTAACCAAATTTAAACACCATATGAGACAAACTGAATGGTCATTACTTTAAAATGATACGAATGATTTTTGTGATGTAAAGTTATATCCAAAAAGCAATATGTCAGAATGACGTTACTATTTGTATTAAACCAAATAACAATGAACTACATAGTGAGGTTACATGTAACAAACGTATTCATTTTGAAATAGAAGACTCGATTGTTGGGCTTTACAAAACGAATCCTCGAAGCTGATATTCTACATAATTCTGACTTGCCTGTTGCCATATTAAAGGTCAATAAACTCCAAATTCAGTGTAACATAACAACCGGTGCATATATGAATCAGCACAAAGTTCACACAATACATGAATTTTTCCCAGTTGTGCCTCCCCGGTGATATTGAAGTACGCATCCCGCCACGTCATTTATCTGCCAGTCACAGTGCAAGCAATACATCAATTGCAATTAAAATTTGTCGATCAGGATGGTGAAATTGTAAATTTCCGTGGAGAAACGATTACAATTCGACTACACATTAAAAGTGTCAAATAGGACAAAAAAATATAGGCATCGTTTTTTAAGAAAAAAAAGAATAAACATAATAATAAAATAATTGGGCAAAGCTATAAATGCGAGACATTATGCCAAAAAAAAATCAGTCAAAAGCAAGGAAGCAAAACGATAACACATCAGAGTATTCAGTTTCTCAAAAGTCTTGGTCTGAGTCCACGTCAACAACATCTACGGAAATAAAAGTGTCATTTTGTTGCTTTTTTTGTATTATACCATGGATGAAATTTTGAGTATACAAAAACCGATCATTTTTGATGAATCGATTGCCTACATGCTCATCAGCCTTATGGCTCTTCAACATTCAATAACAACGATGGAATCCGGATTGGAATTCAACATCAAGATTTATGTGTACTACCAAGTAAAAGTTCACTACATATTACTGGACAATTTCTTACAAGTGACGGAAAATCTAAGCCAAAAACAACTTCATTGGTACGAATGGCAATAGCACACATGTTTGAAGAAATTCGCTATGAGATAAATGCAATTGAAATTGATCGGATCAAAAATGTTGGTCTAACGACTCTTATGAAAGGATATATTTCCTTAAGTCCAAATCAAAAATCATTATTGGAGAATGCCGGATGGTCAATGTCTGATGAAGAATAATTATTCGATTCGAGTGGTTATTTTGAAATATCAATATTACTGAGCCTGCTGCTAGGATTTGCTGAAGATAATAAAAAAATAATTATCAATGCAAAACATGAACTCATCCTAATAAGAGCGAATAGTGATGTGAATGACTGTCTAAAAAAACAACCTGCAGAAAGAAAAAGTGGCGAAAAAATACAAATTAAACTTCAAAAAGTGAAATGGATTGTTCCATATATCAAAGTGTCTAAAAAGCAGAAAATTCAACTTTTAAATTACATTGCTATTTGTAACATGACATTTTCAGTCAGCTACCTTCTCGGACTGTTGCTATGGGAATTAATATTTTTAAAGCATTATTTATAAATTAATAAAATTTTTAGGCCAAACATTAATACCACAAATTAAATTATGACGAAATATGATATTAATAATAACCAGAAACGTAATTTCGTAACTCAAAATTATAAAATAAATCCTCAAGCGAAATAATAACAATAATAATCAGAAAATGGGTAAAATCGGAGTGAAACCCCAAAACCTGCTGAAAATCCAACTGCAACACTGCAACGTAACGGAAACTTAACAGGAACTCAAACTTAACCTTAAACGTAGTCGAAATCTCAAACATAATCGTATACGTAATCGGAAATTAAAACACAAAAATAACACCAGAAACTCAATCGAACAAACCTTCCATAGACTCAGTCTTCGAGGAAAACCTCAGGGTCGCTCAGGGTGTGGGTTATGGAGAGAGGGACGGGTAAAGTCGTGTGTGAGAATTAATTAAACAATAAATTTAACAAACAATATTATGAGCAAAGCAGTAAATTAACATTTATATTCAAAATCTCAATAATAAAATACAAAACATAATTAAAAACGTATCAAAAATCCAAAATAGCATATTTTATAACCAAAAATTAGAATCGAGAATACCTCAACTTAATCGAAATCTGCTTACACGAACCGCCAGTAAATCGACTCAAAAGATAATCGTATACAAAAGCAAAACTAAAATCGTGATCGGAAAACTAATTTACGCGTTATTCTATCAAAAATCCAAATTAATTAAATTAACTCAATCGTAATTTGTCGTCACAAACCTCCAATAATCGAATTTAAATTTAAGATACTCGCAAAATTAACAATCAAAAGCTAAACAAGACCAGGACTAACCTAAGTCAAACATAACCAAAACGAAACTCGAGGCTACTCTCAGGGATAACCCATAGAGGCTCAGAATACCTGGTTTATTCAGAGAGAACGTCTGTTCAGCTCGGAGTCCCAAAGCAGAGAGAGAGTTTGTGTTACTCTGAAACAATACATAGTCGAAAATCTTATACTACTCCCCTCCCCTTTTCTTACTATAGTGAGTTGACTTGTATACTCTCCACATCAAGCTGGAGTTTTCTAATAATAATAACAATAATCGAAATGCGTGTTACCGGGTTTACCCGGTAATTAACGAAGAAAATAAATAAATAGTATTTTAAATAAATATTCTCTGCATCAGCTGGAGTTTTAAATCCAAAATTAAATAAATAATTAAATAATATCACCCGCGGAAAGTCTAACAAATAAAATAAGATGGGTTTTTAAGGTAGGCGATAAATATCGCTACAGCCCCCTCCGAGACTTGACGACGGTGAAATTATCCTGTTGCTCCTGGTCCAAACTGAGTGTAGGTTGGCGAAGGTAGTCCCACAGCCCCCTCCGAGGTGATAGTAGGCTCCTCCTGGTCGTGTACTCTGAATCGATGATTATCCTGAAACAAAACTACACATAGATGGGGAGGAATAACCTGGACAAAATTATGAAGGTATTAAAATTTCCAATACAATATATCGGTATATTTTTTTTTTTGTACACTGGGGCTCGACCACCAATTATTATAAAGTCCTTTGATCACGTGCCGGGGTTTGACCCCTAGGCTCAAGTCTCTTGAATCTCCAATGAAATATGGAACGACAATCCACAAGGAGGTACACCTAATCCACTACAGTGGATCTACCTGCTGCAACCTTTGTCTTAATCCTTGAGGAGTCAATTTTTAGCGGTTATCCGCAATCTCTAAAGCGTCTTCATCGAGGGCTTTGTCCGAAGTGAGTTGCCGTCATCGGGTTAAGATTCAGAGATTAACTCTACGGATTTCGATTGGCATTGCCCGAATTACAAATAGGACAAGTAGTGGTGGTGACGCCAGAACGTCTGGATCGAAAACAAAAACGACGCCTGAGTTTTGGGCAATCACGATGTACGTGACCAAAAGATTCGCAGTTCCAACACTTGACAGCATTAACTAATGGTGAAGTTGATCTTTGGCTTGCAAAATACCCTGCACGTGGTTTGTTTTGTTTTCGTTGTCGACGTTCGGGAGTTACGACCATAAACTGCCCTTCATGTAATTCGGAAAACGACGGTCGGGACCCATAGAGCCGGTTTTCAAGTCTCAGCCTGATGGCAATTCTATTCCGGCAAAAACCTCTACCAAAATTTGCCATGAATTTGCAGGTTCAATCCGCAGAATTTTTAAACTCTGAGAGTCATTCGATAGGTCAATTATCGCGACAACCCCGAACAAAAATTCCTTTTTGTCCCAGTGGGAAGTGCTACCAAAATAATTTAATGCAACGGATTGCAAACCTTAAGTTCGGAGGAAGACTGAGAATTAAAGAAATTTCTTATTGACAATTTGCCAGAGCCACCTTCAGTGGACTCACCCTTTCCAGTAACTCCTTTGACTACGCATCACATCAATTTTGGAGAAAGCTCACCAATTCGTCAGAAACCGTACAGGGCCAATCCCGCAATGTGTGCAATCATGAACACTAAAGTTGATAAAATGTTAGCCACAGGGATTATCGAACCATCACAAAGCGAGTGGGCGAGCCCAGTTGTGATGGTCCCCAAGGGAAAGAACGAATATCGATTTTGTATTGACTTTCGGAAAGTTAACGCCGTAACTAAAAAAGATGCGTATCCCATTCCGGATATGGTTGCCATCTTAGACGAATTGCGACAGGCTCGTTACATTACAACTATCGATCTTAGTCGGGCTTTCTTCCAGGTTGCGTTAACTCCTGAATCTCGGGAAATCACCGCGTTCATTGTTCCAGGTCTAACTGCAGCTCCTACCTTGTCTTGTCCGGATTTTTCATTGCCGTTCGTTCTTCAGACTGCTGCCAGTAGGGTCGGACTTGGTGCGGTTTTAACCCAGAAGTTCGGTGACGAAGAGAAGGTCATAGCCTACGTCAGTCGTACTCTGTCCGATACTGAAACCCGTTACACCGTCACGGAGCAAGAATGTCTCGCTATGATTTGGGCTATCCGAAAATCCCGATGCTATCTAGAAGGTTACTCGTTCACGGTTATTACCGACCACCTTAAATGGTTGAACAATTTACGTAACCCTACGGGGCGTTTAGCGCGTTGGTCTCTCGAACTTATGCAGTATGACTAAGTCATAGTGCATCGCAAGGGAGCGTTACACCATGTGCCAGATGCACTATCCCGCATCCCCGAATCCCTTAAACAAACCGAGATACTTGAAGACACGCGAGATGCTTGGTACAAAAAGAGACTCCCTAAAACTCTGCAATTTCCTGACAGTTATCCGGACTGGAAAATAATAGAGGACCGGTTGTACCACCACCGACCGATACCTTTCATTGTTACTGAGTTTCCCGATTTATCTGCTTGGAAGTTGGTATTACCGCGGGAACATTATGAACAAGTGGTCTTAGAGTGCCATAACCCCCCACACACCGGACACATGGGGATCGATAAAACTTATCGTCGGGTATCCACCCAGTATTATTGGCCAAATATGTTTCGGGTAGTATCGGGTAGTATTTGTCAGAAGACCAAATCTGACGCAGCTAAACCGCGTGGGCTAATGGGTAAGCGACTTGTCCGAGAACCCTGGTCAGTAATCGCGGCTGATATCATGGGACCTTTGCCACGCTCTCGGACCGGTAAAGCTTACCTTTTGGTGATCCAAGACCAGATTACTAAATATTCTTTACGTGTTGCTACGGGTAGATCCATTCGAGAACAACTCGAGGACTTGGTAATCTGTCGCCATGGAGTCCCCCGCGTACTAATTACGGATAACGGTACTGAGTTCGTAAATAAAGAGATCAAAGCCTTAGCGACGTGGGAAGGGATAACCCTGCAGACCACACCACCCTACCAACCACAAGCCGATCCAGTGGAAAGGGTTAACCGAAGCCTTAAAACAATGTTGAGAGCCTACTTGGATGGAAATCACCAAGATTGGGATACTCACCTATCGGAATTTCGTTTCGCGTACAATACGGCTTATCACGATGCGTTATTGACGAATCCCGCATTTGCTAATTCGGGTAGAGAACAACGACCTCCTAACTCATTTCGGGGGGAATTTGAAAGCGAGATCACTCTAGTGCCTATTCCCATTGAAAAATGGAACGAGCGGATAAGGCGACTTAACACTCTCCGTCAGGCTCTTATTTTTGCTCGTGAAGAAGCTACCGGTAAACAGGCTCAACAATACAACTCGCGTCACCGTAATGTTGAATTTGAGGAGGGCCAGTTGATATCAAGGAAAACCCACCCTTTGTCAAACGCGATTAAACATTACTCGGCTAACCTCGAGAAACCTTATGAGGGACCGTTTGTTATAACCCGTAAGATGTCTTGTAATCGCTACGAGCTGACCGATTTTGCTGGAAAATTCTTGGGCCATAGCGCCATCACTGATTTAAAACCCTGGGTGGCTCGAGACTAAGTCAACAATCTCCAATTAAGATCATCCACCGGTTCACGATTTGACACCACTAACTTTGTTATTAAAAATATTTTCACAGATGCGGGAGTTACGATCTAGTAGTAGGACTGCAAGTGCCCCTACACTTGATCACAGGTCTATACCAAATCCAAAGAAGGATTTAAAATTGCTGTCTAAATCGCTGAGAGGTAGGAAGATCATCTACAGCAGTAGCGACAGTAGTATAGACGAAGCACCGACATCGAAAGTACCACGAAAAAAAGATGGATCGTCGAGTAATCTCGCACCAAATATTGTACTAGTAGATACATTGGAACCACATCGCGCGGCATTGGAGGAAATTTCTGAAAAAAATCCTGAGCTCGTTCTATCAATCTCAGAAGTGTGTCAGAAATTGCTTGAGCGTAATCAGACTTCTACGGAAGACGCAAGACCAAGTTTCCAGTTCATCAACATCGCAGATTAACTAGATACAGGAGAGAAGGACTCAGCTTCTCTTGTAAGTGAGATTGACTTGCTCACCTTAACACCAGAAGAGGCTCAACATCAAATTCATCCCTTGGTAGCCTGTAAAGCTTTCGAAATAACGGAACTCACTCCAATAGAGTCAGTGGAGTTGTTTACAACAATACAGCCCACACCTGGGTCAACAAG
This sequence comes from Aphidius gifuensis, assembly GCF_014905175.1. Classification (NCBI taxonomy): domain Eukaryota; kingdom Metazoa; phylum Arthropoda; class Insecta; order Hymenoptera; family Braconidae; genus Aphidius; species Aphidius gifuensis. The sequence continues at coordinate 18,659,817 of NC_057789.1, read as the reverse complement.
ATTAGTTGAAGATACTCTTGATTGCACCCCAGGTGCAGACTCTGATTTAGAAGTAAGCCTCTACGTTTCCGACTCAGCCGAAGCCAAAATGAAGAAGAACTTAGCTGTTAGGCCCATTACGCCACCATACATTCTACCAGACAGTCGGCCAAGTCTTCCATTATCTAGACTATCATTCGATACAGTGGGATCTCCAATAAAAGCTTTCACGCAGCTTCCGGGGAGAGCTAAACCGAGGATAACTCGTGACTTACGATGTCCAAAGGATACTGAACGTTTTAAAGTTCCAGTAAGTTTTCTTGAAGTGAACCAACTTGATAAAAATAGAGTTAAAGCTCCTTTAACAACGTCAGCTAAGTCGGCTAAACCGGAGGAAAAGCCTCGCCGTCCTGAACCAATAATGGTGTCCATTCCCCTAGAAAAGATTAATATGAATTTCGGGACAGTTGGAGACTTAGCCAAGGGGGGCAAACCTCCAGTTCAAAGCTAGGTCAAGGCAAAACCGACCTACACAGAGGTTTCCAGAACGCCACCTAGCTCGCCAAAGAAACCATCACCATTAGTTAGCTGCGTAACACCAACAAAATCTGGTGTACCATCTACCAGACCAGCTACTCCTTTGATACCAGCAACACCAACAGCTAACGAGGCAGCACAATCGAAAGCGTCAGCAACACCAACAGCTAATAGGGCAGCGAAGCCCAAAGCACCATCAACACGAACCTCAGATACTGTTGTTACTAAACAAGAACCAACACGTGCTGGGCGCGTAAGAGGAATTAATGGCAAAGTCACTGAGAGACCTTGGCGTAAGAAAAGGCCACACTGCTTTCACTGCCGTGCACACACACACTGCTCGTACCAGTGCACCAAGCCTGACAGTGAACCAGCTAGAGGTTTAGAATTTGAAAAATTTGAAGGATCTTTAAAATGAGTTCTTTAGAATAATAGTTTAATAAAAATTTTTAATTTGCATTTAAAAGATATTTTGTAAAATTTATTTTAAATTAAGAAGCATTAATTATGCATTCAATTTCGGCTTGTAATAAGATTTAAATTTAATCCTTAATTAATTAATTGAAACCAAATAGAGGTAAATTATTGTTAATAATTAAAATGAATTTTTATTCCAATTAATAAAATAATTTTTGAAAATATAAAAATTTCTAATTTTTTAAATTTATGGTTAAAATCCATTTTTATTTTATTTTATATAGTTTATCTAAAACTTTATATTTTCAATATAAAAAAAATATTTATTATTTATTTACTTAAAGATTTTAAAAATCATTTTAATATTTTCAATATTAAGCTTTATGTTTAAGCTATTTAAATATTAATAATATTTTATAATTAATATTAAATATGATAAAAATATTATTATTAATATTATATTTAATTTAAAAATATTTTTAAATTTGTATATAATTATAATTTTATTAATGATTTTTTTTGATGAGACTTGTTCTAATCATCCTATATCATTGAAATAATTAAATTTATTAGATATAAAAATTAATTTTATTTTAATTTTTTTATCTATTAAAGGTAATAATCATATTATATTTATAAATTTAAAAATAATAATATTTTTACAAAAAATTTTATTTAATGATGAAAATAAAATTCAATTAATAATTGAGCCGTAAAATATTGATATAATTAATAAAATTAATAAAGAATAATTTATTATGTTATTTGATAAATAAAATCTTATATTATTTATTTTAGGAGATTTTAAAGAAATATAAAAAATTAAACGAAAAGAATAAGAAACAGTAGTACTTATTGATAAATATATTATTGTATATATTAAATAATTATTACTTATTATATTAAATATTTCAATGATTATATCTTTTGAATAAAATCCTGATAAAAAAGGTAGTCCACATAAAGTTAAAGTTGCAATATTAAATGTAGAATAAATAAATGGAATTTTAAAATTTAAAATTGAAATAAAACGAATATCTTGATTATTGAAATAATTATGAATAATAATTCCTGCACATAAAAATAATAAAGATTTAAATATTGCATGAGTAATTAAATGAAAAAAAGTTAATTTTGTTAAATTTAATGAAATAGTTATTATCATTAATCCTAATTGTCTTAATGTTGATAAAGCAATAATTTTTTTTAAATCATATTCAAAATTAGCTGTTAATCCTGCTATAAATATGGATGAAATAAATAAAAAAAATATAAAATTTTTATTTATTAAATGAATGAATCGAATTATTAAATATCCTCCTGCCGTCACTAAAGTTGGAAAATGAACTAAAGCAGAAATAGTTGTTGGAGCTGTTATAGTTATAGGTAATCAAGGAGAAAATGGAATTTGAGCTCTTTTTGTAATTGCAGCAATTAAAATTAAGTATAAAATTATTAGATTTAAATTATTTAATATTATAAAATTTAAAGATCCTAAATATATTATTAATCTAATAGATAAAATAATTATAATATCTCCTACTCGATTTATTAAAATAGTAATTATTCTTGAATTAAAACTTTTTTTATTTTTATAATAAGCAACTGAACATGTAGTGATTCTCACTGCCTTAAACACGAAAAGATACCAAGCAGACGAATCCTCCAACCAACGACTCCGTTTTTAGTTATTATATATATATATATTTCGTTATGTAATATTTTCTTTTAGTATTATTATTATTATTTTGTGTATTTTTCCCCCTTTTTATCAAGATAAAGAGAGGAGGGATAGCTTTGAGTGGGGACAGCTTGGTTGATCCAAGTTGCTCCAAAATATCGTGTGCTGAACTCTCTCTCTTGGCTGTGGGACGTGGTAAGATGCACACGCTTCGTAATCAGCTCTTGTTTTACGTATATTAGGGTACTCATGTGTCTAGCTGGAGACCCAGCAGACATGTGTATTTTTGTAGGTTAGTTTTTGGGGCGTTGGCCGTGTGAATCATGGGCAACGTCAAGCATACAATTCTTTTGATTAATTAATTTAGTTTAGTTATTTTGATTAGAAACGCGGTCCCTTTTGTTAATTTAATTAATATATTAAATTCAAGGTCGTAAGTAAGATTATGTTGTACGTTTTGGATTATTGAGTTTACGTTTTGTATTTTGGATTTACGTTTAAGTTTTGGATAATAAATAGTACGTTTTGGGTTTTTGAGTATAAAAATAATAATGTGTTTTGTTGATTATTTAATTTGTGTATTAAATATTTTTCCTTGTGACTTTATCCGGCCCTTCTACCATAACCAGCACACTGAGTGATTCTAGCGTCCCTCTAGGCTAATTATTGATACGCTATTTGGTTATTTTGGTCTTTGTTTCGGTTGTTGGATTTATTGACGTTATTTTGGTATTTTCGGTATGAATGTGTTATGCCTTTTTCGAGTTTTAGGGCGAATTGAAAACCTCATTGATTTTAGCTCATACCTTTTTCGAGTTTTAGGGTGAATTGAAAACTACACGATTTTAACACTATAATAATAATAATTTACGTTTCTGGATATTGGTTTTGGTTAGTTTTGGTGTTTCGTAATATATTAATAAATAAACCAAATAAAATACTTGATAATTAGTCCGAGAAGGTAACATGCAAAAATGTCACGTTACAAACAATATAAAGATAAGCCTAATCCGTCTCATCCTAATAAAATACTAAATATATTTATTCTAATAATTATAAAAATTATTGATAAAACAAAAATAATAATTAATCATATAAAACGTTTTAAAGATTTATCTATTTTTATATATTCAGTTCTGTATAAAATTACTATTGAAGAAATTATTAATACAGTCCTTATAAATAAAAATGATATTCAATCTAAATATAAAATGTATTCAATTTTTATTGAATTAATTATTATTAAATTTCATAAAAAAATTATTTTTGTTTTAAAAATTAAAAATTTTAAAAATATAATTAAAAAATAAATTCTTAATATTAATAAATAAAAAGATATTAAAAAATATATAATTTAAAATATATTATTATAACTTTGATTCCACAAATCAATATTTTTGTTAAACTATTTAAATTTAAATTAAAAAAATTATTTGAATAAAAATAATATTTAAAGGCACTCAATGTAACATTAAAATTAATATTTCTTGAATTGAAATTATTTTAAAATTAAAAATATTTTTAAATAATTTTCCGTATTGAGAAAAAGCAAATAAATAAATTGAATAAGAAGTTCCAATTAATATTACTATAAATAATATAGGAATAATTAAATTATTTCATAAAATTAATCTATTAAATAATATTATTTCTCTAAATAAATTTAAAGAAGGAGGAGCTGAAAAATTAGAAGTACATAATAAAAATCATCATAATGAAATTCTTGGTATAATTATTATTATACCTTTATTAATTATTAATCTTCGAGAATGAATTCGATCATAATTTATATTAACTAAACAAAATATTCCTGATGAACATAATCCATGAGCAATTATTATTATAATTCTTCTAAAAAATCTTCATTGAGTTATTCTTATTATTCTTGCTATTAAAATTCTTATATGAACTACTGAAGAATAAGCTACAATAATTTTTATATCACTTTGGGATAAACAAATTAATCTTCTATAAATTCTTCCAATTATTCTAATAATTATTAAAAAAATATTAAATTTAATAAATAATTTAGGAAAAATTAATATTAAACGAAAAATCCCATATCTTCCTATTTTTAGTATAATTCCTGCTAAAATTATTGATCCTCTAATTGGAGCTTCTACATGTGCTTTTGGTAATCATAAATGTATAAAATATATTGGTATTTTGATTAAAAAAGCTGTAATTAAAATTATATAATAAAATAAATTTATTATATTATTTAAATTTGTTATATTTAATATATTTAATATTAATGTATTTATTTTAATATATATTATTATAATTATTATTAAAAGTGGTAATGATCCAAATAAAGTGTAAAAAATTATATATATTGAAGCTTGAATACGATTAATTTGTATACCTCATCCTATAATTAATAATATTATAGGAATTAATCTTAATTCAAAAAAAATAAAAAATAATATTAAATTTATAGAAAAAAATGTAATTATTAAAATTATTAACAAAGAAAATATAATTAATAAAAAAATTTTTTTATAATATTTATTTAGTTCTTTATTTCTTGCTATTAAACAAATTCTTAAAATTCAAATACTTAATATTATTAATCTTAAAGAAATTGAATCTATTCCTAATGAATAAAAAATATTATAATAATTATTTACTTTATTAATTAATAAAATTAATATAATATTTAGTATAAATATATAATTTTTAAAAATTATTTTATAAAATGAAGATTTAATTAAAGATATTATAATTATTAAAGATAAAGATATAAAAATTATTTTTAACATTTTAATAATTTTATGTTATTGTTATAATCATTTCCTCTTAATCGTACTAAATTAATTAATAAAGATAATCCTAATACTCTTTCACATACAGAAATTCCTAAAAAAATTGTAATTATAAATAGATTAATTTCATTAATTATTATTATATAATATAAATTATAAATTATATTTACTATTATAAATTCTAAGGAAATTAAAGTTAAAAGAATGTGTTTATAATAATAAGAATATATAAAACATGATCTAATAAAAAAAAAAATTTTTAAATTTAATATAATTAGTTATATAGTTTATTTAAAATATTAATTTTGTAAATTAAAGATAATTATTTTTTATAACTTCAAAAAAATAAATAATATATTTTTAACTTCCAATGTTAATGTTTTTAATAAACTATTTTTTGTATTTTTAGATTATATATATTATTTATTTATTTTAATTTATTTATGTTTATTATTATTTTAATTCCTTCAAATTTAATTTCTTTCCATCCTTTAATTTTTAGATTAATATTAACTTTTTATATTATTTTAATAAGATTAGTAATAAATTTAATTAATAGAAATTATTGGTACTCATATATTTTATTTTTAATTATAATTGGAGGTTTAATAATTTTATTTATATACTTTACTAGTATTGCTAGTAATAATTTAATAAATTTTAATTTAAATTTTATTAAATATTTTTTTTTAAAATTTATTTTATTAATAATTTTTTTTTTTATAATTACATTATTAAGATTAAAAAATATTTATGAGATTAATTTTTTAGAAATTTTTAGAATTATAAATAAAAACTTTAACTTAATAGATTTAACAGCAAAAAATTTGTATATGGATTTTTCAATAGATTTAAATATATTTATAATTATTTATTTATTTATAACTATAATTAGATGTGTTTTATTATGTATAAAAATTATATTACCTTTTCGTCAACTAAATTGTTATGACAAATTTTATCATAAAAAAAAATATTTTATTAGCAATATTAGATAAATCCTTATTTAAATTACCAACTCCAGTTAATGTATCTATTTGATGAAATTTTGGAAGGTTATTAGGTTTATTTTTGATAGTACAATTAATTTCAGGATTATTTTTATCAATACATTATGTTTCTAATATTAATTATTCATTTTTTAGAATTATTCATATTATTCAAGATGTTAATTATGGGTGATTAATACGATTAATTCATATAAATGGAGCTTCATTTTTTTTTTTTTGTGTATATTTTCATATTGGTCGTGGATTATATTATGGTTCTTTTAAATTAATTTATACTTGATTTATTGGTATTATAATTTTTTTATTAATAATAGGAACTGCTTTTATAGGATATGTTTTACCTTGAGGACAAATATCCTTTTGAGGAGCTACTGTAATTACTAATTTATTATCTGCTATTCCATATATTGGTCAAATAATAGTTGAATGATTATGAGGAGGATTTTCAGTTGATAATTCAACTTTAAATCGATTTTATACTTTTCATTTTTTAATACCTTTTATTTTAATTATATTAGTTTTAATTCATTTAATATTTTTACATGAAACTGGGTCTAATAATCCATTAGGAATAAATAGAAATTTATATAAAATCTCTTTTCATAATTATTATACTTTAAAAGATTTATTAGGTTTGTTGGTTATGTGAGGGTAGATCATAAATAATAACAAGTACAATTTAATGTTATTGGTTACGTTTATTTAATTAGCAGTCAGACAATATATAATGCGAGGCAAGAGTGTAAAGTGCACGGCGGCCGGAACTGGAATGAATATATTATATAGGAGTGCATATAGTGTGTGTGTAGTGTATTGTTGTGTATGTTTGTTTAGTGTCAGCCTGTAAGTTAAGATTTGTGTCCGGTAGTGTAGCAGTTGTAAAGATATTTAGTCAGGGACGTGTCATTAGACTTCGTATCTCCAACACCTCCTCTCAAAGATGATGGCGTAGGACCTGTTGTTTACGTTATTTGTAGACCAAGTCCTTGGCTGCAACTTGTCAGTTCAGTGGATGTTAACCCTTTAGTTAACATGTCTGCTGGCATCTTATCAGTTGATAGGTATGATGGTGTTACTCGCCCTTGTTCATAGACGTCTCGGATGAAATGATGTCTAATGTCAATATGTTTAGTGCGGGATGATATGCTTGGCTAAATACAAGTTTTTGAGCACTTTGATTGTCATTGTAAATAGTTGTATGTTCTATTAACATACCAATCTGACGAAATAGCTCTTGTAAGTATAACGCTTCTCTGGTTGACTTTGACAAAGCCATATATTCAGCTTCAGTGCTAGATAAAGCGATAGTTCTTTGCTTTCTTGATTCCCATGATATACTGGCACCAGCCAATATGAAAGCATATCCAGTATATGATTTTCTATCATTTCTGTCACCTGCCCAATCAGCATCAGCAACACCATACAATTGTTTACCAGTTCTTTTATATACAAGCTTGGTATCTATACTGCCTTTTAAATATCTGAGAACTCTTTTTGCTGCTTTCCAATGTTCAGATGAGTAACATGAGTTAAATTGACTAAGATAGCTTACTGCATATGAGATGTCTCGCCTGGTAGAAATGGCTAAATACATCAGAGCTCCAATGAGTTGCCTGTATGGAAGTCTTTGGAGTTTATCATTATTTATATTCTTTGGTTTCTCTAAGTTGCAGTTAGCCTCGATAGGAGTCAAGACTGGCTTGCAGTTTGACATATCAAATCTTTCAAGAATATCCTCTATGTATTTCTTCTGATTTAATTGTACTACATCATTTACTTTAGGCCTGCTAAATTCTATACCTAAGCATCGTTTTACTTCACCAAGATTTTTCATTTCAAAAACTTTGGAGAGTGACGATTTGATTTCATTTATCCATGTAATATTAGCAGATGCAATGAGCATGTCATCCACATATATTAATATTATCATGATGTCGTGTTTGTCTCTGGCGACAAACATGCATGGATCCTGAGTAAGCTGTTGTAGACCTAATTTCTTCAATTCAGTTACCAGTTTCCTGTTCCATTGAACTCCAGCCTGTTTAAGTCCGTATAATGCTTTTCTTAATAAACAGACTTTGTTGTTCTCATTATGGAGTTCATTTTTCCAATTTTCTGCTGTTTCTAAAATGCGTGTGTCTGACATGACCTGCCTACTCGATCCGACAGGTTTGCCTGACAACATTTTAGTCAGCATATCTTCAAGCCCTTCAGGGACTTTCATGTAAACTTTCTCATTCAAGTCACCATTCAGGTAGGCTGTTACGACATTCATTTGATGTATCATGAGTCCAAATTCTGCTGCTAGTGCAGCCATAACTCTTATTGAAGTGAGTTTGAATTGCAGTATTCTCGACCATTATCTGTCTGTAACATTTTAATTTTCTTGCCAGTAAAATTTTCAACCATAGATTTATATATTTTAAATTTTTCTAACGCTTCATTTTTATGTTTTAAAAAGTATACTTCACCCCATCTTGAATAGTCATCTATGAAGGTGATGAAGAATCTGTGTCCACTGTGAGAAGGGCGTCGAACTGGACCGCTTACGTCACTGTGGACAATTTCTAGTCAATCTGTTGTCCTCCCGTCATTGGATTTTGGAAATGGTTGATTGACAGCTTTTTCTTGAGCACACACTTCACAGTCTTTAATTTCTTGAAGTGAAATCATTTGGTGTATTTAATATTCCTTGTTTACACATGAGCTTTATGTCTTTTTCGTTGACATGGCCTAGACGATGATGCCATTTTTCAAAATCATTTTTAGAATTAAATTCGGCAAGATTTGCAGCGTTTTGGCTCTCTTGAATATAATATAGATTGCCAATTCGCTTTGCTGTTATCAGTACATTATCATTTATGTCAGATATTGTCGCTTTTTCTTTTTCAAAGAGGATTTTATAATTTTTATCTGTCATTTTTGACACTGACAGTAAATTAGTTCTTAAATCATTCACATATAAAACACGATCTAATTTCATCGTCTTTTGTTTATTACCATCATTAATATTTATTTTAATTTCACCAACACCACTTATTTTTGTTGAATCATTATTGGCAAGGCTTAATTTTGCTTTGCAATTTGAATTGTAAAGCTTATTGTTTGCAGTGATATGTGATGTACTGCCACTATCTAAGCACCATAGATTTTTATCGTTTGATTTGTTAGCATTGTTTACATAATTCATTAATGCGATTTCTTCATTTGTTTAAGCACTTGCAGCGAGTTCAATATTTTCATCGTATCCATCTTCTTCTTCTTCTGCATAATTTGCATGTTTATAAATATTTTTCGAATAGCAATCTTTTGCATGGTGATTGTAACCATTGCATCTTTCACAGCGTATTGTATTGCTTGACTTTCTGTCAAAACCTTTGTTATTGTTGTTGTGCGGGGTCCATCTTCTCTGTCCATTCGTTTACCCATCTCTGTTGTTATTGTTATACCGGTCATCTGTTTCTGTGTGTGACGGCGGTTTATGTGCAGGTCGTTTTCCACCTCGAGAAAACGAGTTTCGATTGCTCGGGCCTTTTCGGCCAAACGAAGATTTTGCGTACATGGCTCTCTGACCTTGACTGTTTCCACTATTTTCTGTAATAGATTTTCTTGCATCTTTCTCTTCTAGAAGTTTCGAGCGCAGATCTTGCAATGATGGAAAAGTCTCTCTAGTCATAATTATCATTCTAAAATTTTCAAATTCTTCAGGCAAACTATTTAATAAAAACATGGCCAAAATTTCATCAGTTACTTCCAATTTTATTTGTTTGGATTTATTCACAAGATCAAAGTATTCATTATTATTATCTCGGATGCTTTTTGCGCTATCCATTTTAAAACGAGTAAGCATGGCAAGTAAAGTCACTCTATTTATTGGTGCACTTGACTGATGCTCATTTTTAATTTTGTCCCATAATTCTTTGGACGTATTTGTAGAATTAATGCTTTGTAATTCACTAGATGAAACGGCTAGGATTATTTCACATCTGGCCAGTTTATCTTTTTAATTCCAATCATCACATTCTGTTGGAGGTTTTGTTTTAACGCCTGATACGATATCCCAGAGATCCAATTTATATAAATATGATTCCATCCGGACTTTCCATATTTCATAATTATCATGTTTTAATGGATCAATTGAGATAACGTGAGATTTCGCCATTGTCACTAATTTTCATATATATAAGCACTCACTGTTCACACGCGGTTTCTGATGCAATAGACGCTACACGTTTTCATTAGACGCGTTGTACGTTAAACGAGAAAATTTATTTAAATGCTTGTTATTTAATTTTAGGCTAAATGCCTGGGCCCATAACCTGCTGGTTATGTGAGGGTAGATCATAAATAATAACAAGTACAATTTAATATTATTGGGTACGTTTATTTAATTAGCAGTCAGACAATATATAATGCGAGGCAAGAGTGTAAAGTGCACGGCGGCCGGAACTGGAATGAATATATTATATAGGAGTGCATATAGTGTGTGTGTAGTGTATGGTTGTGTATGTTTGTTTAGTGTCAGCCTGTAAGTTAAGATTTGTGTCCGGTAGTGTAGCAGTTGTAAATATATTTAGTCAGGGACGTGTCATCAGACTTTGTATCTCCAACAAGGTTTTATAATCTTAATTATTTTATTAATAATTATTATTATAGAATTTCCTTATATTTTAGGGGATCCAGAAAATTTTGTTATAGCAAATTCTATAATTACTCCTGTTCATATTCAACCTGAATGATATTTTTTATTTGCTTATACTATTTTACGTTCAATTCCTGATAAGTTAAGAGGTGTAATAGCTTTATTAATATCTACCCAAGTGAAAAAATATATTTATTGGAAATATAAAATAAATTTAATTTATATTTAAAATATATGTGAATTAAATTTAATTGATGTTTTAAAAAATATAAATTAAATTTAATTTACATGTAATTTACATTTAATTCATATGTAATCTGTATCTATACGAAAAGTAAATGTATTTTATATTTTTTCAAAACATAAAATAAATTTACTTAAAATTTTTTTTTTTTCGACATTGCAAAAAAAAAATTTGGATGTACTTCAAATTTAATTTATATTTTCCGCAAATATGAAATAAATTTACTTTTTGTATAGATATAGATTACATATGAATTAAATATAAATGACATGTAAATTAAATTTAATTTATATTTTTTAAAACATTAATCAAATTTAATTCACATATATTTTAAATATAAATTAAATTTATTTTATATTTCCAATAAATATATTTTTTTCACTTAGGTATTTTAATTTTATATTTAATACCTATTTTAAATATAAAAAATAAATTTCAAAGATATTTTTTTTACCCTTTAAATCAAATATATTTTTGATTATATATTTGTATTTTTTTAATATTAACTTGATTAGGATCTCAACCAGTTGACTATCCTTATGTTGAATTAAGACAAATTTTAACTATTATATATTTTTTATATTATTTTTTAAGAAGATTAATCATTAATATATGAGATTTAAATATAAAATTTTAGATAATGAGTTTGAATAAACATATATTTTGAAAATATAATATAGAACTTAAAATTCTATTATCTTATTTATAATTTATTAAAAAAAATATTTCTAATGGGTATTTAAGTATAATTAAATATACTATAAATATTACTAAAATTAAAGGTAATTTATAATATCAACAAAAATATATTAAATTATCATATCGTGTTCGTGGTAATGTAATTCGAATTCAAACAATTAAAAAAATTAATATAATAGTAATTAAATATATTAAAATATTTATAAAATTATTATTAAAAAATATTATAACAAAAATAAATATTATAAAAATAATTCTAGTATATTCTGCTAAAAAGATAAGAATAAATTTACTATTTCTATATTCAATATTAAATCCAGAAACTAACTCTGATTCTCCTTCTGATAAATCAAAAGGAGTTCGATTAATTTCTGCTAGTATACTAATAAATATTATAATTATTAAAGGTATAAATAAAATAAAAATATATAAATATTTTTGATAATTGTATAAATAATTTAAATTAATATTATTAATTATTATTAAAATTAATAATAAAGAAATTGATAAAGTTACTTCATAAGAAATTGATTGTGCAATTGACCGTAAAGACCCAATTATAGAAAATGAATTATTAGAAGATCATCCAGATATTATTAATCCATAAACTCCTATTCTTAATAATCTTAAAAAAAATATTAAATTAAATTTTATATTAATTGAATTTGTTATAAAAGGATAAATAATTCATAATCTTAAAATTAAAATAAATATTAATATAGGAGCAAATAAATAAAAATAAAAATTTGATTTTATTGGATAAAAAAATTCTTTTGATAATAGTTTTAAAGCATCTCTAAAAGGTTGTATTAATCCTATAAATCTTACTTTATTTGGTCCTTTTCGATAATGAAAATATGCTAAAATTTTTCGTTCAAATAAAGTTAAAAATGCAACTCTAATTAAAATGTTAATTAATACTAAAAAAAATATAATTATAATATTTAATATATAAATTATAATTTGTATAATGTATTATTTGTAATTAAATATTACTATTATAAATTTTAATTTTATTGCATAACCTGCCAAAATAATTTATACTTTTATATTTATAGATATAAAAATTATTTTTATCATAAATTCTTTCCGTACAATTATGTTCAGTTTATTTAAAGATAGAATCCGATCTGGCTTACACCGATCTTAACTCAAATCATGTAAGATTTTAAAAGTCGAACAGACTTAAAATATTAAATTTTTGCTTTTAATTTAATCTTAATTCAACATCGAGGTCGCAATCTTTTTTATAAATGTGAACTTTCAAAAAAAATTACGCTGTTATCCCTAAGGTAATTTATTTTAAAATACTAAAAATTAGGATTATAGAATCATTAATTAATGTTATAATTATTTAAAAGTTCATTAAATTATAAAATTACCCCAATTAAATATTAAATATAATTTAGACTCAAAATATTATAAATTTAATTATATTTAATATAAAATTCTAAAGGGTCTTCTTATTTTACTATTTACTATTAAATTGATCAAAATTTATGGTAAATATTTATATTCTGTATAATTATGAATTTATTATTTAATTTATTTATTTTTGCATGTTACCTTCTCGGACTAATTATCAAGTATTTTATTTGGTTTATTTATTAATTTATCATAAAATACAAAACTAACCAAAACCAATAACCAGAAACGTAAATTATTATTATTTTAGTGTTAAAATCGTGTAGTTTTCAATTTACCCTAAAACTCGAAAAAGGTATGAGCTAAAATCAATGAGGTTTTCAATTCGCCCTAAAACTCGAAAAAGGCATGAGATAAAATCGTGAGGTTTTCAATTCGCCCTAAAACTCGAAAAAGGCATAACACATTCATACCAAAAATACCAAATTAACGTCAATTAAATCCAACAACCGAAACAAAGACTAAAATAACCAAATAGCGTATCAATAATTAGCCTAGAGGGACGCTAGAATCACTCAGTGTGCTGGTTATGGTAGAAGGGCCGGATAAAGTCACAAGGAAAAATATTTAATACACAAATGATATAATTAACAAAACACATTATTATTTTTATACTCAAAAACCCAAAACGTAATATTTATTATCCAAAACTTAAACGTAAATCCAAAATACAAAACGTAAACTCGATAATCCAAAACGTAATACATAATCTTAATCACGACCTTGAATTTAATATATTAATTAAATTAACAAAAGGGACCGCGTTTCTAATCAAAATAACTAAACTAAATTATCAAATGAAAAATGTATGCTTGACGTTGCCCATGATTCACACGGCCAACGCCCCAAAAACTAACCTACAAAAATACACATGTCTGCTGGGTCTCCAGTTAGACACATGAGTACCCTAATATACGTAAAACAAGAGCTGATTACGAAGCGTGTGCATCTTACCACGTCCCACAGCCAAGAGAGAGAGTTCAGCCCAAGATATTTTGGAGCAGCTCGGATCTACCAAGCTGTCCCCACTCAAAGCTATCACTCCTCTCTTAATCTTGATAAAAAGGGGGAGAATATACTACAAAATGATAATAATAATACAAAAAGAAAATATTAAATACTAAAAATATATATATATAATAAATGAAACGGAGTCGTTGGTTGGAGGATTCGTCCGCTTGGTGTCTTTCCGTGTATAATGTAACGTGGCATTTCTGCTCGTTACCTTCTCGGACTAATTATCAAGAATGTTATTCGGTTTATTTATTTATTTAACTCAAATCACAAAATTAGCTAAATCCAAAGTCCAAAATAACCAACTATTATTATTATTTGTTAAAATCGTGTAGTTTTCAATTCGCCCTAAAACTCGAAAAAGGCTTAGTCTAAAATCATGAGTTTTCAATTCGCCCTAAAACTCGAAAAAGGCTTAACACATTCATACCCAAAAATACCAAATAGCAACAAATAACCCAACAACCCGAATATACAACAAAATAACTAGTGGTAGAAGGGCCGGATAAAGTTACAAGAAAAATTATAATCAATCAAATAATTAACAAAAACACAATGATATTTTATACTCAAAACCAAAACGTATTATTTATTTATCCAAAACTTAATCTTAATCCAAAATACAAAACATAGTCTCAAAGTCCAAAACGTAGTCTCAATAATCCAAAACATAATCAGAGTCTCAATATTCCAAAACGTACAACATAACTTACTCGCGACCTTGAATTTAATTTATTAATTAAATAAACAAAGGGACCGCGTTTCTAACAAAATTAATTAACTAAATCATCAAATGAAAATTGTATGCTTGACGTTGTCCATGATTCACACGGACAACGCCCCAAAACTAACCTACAAAATCCACGTGTCCGCTGAGTATCCAGCTAGACACATGAGTACCCTACATAACGTAAAACCAAGAGCTGATCTCGGAACATGTGTTTCTTACCACGTCCCACAGCCAAGAGAGCGAGTTCAGCCCAAGATATTTCGGAGCAGCTCGGATCTACCAAGCTGTCCCCACTCCAAGCTATCCCTCCTCTCTCTATCTTGGTGAAAAAGGGGGAAAAATATAATGAACGATAATAATAATAATATACAAAAAGAAATATAAAATAAAATATAAAAACGAAGTCGTTGGTTGGAGGATTTCCGTTGGATCAGTCTTGATCAGCCTATAAGGCAGCGAGAATCGCTACAATAAGGCAGTGAAAATCACTACAAATTATTAAATATTTATATTCTGTATAATTATGAATTTATTATTTAATTATCAAAATTTTACAATAAAATATTTTTTATTGAATTAATTAATTTACTAATAAATTGACTAAAATTTATAGTAAATATTTATATTTTGTATTTAATTATCAAAAGTTTACAATAAAATATTTTTTATTTGAATTAATTAATTTACTAATAAATTGACCAAAATTTATAGTAAATATTTATATTCTGTATTTAATTATCAAAATTTTACAATAAAATATTTTTTATTGAATTAATTAATTTACTAATAAATTGACTAAAATTTATAGTAAATATTTATATTTTGTATTTAATTATGAATTTATTATTTAATTATCAAAAATTTATAGTAAATATTTATATTCTGTATAATTATGAAATACGTTTACAAGTTAAATTGCATATACCTATAAAGTCATGATTTTTGAGGTTTTCTTGAAACAAAACTATTAACAGTACAAAAAAATGTACAGTGACAATTTAAAGGTATTTTCATGAGCTAAAAAATGAGACTAATATCAACTCTCTAGGATTAAAACTGAAAGAGTTATGCAAAGTCAAAGATATACAGCCATACGCGCGCGTGTTGATCGAATGGGAAATACAAAAACCCGATGAGCAGGCTCAAAAAAAATCCTAAAAAAAAAATTTTTTTATTTTTTTTTTTGTGTCATCATAAAGAACAAATTTAGACCTCAGGAGGGTACAAAAAAAAAATTCTTTTTTTTTGGACAGGTCTAATATATATATGTTTTATTATGTAATATTTTCTTTTTATATTTTTATTATCATTTTGTAGTATATTCTCCCCCTTTTTATTAAGATTAAGAAAGGAGTGATAGCTTTGGGTGGGGACAGCTAGGTAGATCCAAGTTGCTCCAAAATATCTTGAGCTGAACTCTCTCTCTTGGCTGTGGGACGTGGTAAAATGCACACGCTTCGTAATCAGCTCTTGTTTTACGTATATTAGGGTACTCATGTGTCTAGCTGGAGACCCAGCAGACATGTGTATTTTTGTAGGTTAGTTTTTTTGGGGCGTTGGCCGTGTGAATCATGGGCAGCGTCAAGCATACATTTTTCATTTGATAATTTAGTTTAGTTATTTTGATTAGAAACGCGGTCCCTTTTGTTAATTTAATTAATAGCGCTCTTAACTCTCCACCCAAACGTCTCGAGTTCGATCCCGGACTACGGCAAAACAAAAATTACTGTGAGCTATGTGCAGAGTCTACACAGTAATTTTCATCGAAAAAGTTGTCATCGAAACAACTCAGAGCGATGTAAAATAAAGAATCGTTTTCGAGAATCTGCACAGTGTTCTCGAAACACCAATAATGATGATCATCTGGTCGTGGATCAACGTGGAAGTCTGTGTGTCACTCTGCTACAACTGTGGATCGTCATTTATATGACACTCTGCCACAACTGTAGATCGTCATAAAAAAGTCATCAACGGCTGTCTACTACCACACGTTTATCTCGTCAAAAATTGTTCTTTACATATATAATTATATACATATTATTAAGTAACTTATAATTGTAATAACTTGTATAATGTAGCCCAAAAGATGAAATGTCAAGGGCGTAAACTTAAATAAATAAATAAATAAATAAATAATATATTAAATTCAAGGTCGTGATTAAGATTATGTATTACGTTTTAGATTATCGAGTTTACGTTTTGTATTTTGGATTTACGTTTAAGTTTTGGATAATAAATATTACGTTTTGGGTTTTTGAGTATAAAAATAATAATGTGTTTTGTTAATTATTTAATTTGTGTATTAAATATTTTTCCTTGTGACTTTATCCGGCCCTTCTACCATAACCAGCACACTGAGTGATTCTAGCGTCCCTCTAGGCTAATTATTGATACGCTATTTGGTTATTTTGGTCTTTGTTTCGGTTGTTGGATTTAATTGACGTTAATTTGGTAATTTTGGTATGAATGTGTTATGCCTTTTTCGAGTTTTAGGGCGAATTGAAAACCTCACGATTTTAACACTATAATAATAATGATTTACGTTTCTGGATATTGGTTTTGGTTAGTTTTGTATTTCATGATAAATTAGTAAATAAACCAAATAAAATACTTGATAATTAGTCCGAGAAGGTAACATGCAAAAATGTCACGTTACAAATGGCGACAAAACAGGGACTCGTTATCAAGAAAAAATTTTAAAATCAAGCTTAAATAGTTAACAACTCCGTTATTTATAGATTATTAATTATTAGACGCGATATTAATGAGTCTTTTCGCGCAATAGTCATTAACAACTCCGTCTAATTATTTATTTAATTGTTAAAGCTACATTAAAATATTTGAATACTCGCGCGGTTGTCGGCCATACTGTGTAGTTGTCGCTAGTGACTTCGCGCGCACACGAAGTTGTGTGTGTGAGTATAGAGTGCCAAGAGTCCCGTCGCCGGTTGTACAACCAACTGGCCTCACTTTGCTTTGAGCGTTCTATGCTGCTACACCGCCATATTAGGTCCTTTGACAGCTGCCGTTGCATCATTGTTAAATTGTGTAAAAAAGTGTTTAATTGTTTAATTAAAAATTAGTAAATTGGTGAATTGAGTTTATTAAGTGAAATATATTGCTGAGCTACAAAAAAAAAAAAGGTTATTAGAGTTATTTTGATTACTGGATTTGTGTGACTTCGTGGTCTCTCACGAAGTCCACGTATAAAATAATATACCTGTCGACAGTCGTCGCCGTGGGCTTTATTATATTATTTTATTAATTATAAAATTAAAAATTCTTATTTGTTCTAATTTAAATTAATTAGTTGTGTATTATAAAAATAAAAAGACCTTGTGGATTTTCACGAGGCCGAGTAAAATAAAAGTAACCTGGTGACTCGTCGCCGTGGGCTTATTTTACTCGAGTGTGTGTGTAAAATATTAGTATAAAAATTAATATTGTGCGAATAATTAATCAATAAATTTAATAATTATTAAACTCGTGTCATAGTAGTGTCGGAAAAAAAATCATCGGGCCTTTGTTGCCAGAGGCCCTTTGTCGTGCTTTTCTCTCTCTCTCACTCTCACGCGTCCATCTTGAAAATCAGGCGACACAAAGGATCTCCTTTGTGTTACTTGTCTTATACTGATTGCGTCATTTTCCTTTGTCTCAGTCATTATTGAGTTGCGTAATAACAATTACTATTGTTATTATTAAAATAAAATTTATTGTTTAAATAAAAATTTATAAGGGTTGTCATATTAATAAATTATTTAATATATTTATTATTTAAATAATTTGTCGAAATAACAGTGAGTTTGAATTGTTTGTTTAAAATAATTTAATTAAATTGTAAAACGATAAGTAGAATTGTTTAAATAATTTTTGAGCCGTCTATTTATTCTAAAGTAAATTGTTGACCGGGCTGTCATTAAATTAGCCAAATAAATTATATTTTTGTGTCGGAATAAATTGATTAAAGTCTCTGGCCACTCAGAGACAGTATTTGTTTAATCAATTTATTTCAAACGGTCGAGTCATTAGAAAATAATTTAATTGAGGTGACTGGCCACTCAGATACCACGAAAATTATTTGGTTTATTTGTTCGGTTGAATTAAAGATCAGTTTTGTATCGAGATAAATTAATTAAAGTCTTTGGCCACTCAGAGACAGTAATTGTTTAATTAATTTATCTCAAACGGTCGAGTCATTAGGAAATTAATTGATTACAGTAATTGGCCAACCAGATACTGGATTGTTTAATTAATTTGACGTGTCAGATATTACATTAGTTTTGACTAGTCATTGTCTTGACCGATTCAGGGTTTAAACAGCTAGCAAGTTGATTGAACAATACGTTGTTTTGGTTGATCCAGAAAATTTATACTAATTAATCAAGCAGCATTTATAGTTTGATATATCATTTCGGTTTTGCTCGATAAAATAACTGCTTGTTATCGTTATTCGGTTGATAAATCAGCGATTTTAGCCAAGCCGTGTTACTAGCTAGCTTCATTGTAATATTTAATCAAGTCTGGTAAATATTTTGATTGATCGATTGATCGAGCAACAAGATATCAACTAAATTGTGTCATCGATAGGTCAATTTATTACCGATAAATTGTAACAAGGTACCAGGGAAATTAGTTCCACTGTAATTGAAATAATTATAATTAATTCTGACAAAATTCTGGTAAATAAAAATTATCAATCTTGATTTTAGTTCACTTTGTTGTCTTTTTGTACGTATTTTGACATTTGTTGTTGTCCTCAATTATGTTGTCCTCAGATATTCAGTCACTGAGCAGGAATGCCTAGCAGTACTTTGGTCGATCCGGAAATTCCGCTGTTACTTAGAAAGTTATACATTTACTGTCATTACTGACCATAGTAGTTTGCGTTGGTTGAATAATTTGAGAAATCCAAGTGGTCGCCTCGCACGTTGGTCGTTGGAACTGATGCAATACAGTTTCAACATAATCCATCGTAAAGATGCTCTTCACCACGTACCTGACGCACTATCAAGAATACCTGATAAAATAAATAGTATCGAAGATCCTAGTATTACCAAGGATCGTTGGTATTGTTCAAGGTTCCGAAAAGTTCATCATTTTCCGGATAGCCATCCTGACTGGAAGATTGTTGGTGATTGCTTGTATTTCCACAGGCCCCAATCTTTCATTGTCACGGAATTTCAGGACCTTTCAGCCTGGAAATTGGTCTTGCCATGACCCACCTCATCAAGATCACTTGGGCATTGACAAAACATACAGGAGAATTGCTATGCAATACTTCTGGCCAAATATGTTTCGTGAAGTCTCTCGGTTTATTTCTCATTGCGAAACTTGTCAGCCGACCAAATCGGACTCAGCTAAGCCTCGTGGTTTCATGGGCAAACGCTTAGTACAAGAACCATGGTCAATAATAGCAGCAGACATTATGGGACCGTTACCTCGCTCGCGTAATGGTAAATCCTACCTTCTTGTCATTCAAGATCAAATGACTAAGTATATCGAATTAGCTCCCTTACGAGTGGCTAATGGACGTGTCATTCGTGAACGACTCGAAGATTTGATAATTTTCCGCCACGGTGCCCCTCGGACTTTAATTACGGACAACGGTACAGAATTCGTTAATAAAGAAATCAATTCTTCAGCAACGTGGGCTGGTATTAATCTACAGGCCACACCTCCGTACCATCCACAAGCAGACCCAGTGGAGCGTGTAAATCGAAGCTTAAAGAACATGTTGAGGGCCTATCTTCATGGAAACCACCGAGATTGGGATCAGTTTCTCCCCGAATTCCGCTTCGCGTTTAACACAGCTTACCATGACTCATTAATGACATCACCAGCTTTTGCTAACACTGGCCGTGAACCTGGTCCACCAAATTCTTTTTGGCACAGATTGGAAGGTCAGTCCGACCTGGTTCCAGTACCGATTGAGAAATGGAATGAACGGATGAGACGTTTAAATATTCTTCGTCAAGCTCTGATCTTCCATAGAGGGGAAGCATCAGACAAACAGTCTGCCCAATATAATTTGCGACATAGGCCATTTGAGTTCTCTGTTGGCCAGCTAGTCCTCAGAAAAACCCATCCCCTCTCAAACGCAGCTCAGCACTATGCAGCTGGACTGGAAAAACGTTTTGAGGGACCTTTTGTCGTAACTCAGAAATTTTCAGCTACTCGTTATGAATTGTCTAATTTTTCTGGCAAAGTTCTAGGCCAATCTTCCGTTTCTGAAGCCGTGGATAGCCCCACACTAATAAATTGTCACACAATTGCTACCGCATCTCGTTTTATATTGTTTTAGATGAGGGAGTTACGCTCGAGTAACAAGTCTTTAAGTGATCCTGCCATACTCAGGAGACAGACTCGTTCAGCTGGAAGAGACCGCAGCCGTATGAGAGCTACACCACTTCAATGAGACTACACCGATAGCGAGAGTGAAGCAGAAGATAGTGCAAAAGCACCACAACTAGCAAGTCAGTTTCCCATGTATCGATCACCGGAACTGTTCTTGGTAGATGACTTGGAGCCTTTTCGAGACCAATTGAAGAAGTTGACTACAGCAGAACCAAAAATCGCTACTGCTTTATCAGGTGTTTGCTCCAAACTGAAGCAATACCAAAAGTCTGTTGATCAGGCGACTACAGCTGCTAAAGAATTAGTAGAAATTGGAGCTTTCTTGTCAGCTACTCCATTAAAACCAGACTTTGGAAGTGATTTAATTGCGTGGATAGATGTGGTTCCAAATACAACAGTGAACCACGAGTCTGTTTCAACTGGAGGTGACACATTGGACTGTACCCCAGGTACAGACTCAGAATTTGATTCAATAGTCTCGAAATCTGGTTCTGATGTGTTACTAACAGTAAAATACCACGAGTAGAACTCATGAGGGTTGATAGCCCAAAGGCTAATACATCTAAAGAAATTCAACTTCCAATTCATCCAGAGTTTAAAGCCTTGGATCCTCCAAAGAAAGTCATCAAAAGACGAACTGGTAGTGGAACGAAACCAAAGATAACCAGTAATGATACTGTTTTATTGAAGGACTATCCTCCTCATAGAAACTCCAAGTATGGTAGATCCGCTAGGAGTGGGGCAGGATTTGAGGAATCATCTTCAATTCAGCTTCCACTACCACATTCAAGAAGACCAGATTCAGTCTCAGTATCAGTGTCGTTGGTTAGAGTCAAAAGCATGTTGCCAGATTTTGTTCAACAAATGCAAAAAGAAATATCCACACCAAAAGTGGATGATGCCTTACATGCAGATGTAGCAGAATCCGGGAGGATCTTGGAAAATATAGGTGCTTCTGCAGGTAGTTTAACAGGTAGAATTCAATCACCAGTTACTCTACCCAAGGTCAAAACACCTGCAGAGAGACAAGATGCAATGTTGGCTCCTTTGAGTAAATCAACAGAGTTTACCAAGAATAAAGCAACTGAGTTGTTGAGACCACCATCAAAATCATCAAAAGACCTAACTTCTTTTGGACGAACTTCAGACTATGCAGCTCCTTTAATAGTGCCACCTGGTATTCGTTGGTCTCGAGTTTTTCAGAAAACTGATACGACACCAACAAATAGAGAGTCTCTTTCTGGCAAGCCAAGAACAGATGAGTCTTCCTTGTTAGAATCAGGGGACTCACCTATGGAGGAAGTTTCTTGTTTGGCAACTGCCGGTGGAAACTAAGCATCAGCAGTTCCATCCAAGATACTGTCGTACTCTCACAAGATACCAGAGAACTCGACTTGCTTGGATCTTATGCCAGGTTCACCGTTAATGGATGACACTTCAGATGGTATGCAATCACCAGTACTATCATTGGAAGGCCTCACTATTGAACGATATTTCCAGATGGAAACAAATTATTTGGAAGAATCAGCAATAGTTCCAACAGCTGAAGTTAGTCCAGTGATAGTTCCAGCCAAGATCGAGCTACCACGAACTGCACTCGAGGTATTGAAACGTGATTCACAAAAGTTGGAACAATTATCAACCAAGCCAGAAGTGGTACTAACCAAAGCTGAACTACCTCAAGTTACTCCTAACACCGAGAAATTTGACTTCGCAAAGCCAGAGAAGAAGAAGAAGAAGAAGAAAAATAATTGGCACTGTCGACATTGTGGTTCTCGTAAGCATCCAGACCGACGCTGTCCTACTGTTGAATCAGAAGTACCAAAACCGGCGGTACGTCGGGCTGCTAGTTCAGAATCAGAACCACGAGAGAATAACCGTCCAAAATTGGAAATTACGAAATCAGCACATGCACCAGTCAACTCAGCACCAGAGTATGTTATGTCTGGAGTTATGCATGCAGGTCGTGGTCGTGGACGAGGTCGTCTGAGATTTAATACTTTCGATAGTACTGCCTCTCAACAATCAAGACCTGACAGTGTTTCCGCAGAGATCGAGTCGATTATGGGCTCCAACAGATTTATGAACACTCCTGGTCCAGATTCTCGCCCAACATCGAGAGAATTGGCCATAGGGACTGGTGTTAGTCAAGACAGTGGTACTCATTGTCCAACAACACCAAACCAAGATTTTCATCGAGATGGTTCATCTCCTTATCAGGGTCAACACTCTACCCAATTCATGGCATCAGGATATGCCGTGGAGACACGCATGGAAAGGGGAATTACACCTACTGGTCAGCCAGAATGGGTCTGTCGCCAGACCTGCATTGATTATGGTTGGACAGGGCCTATTCCTGGATACGCAGGATCTGCACCTGGTTACTCAGGGGCAACACCACCATTTTACGGTCCTGGATTTCCTTTCCCAAGACCTGGACCACCATTTCCTAATCTTGGTCAACCTGGTTCAACACCTGGCTACTCAGGAACCGAATCACTTTGTAGTTGTATTAACCCAATGTGTAGCCAAAAACATTACTAGTATTATGTACAAGACTGTGAAAACTGGTTAAGGTTGATCCTTACGAGAGCCATATTATAAAAGACTTGATTACATTTAGTTTGTTAACTAGTTGAATAAAAACTTTTATACTTTTCTAAAAATTTATTTCGTTATATTTCGTACCATGTCCAAGTTGTTTTAGATTTGTTTCAGGAATTTCAGGAGCAAGAATCAATTGGACCATAAACTTGACGAGAGATGAGGGAAGGACGTCGTCGTTCGTTGAAGAAGTCTGGGGAGGAGGCTGTAGTGATTCTCACTGCCTTTTTTATTTACTATATATATATGTTTTATTATGTAATATTTTCTTTTTATATTATTATTATTATTTTGTGTATTTTCCCCCTTTTTATCAAGATAAAGAGAGGAGGGATAGCTTTGGGTGGGGACAGCTAGGTAGATCCAAGTTGCTCCAAAATATCTTGAGCTGAACTCTCTTTCTTGGCTGTGGGACGTGGTAAGATGCACACGCTTCGTAATCAGCTCTTGTTTTACGTATATTAGGGTACTCATGTGTCTAGCTGGAGACCCAGCAGACATGTGTATTTTTGTAGGTTAGTCTTTGGGGCTTTGGCCGTGTGAATCATGTTTTTTATATATCGTTTTGCTTTGTTTAGAAATACCATTCGATTAATATCGCGTTCTCTATAATTAATTACATAATTAGGCGTAGTTATCAATAAATATTGCGCGAAAATACCCATTAATATCGCACCTACTAGATAATAAAATTATAAACAATGGAGTTGTTAGACAAATAAGTATAAGTTAATATCGCGTTCTCTACAATCAAATAAATAATTAGACGGAGTTGTTAATAACTATTGCGCGAAAAGGTATGAGCTAAAATCAATGAGGTTTTCAATTCGCCCTAAAACTCGAAAAAGGGATGAGATAAAATCGTGAGGTTTTCAATTCGCCCTAAAACTCGAAAAAGGCATAACACATTCATACCAAAAATACCAAATTAACGTCAATTAAATCCAACAACCGAAACAAAGACTAAAATAACCAAATAGCGTATCAATAATTAGCCTAGAGGGACGCTAGAATCACTCAGTGTGCTGGTTATGGTAGAAGGGCCGGATATAGTCACAAGGAAAAATATTTAATACACGAATTAAATAATCAACAAAACACATTATTATTTTTATACTGAAAAACCCAAAACGTAATCACAAAAAATATTTAAAACGTAAAACTACAAAATACAAAACGTAAACTCAATAATCCAAAACGTAATACATAATCTTAATCACGACCTTGAATTTAATATATTAATCCAATTAACATAAGGGACCGCGTTTCTAATCAAAATAACTAACCTAAATTATAATATGAAAAATGTATGCTTGACGTTGCCCATGATTTACACGGCCAACGCCCCAAAGACTAACCTACGAAAATACACATGTCTGCTGGGTCTCCAGCTAGACACATGAGTACCCTAATATACGTAAAACAAGAGCTGATTACGAAGCGTGTGCATTTTACCACGTCCCACAGCCAAGAGAAAGCCCAGTTTCAGATATTTGATGGCCAGCTATCCTTCCTTTTCTTTTCCTGAAAGGAAGGAATAATCAATAAAATTTAAAAAAAAATATAATATTATATATATTAAAATATAGAAAATTCTTAGTTTACCTGCAGATATTTGTTAGATTATTTTTGCCGCGATCAGGAGCTGTATTTCTTTGATACCGCCTTGGCGTAACCGCCGCCTGCCGTAACCTAGAGAGATATAGTCTCATTTTTGAGCTCATGAAAATACCTTTTAAATTGTCACTGTACATTTTTTTGTACTGTTAATAGTTTTGTTTCAGAAACCTCAAAAATCATGACTTTATAGGTATATGCAATTTAACTTGTAAACGTATTTTATTATTATTATTAGTAGGGTAAGTATTATTATTCGAAAATATAAAATTAGTGAGCTTGATAAAGAAAAAAATTTTTATGGTAAATAAAATATGTTTAGCAGTTAAATTGCAAATCATGATTTTCAAGCTTTTTTTGAGACGAAAAATAAAAAAAACAGTACAAAAAAAATGTACCGTGACAATTTGAAGGTATTTTCATAAGCTACAAAATGAGACTAATATCAACTTTCTAGGATTAAAACTGACTGAGTTATGCAAAGTCATGATATGCTAATCGCCAAATGGAAATATAAAAACCCGATGAGCAGGCTCAAAAAATCCTAAAAAAGTGTTTTTATTTTTTTTCTGTCATCCAAAAATTTAGACCTCAGGGTACCTTTCTGGACAGGTCTAATATATATATGTTTTATTATGTAATATTTTTTTTTTATATTTTTATTATTATTTTGTGTATTTTCCCCCTTTTTATCAAGATAAAGAGAGGAGGGATAGCTTTGGGTGGGGACAGCTAGGTAGATCCAAGTTGCTCCAAAATTCTTTTTTTTTGGACAGGTCTAATATATATAGTAAATAAAAAAACGGAGTCGTTGGTTAAAGGATTCGTCCGCTTGGTGTCTTTACGTGTATAAGGCAGTGAGAATCACTACAGCCTCCTCCCCAGACTCCTTCAACGAACGACGACGTCCTTCCCCCATCTCTCGTCAAGTTTAAGGTCCAATTGATTCTTGCTCCTGAAATTCCTGAAACAAATCTAAAACAACTTGGACATGGTACGAAATATAACAAAATAAATTTTTAGAAAAGTATAAAAGTCTTTATTCAACTAGTTAACAAACTAAATGTAATCGAGTCTTTTATAATACGGCTCTGGCAAGGATCAACCTTAACCAGTTTTCACAGTCTTGTACATAATACTAGTAACGTTTTTGGCTACACATTGGGTTAATACAACTACAAAGTGATTCGGTTCCTGAGTAGCCAGGTGTTGAACCAGGTTGACCAAATTTAGGAAATGGTGGTCCAGGTCTTGGGAAAGGAAATCCGAGACCGTAAAATGGTGTTGTTTCCCCTGAGTAACCAGGTGCAGATCCTGCCATACTCAGGAGACGTACTCGTTCAGCTGGAAGAGACCGCAGCCGTATGAGAGCTACACCACTTCAATTAGACTACACCGATAGCGAGAGTGAAGCAGAAGATAGTGCAAAGGCACCACAACCAGCAAGTCAGTTTCCCATGTATCGATCACCGGAACTGTTCTTGGTGGATGACTTGGAGCCTTTTCGAGACCAATTGAAGAAGTTGACTACAGCAGAACCAAAAATCGCTACTGCTTTATCAGGTGTTTGCTCCAAACTGAAGCAATACCAAAAGTCTGTTGATCAGGTGACTACAGCTGCTAAAGAATTAGTAGAAATTGGAGCTTCCTTGTCAGCTACTCCATTAAAACCAGACTTTGGAAGTGATTTAATTGCGTGGATAGATGTGGTTCCAAATAAAACAGTGAACCACGAGTCTGTTTCAACTGGAGGTGACACATTGGACTGTACCCCAGGTACAGACTCAGAATTTGATTCAATAGTCTCAAAATCTGGTTCTGATGTGTTACTAACAGATAAAATACCACGAGTAGAACTCATGAGAGTTGATAGCCCAAAGGCTAATACATCTAAAGAAATTCAACTTCCATTTCATCCAGAGTTCAAAGCCTTGGATCCTCCAAAGAAAGTCATCAAAAGACGAACTGGTAGTGGAACGAAACCAAAGATAACCAGTAATGATACTGTTTTATTGAAGGACTATCCTCCTCATAGAAACTCCAAGTATGGTAAAAAACCATCATCAACAACATTACTACTTTTCTTCTCTTACCTTTTCCTACTACGCTGTGGACCTGACCTATTGACCGAAAGGTTAGGGTCGAATAACAATTTACATTACAATGATTACGGGTACTTCGGACATAATACTAGTTAATTTACTATTAAATTGACCAAAATTTATAGTAAATATTTATATTCTGTATAATTATGAATTTATTAATTAATTATTTACAATAAAAATATATTTTAAATTTGAATTAATTAATTTACTAATAAATTGACCAAAATTTATAGTAAATATTTATATTTTGTATTTAATTATCAAAAGTTTACAATAAAATATTTTTATTTTAATTAATTAATTTACTAATAAATTGACCAAAATTTATAGTAAATATTTATATTCTGTATTTAATTATCAAAAGTTTACAATAAAATATTTTTTATTTGAATTAATTAATTTACTATTAAGGTATAACTTGCCAAAATTTTTGGGGGCGTGTCCTAAATATACTGCCTATGCTTTTACATGGATAGTTTTTGCGTTGCCAACCCCAAATAACTAAAAAAATAGATTTTTCTCGGTGGTTTGTGGCTTATTAATAATACTTTTTGCTAGAGAATCTTATCATTTCGTCTATTTAATTGCATAATAAATCATATTCTTGTAATTTAAACAATTTTAATTAGTTTTTATTTTCTCGTAATGACCCCGGCAATAGTGCTTTTTTTGTCAGTTTGCAACACTGATCTTAACGCCATCTTAATATCTATTTCATGAATGTATGTGTGTGTATGCTGTGTAAAAGGTAAACATGGATCCTAAATTTTGCTAAATTTGCTGTTTAAATTTTCCCGCTTCAATGCGCTGTTGCCAGAGCCTCAATACTTGTTCTCATAAAATTGCTAAAAATCGTGTTTTTAGCTTATATTTTTATTAATTACGTGAGATTTAGTCTTATAAGCCCATTTCATCCTGATATCAAAAAATTCCTTATTTTTTCTTTTATTATCTATTAGTTTTTAGGATAGGTGAGACTAAAACAAGTATTGTTTTGTTAAGTTCGTAGATATTTTCTAACACCTCCTCCCATAAGAGCCCATGTTTAACCTCTCTAAATTATGTCAACTTTGAATAATTATTAAAAAAAAAAAAGTATTATAACATAAAAACTGAATTGACAAAAAGATGCATTATTATTTCATTTATCTAAATTATTAATTTCATGAGCCTCAGACTATTTTTCATTTTGGCAAGTTATACCTTAAATTGACTAAAATTTATAGTAAATATTTATATTCTGTATAATTATGAAATTATTATTTAATTATCAAAAATTTACAATAAAAATATTTTTCAATTTGAATTATTTGATTTATTATTAAATTAACCAAAATTTATAGTAAATATTCATATTCTGTATAATTATGAATTTATTATTTAATTATCAAAAATTTACAATAAAAATATTTTTTAATTTGAAATAATTATTTAATTTACTATTAAATTGACTAAAATTTATAGTAAATATTTATATTCTGTATAATTATGAATTTGATATTTAATTATCAAAAATTTATAATAAAAATATTTTTAATTTGAATAATTAGTTAATTTACTATTTAATTGACCAAAATTTATAGTAAATATTTATATTCTGTATAATTATGAATTTGATATTTAATTATCAAAAATTCACAATAAAAATATTTCTTAATTCGGAGTAATTATTTAATTTACTATTAAATTGACTAAAATTTATAGTAAATATTTATATTCTGTATAATTATGAATTTATTATTTAATTATCAAAAATTTATAATAAAAATATTTTTAATTTGAATAATTAGTTAATTTACTATTAAATTGACCAAAATTTATAGTAAATATTTATATTCTGTATAATTATGAATTTATTATTTAATTATCAAAAATTTACAATAAAAATATTTTTTAATGTGAATAATTAGTTAATTTACTATTCAACTAGACTTGCCCGGCGGCCGCAAGCGGCCGCCTCTGTCGATCACACTACCATGTTCCCATGCACAGCGTTGGGTCTGTTCCGTGGTTTCTATTCTGATGAACTTCAAAATGAAGTTATGCATAACTTCATAAAAAAAATGAAGCATAAAAATTTTTTTTGTTTACGGACTTCACAATGGCGTATTGCTTATTTTTATAGTCAGAGTCAAAGTAGTTTAATTTGGAAAGTGTAATGACGTTACATAATTTATAAGGCGAGCTCTGTAGACGAACAGATAAAGCTACCGCTTCTCGTACGGAGGGACCGGGTTCGCGTCCTCATCTGGGCTTTTTTTTTTTTTTTTTTCTTCCAAAAGCACATGAATTTTTTTTTTTATACTTTATAACTAAATATCAAATATTTTTCAGATAATTGAAAAAATCTTTTTTTAGTATTTTTACTGCTTGCATGATTCCAATAGCCTGATTAATCAGACATTAAAAATTTGAATTATTCATATAATTCCGTATACACGTAATTTTTCACACAACTCGATTCTCTTTGATTTCCTAAGTATATTGTGAGAGAGTCCCACGATCGAACTCTTGATAGGGCAACATACAATTGGCCGTGATTGAAAATATCTCTTTTGAGATCAATTCCAATTTTTTCGAAAGTTTGCCCTTGTGATTTATTTATTGTCATGGCAAAAGCTAACTTTATTGGAAACTGACGTCTTCCGAACTCAAAAGGATAAGCATCGTCGCTATACAAAGTAATACGATTAATAAAAACAATTTCTCCCCTTTTATCACCTGTTGAAATTTTACATCGCAATAAATGATTTGAACAATCTAATACTTGCAATCTTGTTCCATTACATAATCCTTCATTAACAGATAAATTTCTGATCAACATAACTACAGTGTGTTTTCTTAACCGTAATTCATGAGGAGGTAAATTTGGTGGATTCAAAGTTTCTAAAAATTCTGGTAAAAGAGTGTTAGAAATATCACCATTGTCACAGTTTTTTATACTATTTATGCTGGAATAAATTTTTTCTGTTAATTTATCTAATAAATCAACAACTCTCATATTGATATCGTCTACATCGACATTTCTTGTTGATAAAATAGCCCAACTGTCTAATTTATCGTATTCTTTATTTCTTATAACTTGCCCGTAAACATCTTCAGGTATATCAGCTTCACGTGGTGCTATACAATGGTCTGGCAAATTGAAATCAGAATCATTATTATTTGCTGTGCCATCACCTACTTTTAATAAATATTTAGTGAATTCAACTTCTCCTGGCCGTGTTCGCATATTTTTAGTCAATGCAAACTTAGTAAAATATGGCTACAAATGACTGAATTTAATCGACAGATCAACTAACTCACCACGAGTAGCATTTTTTTTTACTGGTAGTAATTGTCGAAAATCACCACCAAGAATCAATATTTTTCCTCCAAACAGTTCATTTTTATTCATTATGTCACGCAAGGTTCGATCTACAAATTCCAATGCATGTTTTGGTGACATTGGTGCTTCATCCCACATTATAACATCCATCTTTCTGCAATGATCTGCTTCCTTCGATTGAGCTTTGATAGTTAATGATGAATCACTATATAAAGCAATTGGTAGTTTGAATGTTTTATGAACTGTTTTTCCACGTGGAAGTAAAGTTGCTGCAATACCAGTATAAGCCATAGTAGTTACATTTTTACATTGACTTTGTAGTAAATGATACAAAGTTATATAAATGTAAGTTTTTCCTGATCCTCCTGGCCCATCGATAAAGAAACATTTTGATTCACTGCTATTTTCGTCTACAACTCTATTCGAAATAGTATCAACGACTGCTTTCTGTTCTTCATTAAGTATTTCATATTGTCTTGACCCAATATCTTTGTGCTGTTCAAGTGAAATTTCACTATCATCATTTTCAATTTCCGTGATTTGTGGCATTGATGGGAAATTCATTAGGCTTGATCTTTCATTCTGTAATAATGTATTTATTTTAATATAGGCAGTTCTGTGTGCTTGATGCAAGGGCATTGTTCTAGAATAATCTTGGGACAGTGCATCTTTAAAATCTTCCCACAACTCTTCTGGATGGATAGGATGGCAATGAAGTAAAATTCGTATAAATAATTGTCGTAATTGGCGAGGCATCATCCAAACTTCTGCTTCATGCATGGCATTTTTCCATTCATTATCATCTTCTATTAAACCTAATGCTAAGCAGGTACTAACATATGTTTCATGTACAACTCCATCTACTGTTCTCAGATTTTCATAGCTTGTAGCACCTCTTCTGCAAATTAAAAGTAATCTGAGATGAAATAATTCAGTTTGCGTTGGGCTGACTGAATACATACGCCCTAAAAGTACTAAAATGACTTTTCCGTTGTTGCCAAGTAAAAGTAAATGCACCAGCTAACTTTTTATACACATACTCAGTTGGTATTTCAGAATATGTAAGATGTCTTGCTTGTGGATCATGTGCATTCAAAGCAAAATAAGCAATTAACATTGACTCTTTACTTAATGCAGTTTGAATGGCGTCTTCATTATCGATATCGTCAACCATAACTGTTTGTTGATTTGGCAAATGTATGGGTAGTCTGACAACAGCATGACTCCTGCCATGTAAAGAATAATTCAAAATTCGTGCACAGGCTTCAGGAGGACTAACGTAGCGGGTCTCTATGAACTCACGAATTTCATCATGATGAATTTCTTGACGAACCTGATCACCATTTGTATCTGTTTCTTGGACAACAATTGCAGCAGCATCATGACCTTTATATATGTACTTGTACAAATACTTGACTGCCTTGATGCTTGAAACAACTTCTACATTTATGTGACAATTAAGTAGAAGTGGCAATTCTTTATTGTATGGCACAACATGTTTATTGCTAAAAGTGAAACCATCTTGGCGAGTGTAAGTCCCAGTGTCACGGCGTCTATACTGAGGATAACCATTTTCATTTAAAGTTGTTACATCGGTAAACTCTTTAGGATAATGTTTAGAACATTTACCTTTTTCATTCAGGCACCAGTCACCACATGGACCATGAATCATGTTTTTTTTTACAATTTCGTACAATCGAGGATTTTTATTTGGGTTCGGAATTTCTGCTGAAATGAACTTGTCTACAATTGCTGGAGTTGTTATTTTTGAATTTCGTTGCAAAGTTAATAATAAATGAACATGTGGTAAGCCACGTTTTTGATATTCAATTACAAAAACATAAGCTTGAACTGTACCAAAAATTTTTTTATCTTTAATAATGTTAATGAATTCTTTTTTTTTGCCTTCAAAAACACGTGCAACTAAATCTGGTCTATCTGAAGCGGTTTGACCATCTAAAAGATTTTCAGTGATTTCTTTCTATTTTGGATTCGACGTCATTGTAATGAATAAATCGGGCTTGCCAAATCTACGAACAATAGCCATCGCATCCTGATATGTTTGTAGCATATTGCGTGGAGAGCCTTGATATGATGATGGAAGAATTACGACTTTTCCAATTTGACTATTTGTATTATTTGCCCTGTTCTGTAGGTGTTCGAGTAAACCTTTATAGGAATCAGCTCTCATTTGTTTTCGATTATTGCGTAAGAACGTCATTCTATCTCTTTCCATTTTTACATAATGATCTACAACCCATTGTTGAAATAATCGTCGGCCCATCAAAATAGGTGTATTGCAATCATCACGAATGGCCATTTGATATTTAATGTATGCATTTCTCGTGACTCTTCGGACACTATTTTCCATTCTGATTCCATCATGCCAGCCTTTGGTACCATGAGGATAAAATAAAGGATATGTCCATGCTTCAACATTTTCATCCATTGTAGAAACATATTGTAGCTCTTTAGTATGTTTATTACGTATAGTGACATATGATTCTGGAATATCACCATCTGCTGTAGTTGAAAATACAGCTGCAACTTCGTTAACTCGTTGAAAATTATACCTTCTCTGATCATGTCCTTTTTTGAGAGTGAATAGTAATTGTAATTCTGGTTCAATACCATGATTCGCTGTTGTCATTAAATCTAACTCATCTTTCATCATTTGATAAGACTGTGCAAATACGTTATGTTGTCGCATAGCAGTATCGATTGCTCTCAGAATATTTCTGTTCAATTCTCTATGAGTATTGAGTCGATAATCCACTGCTTCATTTGAATCAACTATGAAGAGTTGACCATTACTTGGCGCTTCATTGTTAGCTGGATATAAAGAAGTATTGATCTGATAGTAAATTTGCCCTTGAATTTTAAAACAAAATGGACCAGGCCTTCGACTTCTAAACGTAACTAAATTAGCATTGAATGATGCAAAAGAAAATGAACTATTATAGGGACGTATATGATCATAAAAATGATTCGACAATGGATGGATACCAGAAAATAACTCTTTTAAAATTGATGGTGGATCAGGCAAGGGATCTAATTTAACTTCACCATGGCTACAACAATCATTGAATGAACTCCCCTTATTGATTACCTTTTCTGATGCAAAATGTTTTGCCGTACAGTGAGTACATAGTATATTCATTGAACCGAGATAATGTTCTGCTAATACTGATTCATCGAAATCATTATCTGTTTGCAAATTCTGATAATTAGATCTACACAGTCGAATCTGATGATTTTGTAATATAATATCATTTGTTATGATAGGCATTACAGCTGAACTTTGAATACCTGTCAAATTATGAATATTTCTTTTTTTTTTTTATTAAATTAAAGTATCAAAATATTGTTATATTATGATTATATTATGCATAGAATAAAAAACATAGATAGCTATGTGAAAAATTATAAAGCCTCAAATTGTGGTGGCCCCTCGAGCCCACACTTGCGCCTCTGCTGGATGACTTCAAAAATTATTTATATTTTTTATCATTTAACTAACTTTCTAATAAAATAATATTTAGTGTTCAACAGTGTTCAATAAAATGGCAAAAACTAAACATCTTAAAATATTGTTTCATTATTTAATTAACCCAAATTATAATAATTATTAATTAATTAACAAATAATAAATTGACACTCATTTACCAACAAATATCTAAAAATGTGGATCATAGTATCATACGCGGATCATGCACACTTGTGAGGTAATCACTACCACCAATTTTAGTTTCTAGTGCCATCTATCATCTCGTTTTTATCCGAGATGCACGGAAAACAACGTAGGGAGGGTGACACTTTTTTCTAAATTTAACTGTGTAAATTTTTTTATACACATATAAAAATTATAAATTATTATTATAATGTACTCTCTCTCACTCTGACGTTAAGGACATTTATAATAACGATTAACGCAGCTTAATATTTACATGTGTTGCTGCCTTAAAAACGTAACCTCTTTCAGTCCAGGTGTACCAATAATGTTTGTAGTTCAGCATCGATATTAAATTGAAAGAATGTTTGATGCATATGGTGCACCAAACGATTAACTAAATAAAAATGTAAATATTAAAATAACCAATTACTTGTTGATTTTAATGTCAATTATTATTTGTTAACAATCAATAAAATAATTGACGAATTTTATAAAACAATATTCATTTCGTTTTTTATTATTAATTTTCTATTTTAATTTCATTGGGATCTTTTTACACATGAAAATTAGATTTACAATTTAAAATAAAATTATAAACAATTAATTTATTTTTAATTATTTAATTTACGATTATTTATTATTATATTGTAAAATTATTATTGAGACATGTTACTAAAAAGTTGTTCAATGGCACGTTCCAAATCTCAATTGAAAGATGAAAGTTCTACTTTTGCATTGTGTTCCTCAATACCCATATCAGTCAGTCGTTTTATTTCATCATTAAGTTCTGGCATTTTAGCTGGACTTTAAAACCAAAAAGCCAAATAAAATTATAACAATTAGATTAAATTGTAGAATTTAATTTTAAAATGCAAACCACCAGCATATGTAGATGTCCAGTGTTTAGCAGTTTGATAAAATAAATCAGGATGTTCTTTAAATTGTCTTGCTACAAATGCATCATGTGGCTCATCTGGTTCTGCTGCTAAATTAAATAAAATCAGCTCAAAAATTAAATAAATAAAAAAACCAAAAAGTACCATTGATCGTGGAGAATAACCAGACAGATTGCTCCAGTTACTGAGGATGTATTTGGTATATTTTTACGATAAATAATAATAACACAATATTTTCATTGTTACAAAACAATTGACAGCATCATTTTTATTAATACAAAAATAGTAACATGTACATTATATTTTTTCATTTATTGTTATACATTAATTTGGACTTTTTTTAATAAAATGTAGAGCTCAGCTCTTGTTTTATTTTTATTCATTAATATTACAATAAAATATCAGCCAATGTATTTTTTTATCATTATTATAGAAGCATTGTGATAATATAATTTTTATTTATTATCTATTATTTTTATTTTATAAATAGAATAATAATCACAATTATGTTACTCATTTGGTCTACATTAATTATTCAAGACTAAGGAATAATATTAAGTACGAATACTGATTAGCTAGTCTGTTATTAATAATTTTTATTAAACGCAATTACCATCTACAGTATATTGCAGCATTTTCATAAAATTATAGAATGATGTTTTTTTTTTATGCATGAACAGTACCATCAAATTATGTTAATAAAAACAAACTCAAGCAATTTTTTTTTTCTTCGATGCATGCACCACTAAATAATAATAATAACTGTTTCAGTTTTTTTTTTATGCATGCATCATTAAATAATAATAATAGTAATAATATTACATAAAAAAAATAATAAAAAAAAAAGAGAAAGCAAAGTCAAAATATAAAAAGTTGAATCGCAAATAATAATAATAATAATGCAAAGAAATTATTGCAATTTTTTTTTTTCGATGCATGCACCACTAAATAATAATAATAATAATGCAAAGAAATTATTGCAATTTTTTTTTTTTCGATGCATGTATACCTTCATATAATGATAATAACTGCTTCAGTTTTTTTTTTTTATGCATGCATCATTAAACAATAATAATAGTAATAATATTACATAAAAAAAATTATAAAAAAAAAAGAGAAAGTAAAGTCAAAATATAAAAAGTTGAATCGTATCAAAAAAACATAAAAAAAAAAAAAATTATAATATAAAATACCTAGTCATCACAATCATCTTCAAATAAGTCGTAACGTGGTCTTTTAGAAGTTTCTTCTTCTTCTGATTCTGAATCGGGAATGACAATGGAATCGGTTGGTTCATCACCAACACTTCCAGTATCTGAGTCACCATCGGAAGCATATAACAATTGCTTGGGAACTTTTTTGATGTTCTTGTGACGAAGAATAACAGGTTCATGTCTACTTTTTGATGCACCTGCTTGACGTTCTGATGTACCATTATTTACAGCAATTTGTTGAACACGACCACCAGCATTAAATACTGGTAGATCAACCAATTGATGAATTTGTGCACTATGAATAAGTTCTTGGGCTGCTAAAATTGTAATTTAAAAAAAAAAAATTAGTACACATTATATTACTTATTTATTGAAATAAAACAAAATTTAATGAATTTTAAAAAATGTAAATGAAGCTAAATTACCAGGGCTAATCATCCGCTGTTGTTGAAAGGCTGGAAGAACTAATCGCTGCTTTTTTTGTTGAGCTGGTAGAGCTACTGGTGGAGCTACCAATTGCTGTTGTTGAACTGGTGGAGCTGGTGGAGCTACCAATTGCTGTTGTTGTTGAACTGGTGTAGCTACCAATTGCTGTTGTTGTTGAACTGGTGTAGCTGGTGGAGCTACCAATTGCTGTTGTTGTTGTTGAACTGGTGGAGCTGGTGGAGCTACGATTTGCTGATGTTGTTGTTGATCTGGTCGAGCAACTATTTGGTGTTGATGTTGGTATTCTGGTGGACCAGCTGCTTGTTGAAGAGCTGAGAAAAAAATAATCAATTTTTGTTAACTGATTGACAGAAAATAGCTATGGTTCATTTAAAATGAAATATAATTACCTGGGCCAACTTGTTGTGCTAGTAAAGCTACCATTTGTTGCCGAAGTACTGGTAAACCAACTGCTGGGTGAAGTTCTCGTGGAGTATCTCTTGGAATGACACGAAAACTAGCTCTTAAAAGCCTTGCATCCATCATTTGATCATCAGCAATTGTAATTTGCGATGTATCAGTTACTTGTAATATTAATGTATCGTAATTGTTACGACGTAGTTCTCCAGATACAACAACATGAGTACCAGCTGGTATTGCTTTATGTGGACCAGCAACATTAATGCATGAATGATAAACACCATCAGTAATTGCACCACTGCCATAACTGTAGTTACCAACGACTTGACGTTCGATTGGGTACCGAATAAAAGCAGTCAGGCGAACTGGACCAGTAATATTACCAATGTCACGCAATTCATATAATGGAAGTGGTCTTTCAGCAACTGGTGCAGCAGGAATTGTTCCAAGTAAGTCAACACGTGTATTGTCTTGGACAAATAACTCAATTTCCATTAAGTTCAGTGATGCATCAAAAAACTGAGGATTGGCTCGCATTACGCGAGGACGAGTGAGTCTGACCATCTGTAATTGAAAAAGATTAACAATAAAACATTTATTTATTTAAAAAAAAAAAACATCACGTCAAAAACAAATAAAAACCACGCACTTGATGACTGATTCGGCCTTCAAACTCAGGTATACGTGAATTCCAAATAAGGACACGTAGTTGACGTCCCTCCATGTTGCTGAGAACACAACGAAGTACAGGTTGTTTTCCAGGGTTCGTTCGATTGCGGACTGGTTCTGTACTGATAATTGCACCAGTGACAACGCTATAAACATTAAAAATAAAATATTAACTTTTGATTAATTCTGTCTAAACATAACCTTGAAACGACCACGAGGCAAAAAACGATTGAAGAAAAAAAAAAAACTTCCGGTTATGACGCGATCCGCAAAATATAGTTTTTTTTCCACAACAAAACATTTTTTTATATTTTAACCCATTTTAATAATTTAATAATTATGAAAAAATAACGAATGAAAAAAAAAACCGACTCAACGACCGCGAAAAAAAACCAAACTAACCTAAAAATTAGCACGAGGCACAAACCCAATTCCCCACTTCCAATTACACTCAATTTTTTTTTATTAACGGATAAAAAAAAAATTTACAATTAAAAAACTACTTGATTATAAATAATAATTAATTTAACAATAAATAAAATGATATAAAAAACTTACACAGAATTGTCCCCAACTTGGAAGCTATCAAATTCTTCATTTGATGTATATTCGATATTATTCATTTTAATTTGTGATGTTGAGTAATGATGTTAAGTAATTAAATTGACAAATTAAATTAATAACAAATTTATTATTTAAAAAAAAATTATGATAAATTAATAAATTAATATTAAAATTAATATTATAAAAAAAAAAAGACGCTAAGCCCTAACACGCGATGTAACGCAATGGCCGTACACAGTGCCGTAACAAGGAATTTTTGCGCCCTGGGCAAAATTATATTTTGCGCCCTATTTTTATCGATATAATATATAAAAAAGAATTCATTTGTTAGGTGTATTTAACAATAATATATATAACAAGCAAAACCGCCAGAATATACTGAAATTATTTTATTTTTTAAATAAAAATTGTTGTGGATATTAATATAGAAGACAAAATATTTTAAAAGTAATACCGATAGATGAAGAATAGATCATTAGAAAATCAAAACAGTTTTTGTCTTCTGGCGTTGTCGCTGGAAAATTCATCTATGATGTCATCGAAGTCTATTGAAGATACAATCAATTTGGCACAATGATTCTATTGTATTATAGAAACCATTGCAGAGAAATTGATCTAGATAATGAAATAATTTATTTGGTTACATCCAATCTTTCGCAACAGTCACCAATAGCTTTTTGATTAATTAATTATGGCAAATGTATCTAGGGAAAGTATGTAACCAAATATATTAATTCCTAGTCTAAATTAATTCCTTAGCAATATCCATGGTAGAAGTACTACAGGTATGGCAGTAGTCCATGCTTTTTTCGTCGCGTTCTGCGCAGCCTTATTTTTTCAACCAATCAAGAACGCGCCATCGAGCTGTTTTGCTTTTCTTTCTAACACGCAATCTCTATTATAAGATCCTCTCTCTCTAACATACTGTTTTGACAACTATTTTTTATATTGTTGTAAATACTAATAAATATATGTGGAGCATGTTTATAAAAAATAAAAAAAATAAAAAAACCAAGACAGTTTAACAAATAAATTATAATATTTTCATTGTTGTTGTTTTTTTTGATGCCACAAACAATAGAGGTTGTGTTGTATTTATTATACTTGGATTCATTTATTTAATATAAATAATTAATTTTTATCATTGATGTATGTGAATCATTATAAAATATACCAAATCTAGTTGAATAAATATGATAACTTTTGAAAAATTTAAAAAAAACTTGAAAATTTTCTTAACAAATTTGTATCGCGCGCGCATAAAGTCTTCCATTTTTGTGGCGAGAAGGCGACCTTTTGATTGGTCGATTAACAGCGGCCAAACCAGGCTGCGCACTGCCATACCTGTAGTATTTCTACCATGGCAATATCTCCTATCATAAATTGAAATTATTGTCTAAAATAGCTAAAGAATTCATTTAGACTAGGAAATAATATATTTGGTGATACATTCTTTCCTCAGCAATATTTGGCAATAGCTTTTTTATTAATTAATTATGGCAAATGTTGCTAAGAAAAGGATGTGACCAGATAAATAAATTCGTAATCTGAATTAATTTCTCAGCCATTTGCCATAATCATCTCAATTTATGTCAATTAAAAAAAGAATAACCTTTGGCATATATAGTCAATACAAGCAGAATAAAAATCGGTCCATGTTAACCTGCGTTAGTCGGTTATAGTACCATGTTAGTGATAGGTAGAATTAGGTAGAATTTTAGAGTATAGAGGATCGTGTCTTGGCCGTTGTCAGAAGAAACAAAAAAAAATTTCAATTCAAATTATTAAGTATATTTTTTATTTTACGTCTTATTTTGCATTTTTAATATTGCTTTAGCACGATTGTCTCTAAACGACAAATAACAATAATGAGGACAATTAACTTCAAAATTTAGAAAGACAATCATGTTTATGTAATATCTGAATGATCATAAATGACAGTAGTCAATTTCTTTCCTGAAAATATAATTTTTTTTTAAATTGTTTAAAAAAGAATATTTTTTTTCTTGTGACGCGCTTCTAAGTGCGCCCCCCTTTACACTGCGCCCTGGGCAGTTGCCCCTCTTGCCCACCCCTTGTTACGGCACTGCCCGTACAAAAGCTCAATCAAGCTCAATGGCGGCTGAATGAGGCGTTGAGGCTTTTCAGATGAGCGTAGCTGAGAAAAGCGTTAGGGTGACTTGCATGAGGCGACGAAACGTTAAGGCGGCTCCGAATCAGGCTCCCAACCCAACCTGTTCTCAACCATTCAATCTCAACCAATCAATTTAAAATAATTTGAAAAATGCAGCGCTAAATTCAAAATGAGATGCGCACGCAGAAAACGCCGCCATGACACCAATGCTTTTTTTATTTAAGGATTGACCGAAATTTATAGTAAATATTTATATTCCGTATAATTATGAATTTATTATTTAATTATCAAAAATTTACAATAAAAATATTTTTTAATTTGAATAATTAGTTAATTTACTATTAAATTGACCAAAATTTATAGTAAATATTTATATTCTGTATAATTATGAATTTATTATTTAATTATCAAAAATTTACAATAAAAATATTTTTTAATTTGAAATAATTATTTAATTTACTATTAAATTGACTAAAATTTATAGTAAATATTTATATTCTGTATAATTATGAATTTATTATTTAATTATCAAAAGTTTACAATAAAATATTTTTATTTTAATTAATTAATTTACTAATAAATTGACCAAAATTTATAGTAAATATTTATATTCTGTATTTATTAATTTATTAATTAATTATCAAAAATTTATAATAAAAATATTTTTAATTTGAATAATTGGTTAATTTACTATTACAATGACCAAAATTTATAGTAAATATTTATATTCTGTGTAATTATGAATTTGTTATTTAATTATCAAAAATTTACAATAAAAATATTTTTAATTTGAATAACTAGTTAATTTATTAATAAATTGACCAAAATTTATAGTAAATATTTATATTCTGTATTTAATTATCAAAAGTTTACAATAAAATATTTTTAATTTGAATTAATTAATTTACTAATAAATTGACCAAAATTTATAGTAAATATTTATATTTTGTATTTAATTATCAAAAATTTACAATAAAATATTTTTTATTTGAATTAATTAATTTACTAATAAATTGACCAAAATTTATAGTAAATATTTATATTCTGTATTTAATTATCAAAAGTTTACAATAAAATATTTTTTATTTGAATTAATTAATTTACTAATAAATTGACCAAAATTTATAGTAAATATTTATATTTTGTATTTAATTATCAAAAGTTTACAATAAAATATTTTTATTTTAATTAATTAATTTACTAATAAATTGACCAAAATTTATAGTAAATATTTATATTTTGTATTTAATTATCAAAAATTTACAATAAAATATTTTTTATTTGAATTAATTAATTTACTAATAAATTGACCAAAATTTATAGTAAATATTTATATTCTGTATTTAATTATCAAAAGTTTACAATAAAATATTTTTTTAATTTGAATTAATTAATTTATTAATAAATTGACCAAAATTTATAGTAAATATTTATATTCTGTATTTAATTATCAAAATTTTACAATAAAATATTTTTTATTGAATTAATTAATTTACTAATAAATTGACCAAAATTTATAGTAAATATTTATATTTTGTATTTAATTATCAAAAGTTTACAATAAAATATTTTTATTTTAATTAATTAATTTACTAATAAATTGACCAAAATTTATAGTAAATATTTATATTCTGTATAATTATGAATTTATTAATTACTTATTCACAATAAAAATATTTTTAATTTGAATAATTAGTTAATTTACTATTGAATTGATCAAAATTTATAGTGAATATTTATATTCTGTATAATTATGAATTTATTATTTAATTATCAAAAATTTACAATGAAAATATTTTTAAATTTGAATAATTAGTTAATTTACTATTAAATTGACCAAAATAAATATTTATATAAATGTAAATATTTATATTCTGTATAATTATGAATTTAATATTTAATTATCAAAAATTTATAATAAAAATATTTCTAATTTGAATAATTAGTTAATTTACTATTGAATTGACTAAAATTTATAGTAAATATTTATATTCTGTATAATTAGGAATTTATTATTTGATTATCAAAAATTTACAATAAAAATATTTTTTAATTTGAAATAATTATTTGATTTACTATTAAATTGACTAAAATTTATAGTAAATATTTATATTCTGTATAATTATGAATTTATTATTAAATTATCAAAAATTTACAATAAAAATATTTTTTAATTTGAATTATTTAATTTATTATTAAATTGACCAAAATTTATAGTAAATATTTATATTCTGTATAATTATTATTTTTATTTTAATTAATTAATTTACTAATAAATTGACCAAAATTTATAGTAAATATTTATATTCTGTATTTAATTATCAAAAGTTTACAATAAAATATTTTTTTAATTTGAATTAATTAATTTATTAATAAATTGACCAAAATTTATAGTAAATATTTATATTCTGTATAATTATGAATTTATTAATTACTTATTCACAATAAAAATATTTTTAATTTGAATAATTAGTTAATTTACTAATAAATTGACCAAAATTTATAGTAAATATTTATATTTTGTATTTAATTATCAAAAGTTTACAATAAAATATTTTTATTTTAATTAATTAATTTACTAATAAATTGACCAAAATTTATAGTAAATATTTATATTCTGTATTTATTAATTTATTAATTAATTATCAAAAATTTATAATAAAAATATTTCTAATTTGAATAATTAGTTAATTTACTATTAAATTGACTAAAATTTATAATAAATATTCATATTCTCTTGAAATATCGTAGCCGGATCATTTATTAGACAATCAATATTGCCCTGTAAAATAATCCAACTAGATATGTATTTTAATTAACCCTGTTTTTCCTGCGCAGCAATGGCG
This sequence comes from Aphidius gifuensis, assembly GCF_014905175.1. Lineage (NCBI taxonomy): Eukaryota > Metazoa > Arthropoda > Insecta > Hymenoptera > Braconidae > Aphidius > Aphidius gifuensis. Next base: position 18,615,824 of record NC_057789.1, on the reverse strand, counting down.
CATCAGAATGGTAGGGAGACGGAAATCCGTAATGTAGGGAGAGGTAAAAAGGAACCTGAAAAATACGCGAAAATATAACACAATGATACGGTAGAAATAATTTCAAATAACACTTGTAAAATTCGGTAAAAATTGGAGCACAATTTATTTGTAAATTACCCTGTTGCTATTACATGAAAATGCGATACAAAACAATTAAAAAAATATGTAAGCCAATTAAATTTTACTCGCGCGTCGCGTCGAAAAGAGAGAACCTAAAGCCATGCGGTCGTGACGGAGTCAGAGACAGAGAAATATTAAAATTGCGAATAACCCGATTAATAATCAAATTATGACGGCCGAAATACAAGCGACGGGATTGAGAAGCAATCCAGTCGATTAATTAATCAAGTCACTGACTCTACATTGACGCTACGATGACGCTTGGCTTTTACAATATTAATATTTTTACACTTGTCATAAATTCACAGAACAAACACTGAACAAAATTTATTTGAAGAAAAGTACTTACATTGATTGTCGGTGATTTAATCTAGCAATCTAGTGACGGCGTGTACCTTGGCTTGACCTCGGAGACGCTCGCAAAATTGACAGGTTGGCTTGGTTACAATATCGCCAGTAATGATGTACAAAAATATATATATATGGGGCATTCCACGTCACTTCGGACAGTCTGAACCCTGACCCCCTCCGATTTTGGTCCCAATTTTTTTTTTCGTTGTAAACACTACCAATAGCATCCCTGAATTTTTTCAGATTTTTCTGACCATTTTTAACCCCTTAAAAAAATAAAAATACCCCCTTAATATAGAGTAAACTCCAATTTGGACATAATTTAAAATTCTAATTTTTTGAGGGTGAATTCTGTGACCCGAAATAGGAATCGTGTAGAAATTTCAGAGTGGGCATCCTATGGGAACCTTGTTAAATCTGTATCCGCGTTTATTCATTTTTGTAGATTTTAGAATTTTTGTTTTCGTATCACTTTAAAAATAGTCAAGGGTCGATAAAATTTGCATTGTGATTGAATACGAGAAGTCAACTGAGAAGCAGATTTCAAGCAGAAAAAAATGACTGAGTCACAAAATCGATATCTCGAATGGTTTTCGAGATATCGAACAGCAAAGATTAGTTCTTTTTTTTTCGTTTATCATATATTGACGATTATATTCGTAAGAAAAAAAAAAAATTATATTTAATGATTATAGTTTTTTCTACGTAGAAAACGTTAGTATTGGCAGAAATTTATTATCTCTAATATTTTTTTAGATATTTATGATTAACGGTAAGAAAAATCGATTTTTTTCGATCATTTAAAAATTTTTCTAAAGATAAATAAAACACTACAAAATATTTAGAATAAATATTAGAAATATTCAAAATCAAGAAATGTTTTTATTTATTATCAATAATTATTGTTTATTAAATTATTATTATTAATATCTTTATTAAAAATGTATATCATTGCCTTTGATATTTTTGTGATTATTATTATTATAAAGCTCTTATGAGTTTATTAGTAATTTTTGGAAAGTTGCCTTTATAAATTTGAACAACCTAGCGGCCGTACAACACACTCATGTAGATCACTGTGAGTATGATATCGCGCCATCTGCACTTCTTCCGGTATACTTCGTTACAACTAAGAATTCTTACTATGTTTTTATAGCATGGTTCGTTTCTCTCTCGATCAGCTGTTATATATTCGACATTGTAAGCATTTGACAGAAGTCACATTATAATTCGTCTTTTAATACAATTCTCTTAAAACTTATTAAACTTTTCAATATAATTCAATAATAAAGTTACTGTCTGAGTTATTTTGTTGAACGTAATTAAGATTGAGACATAAATTGAGTGCATAGTTTTATTGTATACAAACTAACAAAAAATGTCTGACAATTTTCGTGATCGGTGTGGCAATCCATTCAACATTGATTCCCATATATCACGTATCGGTTTACGTAAATTATCAGAAAATTTAAAATTGAAGTGGGGAATAAACAGCAATTATCTGGTATGTTCGCGGTGCCGCAAGCAGCTTTCTGAGCAACAACCAATGCATCAATCCGAATCAGATGAAGATGATGAAACTCGAGAAAGTGAAAAAGAAGATTTAGAATCAGAACCAGGTGAAGACATTGTAGATATTATTGATGAACCTGTTGCTGGATGCTCACAAGGTTAGTACTTTATCAAACTTCTTTAATTTAAAATACGATTTGAACAGTGTTTAATTCATGATTGAATACAATTTTTCACTTAGTTTCTAAAAGTATTAGTATTCACTCAAATAAGAGCTCTGCGCCAACAATAAGCATTGAATCTAAATTACCAACGATAAATGCTGCGTTAGCTGTGCTCGAAAATTCGCCGATTCCTCAAAAAAAACTGAAATTGGATCCTTGGGTAGAAAATAAAGTCGATAAAATAGCTGCAAATTTAAAACGAACCTTAGGCTTACCGTATGTTGCTGATAATAAAAGCTCTGACTTGCGACAAGATGGGAAACATTTTCGTGAACTTATAGAAAAACTAAAGGACAAATTTCATGCAAATGATACTACCAAGAATATGAAAATTCAGATTTTAACATTGCTACCTAGTGATTGGAGCTTAAGGAAAATTGCGGAAATTATGGACACGACAAAACACATGGCGCAAGTTTCAAGACACGTAATAGAAAAACGTGGAATATTATCATCTGGAGATGCTCGACAAGGTTCGTTACATGTTTATTTTCTTTTTGAATCAAATCATCTATTTACCCTCTAATTTATTTATTTATTTATTCATTTATTTATTCGACAGGAAAAAATTTACCTGACTCTACAAAATCACTAATCATCGCATTCTATGAAGATGAAAGGAATAGTTCAACGATGCCTGGCATGAAAGATTTTATTTCCGTTCGTAATGAACGTGGGGAACGTATCCATACCCAGAAGAAACTGATTCTCATGAATTTGAAAGAATTGTATGAACAGTTCAAAACAGAGTATTCTGAAAAAGTTGGTTTTTCTAAATTTGCATCGTTAAGGCCGAAACATTGCGTGTTAGCTGGCTCATCGGGAACTCACACAGTATGTGTATGTATGACACATCAGAACGTTAAGCTTATGATTGCAAGTAAGTTTTCATTAGTAAAAAGATGCAATATATTCACTGAAACCTATCTCTTATCAACGAAGCTTTCTTTTTAAACTATTTTTAAAGTATTTTTTACGATAAAATGAACAAATTAAGAATATTCTGCTTATTTCAGGTTGTAACTTGTCTGATTTAATGAGGGACACGGATCTACCAATCACAGGGTATCAAAGTTGCATTGATTCTATAGTCTGTCAAGACCATTCGGAAGAATGCTTTCTCGGTAATTGTAAAAATTGTCCTGGAACTACAAAATTGCGTGAAATCATTGACGATGCGTTTTCTGAAAATGAAATAAATGAGATCCGTTACAAGCAACGGATATCTAAACCTAGAGCTTCCCTTGAAACTTTCGTTAAAAGTTCAATTGACTTTTCTCAAGAATTTTGCGAGAAAATAGAAGACTTGAAGCCACACTCATTTATAGCGAAATCTCAAGGACAATTTATGCGAAATCTTAAGGAAACACTAGGCGTTGATGAATTTCTAGTCATTAGTGATTTTGCAGAAAACTATGCGTTCGTTATTCAAGATGCTGCACCTGGTTACCACTGGAATAATTCACAAGCAACAATCTATACTGTTGTTATTTATTTCAATGGAGGTCACAAAAGTTTGGTTGTTATATCAGACAGTACAACACACGATGCGATCGCCGTCTACCACTATAATTCTATCGTTGTAAACTACATCAAAACATTAAACCCTAATGCTAAAAAAATTTATTATTTTTCTGATGGAGCGCCTCAGCAATTTAAAAATTTCAAAAATGTTACCAACCTCTATCATCACACAGATGATTATCAAATTGAGGCTGAATGGCATTATTTTGCCACAGCTCATGGAAAGGGTCCATGTGATGGTGTAGGTGGTACTTTGAAAAGAGAGGCAGCGAGGGCTAGCTTACAACGTCGTGTTGACGAGCAAATAACAAATGCTAAAGAATTATTTAATTGGGCTAATGAAGGTAATCGTCTACCCAATATTACTGTAAAATTTGCATCACAAGATTTTTATGAAGAAGAAAAAAAAAATTTGGAAAATCGCTTTGAAAAATCAAAACGGTTACAGTCACTGAAAGTTTGCACTGCCTGATTCCCAATAAAAATGGTTCAATAACTGGGAAACGTTTTTCTGCTTCTCAAAACAGCAAATGTTTTAAAATAATATGATTTTATTGCGGAGTTCAATTATATTGTTGCCATAATTGAAGTGATTGTAATAATAATGAAAAAATCATAATAACAGTAATATTGATGATAATAATAATTTAATTGAAAAAATCATAATAACAGTAATATTGATGATAATAATAATTTAATAAACAATAATTATTGATAATAAATAAAAACATTTCTTGATTTTGAATATTTCTAATATTTATTCTAAATATTTTGTAGTGTTTTATTTATCTTTAGAAAAATTTTTAAATGATCGAAAAAAATCGATTTTTCTTACCGTTAATCATAAATATCTAAAAAAATATTAGAGATAATAAATTTCTGCCAATACTAACGTTTTCTACGTAGAAAAAACTATAATCATTAAATATAATTTTTTTTTTTTCTTACGAATATAATCGTCAATATATGATAAACGAAAAAAAAAGAACTAATCTTTGCTGTTCGATATCTCGAAAACCATTCGAGATATCGATTTTGTGACTCAGTCATTTTTTTCTGCTTGAAATCTGCTTCTCAGTTGACTTCTCGTATTCAATCACAATGCAAATTTTATCGACCCTTGACTATTTTTAAAGTGATACGAAAACAAAAATTCTAAAATCTACAAAAATGAATAAACGCGGATACAGATTTAACAAGGTTCCCATAGGATGCCCACTCTGAAATTTCTACACGATTCCTATTTCGGGTCACAGAATTCACCCTCAAAAAATTAGAATTTTAAATTATGTCCAAATTGGAGTTTACTCTATATTAAGGGGGTATTTTTATTTTTTTAAGGGGTTAAAAATAGTCAGAAAAATCTGAAAAAATTCAGGGATGCTATTGGTAGTGTTTACAACGAAAAAAAAAATTGGGACCAAAATCGGAGGGGGTCAGGGTTCAGACTGTCCGAAGTGACGTGGAATGCCCCATATATATATATTTTTGTACATCATTACTGGCGATATTGTAACCAAGCCAACCTGTCCGAAGTGACGTGGAATGCCCCATATATATATATATTTTATTTAAATGTAGTACAATGTAATTATACAAGTTGGTTGTATGTGATCGACGACTAAATTATGTCAAATTGTAGACATAAACGTAGCACTGACTTTACAATAAAATCACAATAAATGTTACTTTTATTTGAATTTAAAATAAAATTATTATACGAGACTTTTTACTGTACTTTATAAATTGTATTCACTATTGAATGGCTGACCACGAGGTCGTAAATTTGTATAATTAAATATTTAATTATTTTAAATAAATAATTGATTATTTGTTATCGCAAAAATGTAATTTATTCTATTCATTATTTATTTGATTAGACAATGCAACACAATGCGTGCTTTGTATTTAATTTACTCAAGCAAGAAAATTTAAGACCATGCGGTCGTAATTTATTTCAAGTTAAATTTGTAAGTGATTTAATGAATTTAAATTACTGATTTGAGTAACCAAATGTTACTTAAATATTATTGAAACAATACTGTGATGAAATAATCAATAAGATATTGAATAAGTATAACTTACAGTTGTGCTGATTTGTAGAAAATATTCTAAGTTTTTCAGAGCAATTAAAATGCGACGAGGCAAAGTGCCTATGCTAGTTAGAGCTGGAAGAGCTGGTGTAGGTCAAGGAAGTAACTCTGACCGAGTGACCGAGATCTAGCGATCAATCTCGCTCGATGCCCTCAGAACATAAGGGTAGGTGGGGATCCTTCGGGGATGTTCGGTTTTCCTCCTTGGTCCAGTTCCACTTTCCTTCTGTCGACTATTTCTTATTGGTTGAGGAAAATCTTAAGATTTTCCAACCTCAATTAAAATTACTTCTACTTGTCTAATTATGACATGAGTGGTACCGAAAGAATCCCTATAGTTTTAGGATTCTGTCGATATCACTCATTATATTAATTTATATTTAATTTTCCAAAATAAAATTGGCGGTAGATGCGCTTGGCAATAGTGCCGGCTCGAGTGGTTTGTTGAGGGTGCAAAACCTCTAGCTCCCTTAAATATTGTAACTTGACGATCTGTAAGATGGAGCTAGGGGTATTAAAAAGTACCCCGAATATTTAATATATAATAATGGAAAAGAAAAATAAAAAAGTTTGTGCGGCTTGTCATGTTACAAATCCATCCATAGCAATCAGTTTTCGTACATGGGAATTGTCCGAGTATCCACTATTACCTGCAACTACAAAACAAAATTGGAGTGTGAAAACATCAATACAATTGGAAAAACCGAGATACATAATTTTAGGCTTCCAAACAGGACGAAAAAACTCTGTAACAAACAATTCAAGTGTTTTTGATCATTGTAACTTGCGTGATGTTAAGCTGTTTTTAAATTCACAATCATATCCTTATGGAAATTTAAATATTGATTTTGCTCATAATCAATTCTCATTGTTATATGATATGTTTGCATATTTCCAAGCTTCCTCCTATCAAACAGAAACACCACAATCCACTTATTGTCATAGATTGTCCAAAGCAAAATAAATTTTTAAAATCTGGACCAGTAGATATTCGACTCGAGTTTGAATCAACAACACAATTTCCAGCTCAAACATCATCTTATTGTTTGGTTTTATATGATCGAATTATTGAATATAATCCAATTAGTGGTTCAGTACGCAAGCTCGTTTAATATATGCCTGTAAACTTACCAATCTTATATTTATAATAATAATATGTAAAAGAAAGAAAAAAAATAAATAAATCAAATGATGTACATGAAAAAAAAAAAAATTGTTGTATATATTATTTCCTCCTTATATATTACTGAAAATAAAAAATTATTATTATAATAAATGAACCAACAATGTATGTTAAAATTTTTTTTTTTAATTATTTTTATTTTGACATAACGTACAATCTTCTATCATGGGTGATGGCCCGTCAAATTCATCTGATTTTTCGTCTTGATGATGATAATGTTCAATGCAGCGTTTATATTGAAGAAAATCTTTTTTTGTTTTAAATTTTTCTGGCAATTTGTCCCATACAGCATCAATTGAGTTTGGTGTGAGCAGAAAAATATATCTCTCTGGTAAATTTGCAAAATCTTCTGTTGCCATTTTTCCCAGACTCTCAGGATGAAAAAATAGCTGAATCGATTTTTTCAATGATGAAACTGATCCCCAGGTAGTTCGGAACCATGCTCTCAATTTTTGTACATTATCCAATGCACAAGTAAGAGTCCATAAATTGAGATGATAACTCAGATGGTGAACATAGTTTTTTTGACATACCTTAGTTGGTAGTTTGCCATGCGCTGGACAATCCATATCAATCAAATCGATAATAGTTTTATCGTCTTTTAAAATATTGCTGAGCCATTTTTTTTTCTCATGACCTTTTACATATAGGTAAATTGATGACTCAAGGCTATCATTTATAATTTTTCCATGTTCAGCATAATCAACATTTCCTGAGTTCCATAACAGTCCATGATCATTGTTCCTTAATCAATTATTTGCCAGTTTGCAAGCAGATGATAATGTACTCATGGCACATGGAAGCTTGAATACTACCGACTTGATATCATCTTCTCTATCTAAATTTGCTATTGCAAATTTTTTCACAATAAAACATTGATCAGTATCATAAAATCCTTGAACATCAACAATATATTCAACCATTATGACTGAAATCTTATTCAAGACTGAAATATTTTTTTTCTTTGGTACTCATATACAAAAGAGTAAAGACACGTGCACTTTGGTATTAAATTTCTAATTTTGTTTATAAAAATAGTTTTAAAAAAAATAAAACGTCAGCACTTTCTACTTCAAATTCAACAAAATATAAACAATATAACTTGCTTAACTTAATATCATATTTCCATTTTTGTTTATAAAATAATTTAGAATAGATAGATATATTATAACTATTATTTGTAATAAATATATATATTTTTATTTATGATTATTCAGGGCCATAGCCCCAAGGTAAGGTATCAGTTCCACCATTTTGATCAAGAGCTCGTTTATCATTAGCCCAGCTGAGTGCAACTTTACTCTGTACAATAGTACGTACTCGGTGATCCTTACTTCGTATTAAATGTTGATTTTTTTCAATATTTGATGATCGAAAAGACACGCCATATAATTATCAAAATTTATGTCTTTTAGAACTGAACCTTTTACACCTTTTGCTTTTTTGTAAGTTTTATCATCATCAATGTTCATAACTTCATAACTATATGATTTGACTCTCAAGCCAGCAAACTCAGTCATAATTTTACCATTATTTTCATCCTTCATCAGACCAATAACTTTTTTGTTGACTCTTGGCATATCATAAATATTATTTGGTAGATAATCTCATGTTTCAAATCTTTCCAAATTTTCTTTCATTTTCTCATAAATATCAGGAACTTCAAAACTTAAAATGAGTGAATCAGTATCCATATAAAGTGCTTTGAAATCATTGTGATTGAATTTTGTTTTGATATAATTGTAGTGAAAATCATAGATCCAAATTTTTGAAAGATCTAGTATTGTGAATCCAGAATAAATTGGTTTATTGAAAATTATTTTAACTCTTGACATTTCAATAATTGCAATGTCATCATTATAAATTGAGCAGCTGTGAAAATTTGGTTTTGCTCTTAGTGATTTTGCTCTATAGCGACCTTCCCATTTTGTCACTATTTTAACATCTTTTTCTTTTCTTACATTTCGCATCGTTTTACCATACACACTGTTGTTCATTAATTTGAAAAAATTTCTGCCAAGATCAGTGGTTGCTTGCTGACGCATACCAGTATTAAGGTCTATATATTTTTTCAGCCATGAGCTTTGTTTAAATTTCAATATACGATGAATTTTATTCAACTTCATGACAAGACCCAAATATAGTTTTAAATTTCTATAATGTATAACATAATTTTTTTTTGCAAACAGAGTTGTCTTTAATTTTGATTGCTTTGAATTTGGTGCTGTGAATTGCTCTGGACACAAGGACAAATCCTTATGCCATTCATGTAAATATTTTGGATAATCCAAATCTACTTCCAAGATATATCCAATTTCAGCTTCATCAGATATATTTGTCACATTAATATTCAAATTGTCTTCCCATTGGAAACCTCCATAAGGCATAGGAATTTACAATTTGTATGGAAAATTAATGACTTTCTTCTGAGAAATAACTTTCAAATATTTAACAAAAGAACAAATGTTAATGGTTAGATTCTAAGAAAAACCTAACCTCGACTTGCCCCTCTCTAAATAATTTCAACAAATCATACAGTTTTTCGCCCTTTCTTCGATAATTCTGATCCAATATAAAAGATAAAATTTTCCATGTTTTTTGGTGGGAGAACTACGATCTGAGTATATATTCTTGCTCACATCGAAGAAGCATCAGAATTCGTTTTTCTCGATCAAGTGTAACCAGCTACAACCCACCAACCAATATTAAAATATGTAAGTTTTTTCTTCATTTAAATAATTTTATAATACAATTTTTAATTTATTCTATTATTTATACAATAATAAAATTATTACTTTGTTCGTTAATTGTTTTTTATTTATTTAACCAAAAAAATTATTTCTATTTGACATTATTCTTATTTATGTTACATAATGTACTGAACCACTTATTGGTTTATATTCTATTATTTTATCGTGTAGAATTAAGCAGTATGCTGACGTTCCTTCAGGGAAGTTTTCTTTCGATTCAAATTCTAAACGTACATCTACAGCACCAGTCTTCAAAAACTCATTTTGTTTCCTACAATCAATAACAATTAATGGAGATTTTTTAATAAAATTATCTTTTGTTACTAAATCTATCTTTGAGCCATAGTAAGACTCTGCAAAATTAGCATACATATCGTATAATAAAGCAAATTGATTTTTTTCAATATCAACATTCAAATTTCCATAGGGAAAAATTTGAGAATTAAGATATAGTTTAACATTTGTTATTTTACAATGATCAAAATGTGTTACATCTTTTTGCCAATTATTTTTTCTATTTGATTGAAAACCAAGAATAACATAACGCGGCTTTTCCAGTCGTGTTGCAGTTTTTGCTGTCCATATATGTGTGTTGTTGTTGGAAACAATGGATATTCTTATAAATCCCAACCTCTAAATCCAATAGAAATAACAGGATCTTTTTGTATATATTTCATGGTATCAATTTTATTTTCATTTGATAACATTACATATGGTACAAGCCATTCAATTTTTGTAATATTTAAATTGAATTCTGGCATATCACCAGCTATTTCAGCATCTTGTACAATTGCATCAGTATTTGAACGTGAACGTACCATAATAAGTTCATGTTTAGCATTGACAATTATTTTTTGATAATCTTCAGCAAAGCCAAAAATCATTTTCAATGGAACACATATGTCAAAATATCCATCATCATTTTCTAATTTTATAGCATTATTATTTATCCATCCTGCATTTTCATAATTTAATTGTGAACTTAATGATAATTAATTTTTCATTGTAGATGTTATACCAACATTCTTTGATTTATCAACTGAAACTCCATTTAATTCATAGCGCATTTCATCAATTAAAAAACACATCGCATTATTGGCAAGCTTCAAAACAGAAACATTAACAGCAGTGCCATCTGGATTATTTGGATTATTTACGCGAGCATGTGTATGGGTAAATTTTCCGCTTACATGTATATAGCTTTTTGCCGGCAAAACAAACAAATCTTGATTTTGTATTGATTTTCTTATTTCATCACTATTATCGAAACTGGTTGATCCAAATGATTGATGAGCATGTAGCTCATAGTTAGATATTTCATTGTTGAATTGAACTGGTGCGTTAATATCGAGAATATTTTCCTCACTCATTTTGACGTGTAAAACAATTAAGACAAGTTACATTTATCCAATTAAAGTTCAAAAATTTTTTTTTACTTTTAAACCTAGACTTTTAGTCCGTAAGTAGGTTGCAAAAAACCTGAACAGAACCATATATTACAAAAATACGTTCAATGGTAGTCCTCGAGACCCAGAACACGTTGCATCTATTGGCTTCCGTTTTAATGACCTGCCGTCCACAGGTAAGCCAGGTAAAAATTTGATAATTTAAACAACTCTTCCGCACGAAATTCTTTATCAAGTACTTTAAATTTTATTGTATTAAATTAATTTTAAAATGGCTGCCTTATCAATTACCATCCGGTCGAGATATTAATTTTTGAAAATTATGAACACGTTATAAATGGCAGCAGAGCTAGGTTTTTTTTTCAATGTATTTTTAAAAACTGGGCCCAAAAATAATTCTTAAAGTGGTTAAAAAAATTATTAAAAATTAAATTATAAAATTTAAATTGTATAGTAATGCGGTGGCTGAGCGGTATGGGGATTACAGAGTGGCGCGAGAATAATAGAGTGGTGGGAAGTTTGGCAGTCAGCTTGGAGTTTATATTAGAAAAAGAAAACTATAGAGAAAAGAAAGATACAAAACTCCCCACCACTTTATTATTTTCACCGCATTACTCTACAATTCAATTTAATTTTCAATAATTTTTTTAACCACTTTAACAATTATTTTTTTGGCAGCCAAGTTTTTTTTATATTTAAAATACATTGAAAAAAAATAACCTAGCTCGGCTGCCATTTATAACGTGTTTTAAAATTCATGTTTTTTTCAATTTTCAAAAATTAATATCTCGACCGGATGGTAATTCATAAGGCAGCCATTTTAAAATTAAGTTAATACAATAAAGTTAAAAGTACTTGATAAAAAATTATGTGTGGAAGAGTTGTTTAAATTATCAAATTTTTACCTGGCTTACCTGTGAACGGCAGGTCATTAAAACGGAAGCCAATAGATGCAACGTGTTCTGGGTCTCGAGGACTACCATTGAACGTATTTTTGTAATATATGGTTCTGTTCAGGTTTTTTGCAACCTACTCACCGTCTATTTGTAGATAATTTATATTCTGAGGTGTCAACTTCTTGACTGCTCGATTCAGACTGACTGGAGGTGTCCATGATGTGCTGCTTTTATATGATGCCCCACGTTTTATACCGCGTGAATTGAAGCAAATCCCCATTCCTATGATTTTACATGTAACGTAATGGTTATTGTTTCACCACGAAAATTCACTAATTTACCGTTTTGATCAACAATTTTTAATTGTGAATGGTCAATAGATTTAACAGTAATTGGTAAATAAATTAGATAAGCTGGTACTTCAATTATTTTATAATCAGGTGGTACAGCAGGAAAAAAGTTATATATTTTATGAACTTTTTGTTGATTCACGTAAGCTCCTGTTGTAATGCTGCACTTAATTTTCAATGTATTCAGTTTTAAAATATTAATCGGGTAATTTGATTCATGTTTTAGATGAGCCCTCAATAGTCTTGGTGCAAATCCCAGTAAACGTGCTGGTGATTTTGGTTTTACAAAATCGATTTCTCTTTCACTTGTAATATAGGAATGTAGAGTATTTTTATTATATGTAATTTTGATTCGATATTTTTCTAACCAAGCAGCTAAATCATCTATTTTATAACTTCCAGTCGGTATTTCAATTGTATCATAAGTGTCAAAATATGAAATTATATTATTTTCATGATCGATATTTGGTAATGAATTAAATGATAAAAATGAAATTAGTGCTAATGAATAATTTTTTTCACTTGATAATTGTATTGGTGGGAAGTAATCAGTTTCTAAGACTGAAGATTTACCTATGAGAGTTAAAGTAAATGTTTCGTTCATTCTCACGGTCGATAAATAACTAATTAGAAATTTTCTTTTCCTCTGCTTTTATAGTTTTCCAGTGAAAAACGCTAGACATAAATGTCCACAGTTATACGTATTCCAATCTTGATAACGTTTATATCTATAATTGATGCAACCAACATTGAGATAACTGACGAGATCGTTTGGTGGTTGCAAGTTGCCAAAACTATCAAAGTATAATGCAGAATTTTTATTGAGTCTTTTATATACTACCCAATGGTTTCCAGGATTTTTTTTATCATCTAAATTAATGATTCCACACTCTTGTTCCCATGGTCCATCTTTTGGCATATCATTTCGCATAAAAACTCCACGGAATATAGCAATTTTTAATTGTTTAGCAAATAATAATAAATCACCGTTAGTTAAAGCTCTCTGTGGTAGCATCAGTTGAAGTTTTTTGGAGAAAGGTAAAGTCTCATTCCACTTTTATGTGGTGTTAAATAAAGCCCTTTTCCTATGGCAATCGATTCCATCATTTTATTATGTCTCACATTCGCATTCAATTGTTCTTTACTTGACTTTACTGCATTGATTGCTTTAACAACACCAGATGCTCCACCAACTAATCCGCCTAATGCTAATATAGCTGAGAAAATTGGAATCAAAAGCGGTAAAGCACCACCAATATGTTTAGCAACTGGTAATACTCTTGGTAATAGCTTTTCTACCACCACTTGTTTTGATAGCTGCTTTTGCTCCTTTTAATGCTGACTGAATTGCAGTAGATGAATTATTCGATCCTTTCATCGCTTGTTTTGCTGCTTGTACAATTTTTGAAAATGATATTTTTTTTTTCTTGATTTTCTTCTTTTTATTAGTGCTTTTTTTATTTTTTATTAATTTTCTACCAGTCTTCTTGTTCGTTATTTTATTTTTTAGCGAAGACGTTTGTTTCCTTTTTATACATTTCTTTTTTTTCTCCTCAACACAACCCACACCAAATTTCGATTTTACTTTTATTGCTCTAGTAACGAATGTAGCAGCTGCTCTCTCACTTAAACTTGCGTCTTTAGAAAAAATACGTTTAGCTGCTTCACGAGCTAAAATATCATCAGCTGCGTTTCTAGCCTTGATATCGTTGCGATTTTTCGAATAAGCAATATCGTGGTTTTCACAAGCTGCGTCTAGAGGATTAATGCCCGGATTCCCTCTTGCTGAACGTTTTTCTAACTTGGTACTTGGTCCGCAATATGAATAACCAGGTAGATGAAGTTCAAATGGTAATTTGTTGATGATTTTATTGAGTATTCCTTTTTCACAACGTTTTTTGTTCTTTTTCTTTTTTGATGTATGCTCAATCATAGTTTATAACAGACTGATTGGCTTTGGTATAAAACGGTTGAATTTATATAATTTGAGCTCAGTGCTCATCACGATGGAATACCAGAAACAAGCTCTAAAATTACCTGTTATAAACTTCGATATAATTACATCTAAAAGTGGTAATGGTTTAATAGAAAAACGTCATGGAGATTTACTACCAAATACAATAAGATGTGCTATAATTGGAGGAAGTAATTGTGGTAAAACGAACGCTTTAATGAGTTTAATTGTTGATCCAAATGGCTTACGATTTGCAAATATTTACATTTATAGTAAATCATTATACCAACCAAAATATCAATATTTGGAAAAATTACTAGAACCACTTGAAGAAATAAATTATTATAAATTTTCTGATAATGATCAAATAGTACCAGTTGACGAAGCGAAACCGAATTCATTGTTTATATTTGATTATGTTGAGACTGAAAAGCAGGATCATATTAAAGCTTTTTTTTGCATGGGAAGACATAAAGCTGTTGATTCGTTCTATTTATGTCAATCATACGCACGGATCCCTAAACATTTGATACGTGATAATATTAATTTTTTAATTGTTTTCCCACAAGATAATACAAATCTAAAACATATACATCACGATCATGTTAACATTGATATGGACTACAGTAAATTTCGTCAAATGTGCGTGGATTGTTGGGAAAAAAAATATTGCTTTTTGTGTATTGATAAAGATAGAGATATGTGAAGGTATAGAAAAAATTTTGACTGCTTTATAACTATAAATAACAATACGATTTGTTAAATTTTATTAATTAATTGTAAAATCTTAAAGGGTCAACATGCCTCTTTGTGAACAAGAACTAGTTGATGAAACAAAATTTTGAAGTGAAATTGAAAAAGTACAAAATGTTATTCGTTAAAAATATAAATTGTTAAAATTAGACAAAGAAAATATATCAGAAACTGCGGATGAATATTTAAAACCAGTTGTTACACCGCTTAACAAATTAGCAGCACAAATATCAACAACCAATAAATCATCAACAATTAATGGTGAAATATTTCCGAATGAAAAAATATAAATTATGAGAACAATAATTCAATTTATGAGTTCAAGGTACTTCAGATATTAAAGATACAATACATGATCAAGAACTTGAATATGATACTGCTAATGAAGGTGACATAACATTTGTGAGAGATGAATCAAATAATGATTTAATAAATGAATCCTTGAAAAAAATCGATAGTATACAGTGGGATAAAGATTACGGAATAAGACTTGTTAAATCAGACTACAAGATCGGAAATGCTAAAATATTATTTAATGATGATAAAATAAATATTTTTGATACATCATACGAGATAACACCTGGATTAATGAAATTATTATTCATGAAGTCACCAAATAAAAGAATTATCACCGATATTGATGAAAAAAATTATAGTGAAATTAGTCATAATACAAATGGACATCGCTGATATCATAGATCAAATATGCCAATAAAAAATCTAGCATCTCAAAAATATATTGATTTTATTGCATCACCTGAAAGTAATAATGAGCGTTATGGTATTGGATTATTACCAACAGCTATTAGAGTTGACAAAAATATCTCATCTACAGTGAATTATGTATATTGGGATAATCCGAATGAACTTGTTGATCGTTCACGATTATTAATTGCATCGACAGCAGCTGGTAATCCAAATCACGATAATGAAATCATGTCAATTATCGAAGAGTTAAGAGAAATAGGATTGATATATCAATATAAAAAAAATATAAAAAAAAACAGTCAGTAGTCATCAGTCAAAGAATTATGACAGAGTATAAAAAAGATGTTGTGCGTGAATTACATGCTCCAGCAAGAAAAAATTTTTTACGTCGTAAAGTCGATATCAGAGACAAAGATGAAACATGACAAGCAGATTTTGTCGAAATGATTGAATATTCAAGTGTAAACTCTGGATTTAAATATATTTTAACAGTTATAAACTTTTTTTTAAAATTCAGTTGGGCTGTAGGACTCAAAAATAAAACTGGAAAAAAAGTATCATCAGCGATGGAATCAATATTTGGAGAATTTGCAAAAATCTGCATGTGGATCAAGGAACCGAGTTTTACAATTCTACATTTGAATCAATGCTAAAAAAATATAATGTTCATATGTACTCAACATTTACTCATTTAAAGGCATTTGGAAGATTCAATAGGACCATTAAAAACAAAATGTATTTCGAATTTAGCATGCAAGGGAATTATAAATGGTTAGAACTTTTACCAAAGTTAATTGAAAAATATAATAGTACTAAACACAGAACTATCAAAATGAAACCAATAGAAGTAGATGGTAAAAAAATTTCAATTTTGAAAAAAACAGTGTACAAAAGTTTGAATTATTGTTATATTAATCCTAAATTCAAGTTGAATGATCATGTTAGAATAAGTAAATACAAGCATGTTTTTGATAAAAATTACATTCCAAACTGGACAAATGAAATATTTAAAATTGTAAAGGTTAATAAAACATCTCCTGTCACAGATAACCTTGAAGACTATCAAAAAAATCCAATAAATGGTTGTTTTTATTAACCAGAGTTACAAAAAGTTTGACACAAGGATATTTATTTCATAGAAAAAATTTTAAAAAGAAGGGGTAATGAAGTGTATGTAAAATATTTGGGATTTGATAACACGCATAATCAATGGTTAAATAAATTAGCATTATAGAAAAATTCTATATTCTGTGTTTGTTTATTTTAATATTAATATAAACTACCAACTAAAAAAAGTATGATATCACTAGCAAATCTAGGGAATTTACATTCCGAACTATTTTACTTAATATACATATTATATGTATTATACGTATTATTTGAAAGGTGGACATGTTATGCTGCAGTCCAATTCACAAGGCATTACAATTTAAGGCTTTTTCCTTTACTAGCGGCGCTTGTGAAGCTTTTGTATGTGAAATCTATATAAAAAAATTTTACAATCGCCATCAGCGGCAAAAAAAGCTCCCAAATTGGACTGCAGAAAATAAACGTATAAGACATATTATACATATTATTCGACAGGATAGAAATATAAGTCTGAAAATAAGATTTAGTGAAAAAAATTTCATTTATTTACAAAGAAACCAATTTTGATCGTTTTATACAAATTTCGTTTTGAAAATACTACTACTAAGACACATTTGTTGATTATATTTATAACCCTATGGTAATGTGTCTGTTTCTCCTGCTTTCAAGCGACGTTTGTCATCAGCCCAACTTAATGCAATTTTTTCAGTATTTATGGTATAAATGTCATGTTTTTTTTTATCTAATCGTATTTTGTTTTTTTAAAAGAATAACATAATCTTCAAGACAATTTTTATAATCTTCAAACGAAATTTGTCGAAGGGTTGATCTTTCGACACCTTTAGCTCGTTTATGAACGCCATCTGTTGAAGAGTTATTTTCTTTATCTACTATATATGTATATAATTTACTTCGTAGACCAATAAAATCTTTTATTATTTTTCCATTATTTTCATCTTTCATAATGCCAATAACTTTCTTATTTTTGAGCGGGATCTCATATATATTATTTTCGGGATAATCTGATGTATCAAATTTTGCTGTGTTCATGCAAATTCATTCATAAGGATTATTTCCAAAAATATGATATATTGCTGAATCAGTGTCACCATATAAATATTTGACCTTATCACCATATTCTTTTTTCATAAAATTATAATGAAAATTATACATAAAAGTTTTAGAAATTTCCAATATTGAAAAACCAATATATATTGGCTTGTCAAACATTATCCATTGAGGTTTCATTTCAATTATAACGAAATCTTCAACAATTAATGCACTATGGAAATTTGGTTTGAAAATTAATGTTAATTTTTCGTGTTTGTTATTTTGTAAATTATTTTAAAATTTAATTAAATAAATTTAAAAAATAAATTATTTAATCATGAGGATTGCATATCAACGGAATTTACCAGAAATTAGAGATGGATTGATAAAAAGAGTAAGTACAAACTATTTTTTCTATTTGGTCCGGAATAATTATTTAAATGTTTTATCATTCTTTTTTCTCATTTTTTTTCTCAATATTTTATTTATATTAATTATATTAATAATTAGTATGGTTGGCTTGAGTGGACTAATGTTATTGTTTATATTAATACCTGCAAATCCTGTCATGCTAATTATGCTAATATTAACAACATACACATGTTTGCTGATGAACGTAACCTTTTGTTCATATATCTTTTCGTTTTTATTGTGCTTTTGGGAATATATATATATATTAT
The DNA here is from genome assembly GCF_014905175.1 of Aphidius gifuensis. Classification (NCBI taxonomy): domain Eukaryota; kingdom Metazoa; phylum Arthropoda; class Insecta; order Hymenoptera; family Braconidae; genus Aphidius; species Aphidius gifuensis. Next base: position 18,597,139 of record NC_057789.1, on the reverse strand, counting down.
TATGTTATTATATAAAAAATATTCATAATTATATATTTATTTGGTTTAAATTGGATATTAATTGTCAAGGTAATTAATATTATAATAATACAATAAATGAATAATATCAATATAGTAATTATACATCTCCGCGTCCCCTTTTCCCGATCGACCAGAGGTATTTTTATTAATATTTTCAATCGCGATTTCCCGCTTAACCCTTCGAAATACGCGAAAAACCCCCGACAACTAAATTGAAGCTAATTTTTTTCTGAACAACTTCCATCGAAACTATTTTTGCCGAAATCCCTTACTTTCCGCGATATTCCCAAAAAACACCCATTTTCAACCCTTTTTATTTTTTTTTTATCTCTAAAAAAATTTTCAGCTACTTTTGATTACCACCCTCAAATTCCTCACCCCCGAATTAGTAAGTGTGATTTTTTTCCCTAGTTTTGTCAAAAATCGACTCCAAGTGTATCTCAATTATAACGAAATCTTCAACAATTAATGGACTATGAAAATTTGGTTTAAAAATTAATGATCTAGCTCCCCCTCTGCCGCCATATTTCGATACTATTTTTATTTGTTTTCTATTTCGTACTGTTTCTAGTGTTTTTCCATATTGCATTGATAAATAATAAAGATTTTTTCTGCAGCGAGCTTGTTTTTTCAACTCTGTATTTAATTCAATGTATGGTTTGAGCCATTGTTTTTGCTTAAATTCCAAAACGCTATGAATTTTTATTAATTTCATTCCTAATGAGATATATTGTTCTAAATTATTGTTGTATTATTTTGTATTATCGAAATATTCTTCGGTCTTTCAGATTTTCGAATCAAGCAGAAGACACGTCTTTTTACGTTCATAAACAGTGTGCTTGCATCATTTCATTTTTGTTAGTTCGTGTTTTTATTTTGTAAATTATTTTAAAATTTAATTAAATAAATTTAAAAATAAATTAATTAATCATGAGGATTGCATATCAACGGAATTTACCAGAAATTAGAGATGGATTGATAAAAGAGTAAGTACAAACTATTTTTTCTATTTGGTCCGGAATAATTATTTAAATGTTTTATCATTCTTTTTTCTCATTTTTTTTTCTCAATATTTTATTTATATTAATTATATTAATAATTAGTATGGTTGGCTTGAGTGGACTAATGTTATTGTTTATATTAATACCTGCAAATCCTGTCATGCTAATTATGCTAATAACAACATACACATGTTTGCTGATGAACGTAACCTTTTGTTCATATATCTTTTCGTTTTTATTGTGCTTTTGGGAATATATATATATATTATTATGTTATTATATAAAAAATATTCATAATTATATAATTATTTGGTTTAAATTGGATATTAATTGTCAAGGTAATTAATATTATAATAATACAATAAATGAATAATATCAATATAGATTGATGCATAAAGTAATTAAGTAAATTTTATAAATTTGTATTGTATGCAATTGTGTGATATTTTGGTGACAATTCATCTACATTTACAAATGAAAAACATTAGAAAAAAAGAACGAAATTAAATGTATCCAGTGCAATAAAATTTCTAGTGGAAAAAGAAGTCTTTATGCTTATACAAGTTGAATTCATAAAATTGAGATGGTTAAGACAATAAATGAAAACGAAACTTGTGTATACTGTGATGAAAAACATGCAAATAAAACAAACCGGTATTATCACTATTCACATTTTCATCAAGTCTCAGATTATCAATATCAAACTATAAATTGTCCATTCGTAGGTTGTGATGAATCTGTGAATATATAAGTAAACTCATTTAAAACTGAGCAAACACATTTAAAACAAGCATCATTATCCAGTGAAGATGGAAGAATTCGCTTTTCTTAATGATGATAGTGATTACAATGTTATTTGTTCATTTATTCATTTAATTAATAATAATTAGAGTAGTGTAGCTATAGGCGTTCTGTGACAAGAGGCGGTCGAAAAAATGTAGATCGGCGAGGGGGCAGAATGAGACCATGTAGGTAAAACAGAGATCATAAAGAAATTTGTACATGTCATTTAAATGTGTGTATTCTCAATTATCATGGGTCGGTAAAACAGGGATGGTAAAGAAATTTTAATTTATGATTAAAACGTGTGCATTCTCAATTATCCTGGGTCGGTAATACAGATTTGACCGGGAAAAATTAAATTTTGTTATTTTAAAGTGCAATTTCTCATGACCTATGTCTTATGTTCCCATGTCATATGTTTCCATGTCTTATGTTCCCACGTCGTATGTTTCCATCTCGTATGTTTCCATGTCGTATGTTTCCATATCGTATGTTCCTATGTCTTATGTTACCGTGTCTCGTGTCTCGTGTCCAATGTACTATGCACCATGTTCTATACCCCATGTCTCATGTTCTATGTCCCATATAGTGTAGAAAATTCTTCGAACATGATCGGGAAAAATTAAATTTTGTCATTTTAACGTGAGATTTCTTATGTCCCATGTCCTATGGCATAACTCGAGGCTCATGTCTCTTGTCCTACATACATATATATCTTAAAATTGAAAATTGCTGTATCAAGGAAAAGTTAAAATGAAAATTAAAAAGAATTTTATTGTATTTTCGGATGACACAGGAAACTTTCATCGCGGTCGGTAATAAAGATTCCTACTGTACCGACTGATGGTAAAGTAGATTCAATCAAGTTTTGGGAGTCAACCAAATATGTAATGAATTTTTTTCAGAAATTTTGACTCCTGGAAATTTTTCTTGTCAGCAATAAATTTACTCGAAATAATAATTTTTTATTATTCATTTATTTTTCAATACTAACATCAGACTGTAAGCTGACGTCATCATTCAGTTTTTTGACTTGAATATCAAATCAACATAAAATCACAAAAAATGATTCTCGTAGAATGTATTCAAAGATAAAAAAATAGAGAGTAATCAAAAAAGTAAAGTCAACAATATATTTTATGTTTTTGAAAATAATATAAATCACGTCCAACGTGAAGACAATGATTTGAACGGGGCATTGAAACATGATCCACGACGTACGGCAAGCACGCGTGGTCATTGTGGATCCATTGTTTTAATCATGCATCGCTTTTTTTTTTTTGCTTACTTTGCACATGTCTTATGCACCATGTTTCATGTTCTATACCCCATGTCTCATGTCTTGTGTTCCTTAGAGTGTAAAAAAAAATTCTTGTACTTGTCCGAGAAAAATTAAATTCTGTCATTTTAACATATGATTTCTCATGTCTGATGTCTCATGTCTCATTACTTATTCTATGGCTCATCTCTTATGGCTCATATCTTATATCTCATGCCTCATGTCTGATTTTACTGTAACTAGGAAAAAATAGAGTCAAAATCATCGAGTACCGAAAAAATTCAATCAACAAAAAATACATTTATACAATTTACATTGTATAAATACATAATTTTTGACAATTGACGATCGATTTTCTACACACTTTTTGTCAAAATAATTTTTATTTTTGCTCAGATTGAACAAGTTGGCTATTCGTTTTTCGCCTTTCACACAATATATATTTGTCAGACTATGCTGTCTCACGGCTGGTAAACAAACTTGATAACGAAGTACTGATAATAAAAGAAATCAAACTAAAATGCGTCTTTGAGTGTATAAATATGTGCGACAGTAAAAAAAAATAATTGATTTATTACACACTTTTTGTTAGAATAATTTTTATTTATGCTCAAATTCAACATTAGTATACACTCAGTATTTACAAATTTTTTTCTTTTTGCACAATACATATTTGAAAGAATGTTGTCTTATGGTTGAAAGACGAATTTGATAACACAGTAATGATTATAAGTTATTAAGAGTCAAACTGAGATGCGTCTTTGAGTGTATAAATATGTACATGTGAGTCAAAAAAAAATCACCGATCTCAACACTGTATACATAATTTTTTACAACTGATGATCGATTTTTTACACACTTTTTGTAAAAATAATTGTTATTTATGCTCAAATTTAACATTAGTAAACACTCAGTATATATATTATTTTTTTCTTGATGCACAATATATGTATATATATATATCTGTAAGTATGTTGTCTTACAGCTGGTAGAGGAATTTGATGATGCAGTCCTGATAAAAAAATAAAAAAAGAGTTAAACTGAGATGTATCTTACAGTGTATACATATGTATAAGTGTATAGTAAAAATTTGTGATTTTATGTTGATTTGATATTCAAGTCAAAAAACTGAATGATGACGTCACCTTACAGTCTGATGTTAGTATTGAAAAATAAATGAATAATAAAAAATTATTATTTCGAGTAAATTTATTGCTGACAAGAAAAATTTCCAGGAGTCGATCGAAAATAAACAATATTTGTGGAAAATTTCCAAAATTTTTTTCAAAATTTCTGAAAAAAATTCATTACATATTTGGTTGACTCCCAAAACTTGATTGAATCTACTTTACCATCAGTCGGTACAGTAGGAATCTTTATTACCGACCGCGATGAAAGTTTCCTGTGTCATCCGAAAATACAATAAAATTCTTTTTAATTTTCATTTTAACTTTTCCTTGATACAGCAATTTTCAATTTTAAGATATATATGTATGTAGGACAAGAGACATGAGCCTCGAGTTATGCCATAGGACATGGGACATAAGAAATCTCACGTTAAAATGACAAAATTTAATTTTTCCCGATCATGTTCGAAGAATTTTCTACACTATATGGGACATAGAACATGAGACATGGGGTATAGAACATGGTGCATAGTACATTGGACACGAGACACGAGACACGGTAACATAAGACATAGGAACATACGATATGGAAACATACGACATGGAAACATACGAGATGGAAACATACGACGTGGGAACATAAGACATGGAAACATATGACATGGGAACATAAGACATAGGTCATGAGAAATTGCACTTTAAAATAACAAAATTTAATTTTTCCCGGTCAAATCTGTATTACCGACCCAGGATAATTGAGAATGCACACGTTTTAATCATAAATTAAAATTTCTTTACCATCCCCGTTTTACCGACCCATGATAATTGAGAATACACACATTTAAATGACATGTACAAATTTCTTTATGATCTCTGTTTTACCTACATGGTCTCATTCCCCTGCCCCCTCGCCGATCTACATTTTTTCGACCGCCTCTTGTCACAGAACGCCTATAGCTACACTACTCTAATTATTATTAATTAAATGAATAAATGAACAAATAACATTGTAATCACTATCATCATTAAGAAAAGCGAATTCTTCCATCTTCACTGGATAATGATGCTTGTTTTAAATGTGTTTGCTCAGTTTTAAATGAGTTTACTTATATATTCACAGATTCATCACAACCTACGAATGGACAATTTATAGTTTGATATTGATAATCTGAGACTTGATGAAAATGTGAATAGTGATAATACCGGTTTGTTTTATTTGCATGTTTTTCATCACAGTATACACAAGTTTCGTTTTCATTTATTGTCTTAACCATCTCAATTTTATGAATTCAACTTGTATAAGCATAAAGACTTCTTTTTCCACTAGAAATTTTATTGCACTGGATACATTTAATTTCGTTCTTTTTTTCTAATGTTTTTCATTTGTAAATGTAGATGAATTGTCACCAAAATATCACACAATTGCATACAATACAAATTTATAAAATTTACTTAATTACTTTATGCATCAATCTATATTGATATTATTCATTTATTGTATTATTATAATATTAATTACCTTGACAATTAATATCCAATTTAAACCAAATAATTATATAATTATGAATATTTTTTATATAATAACATAATAATATATATATATATTCCCAAAAGCACAATAAAAACGAAAAGATATATGAACAAAAGGTTACGTTCATCAGCAAACATGTGTATGTTGTTAATATTAGCATAATTAGCATGACAGGATTTGCAGGTATTAATATAAACAATAACATTAGTCCACTCAAGCCAACCATACTAATTATTAATATAATTAATATAAATAAAATATTGAGAAAAAAAAATGAGAAAAAAGAATGATAAAACATTTAAATAATTATTCCGGACCAAATAGAAAAAATAGTTTGTACTTACTCTTTTTATCAATCCATCTCTAATTTCTGGTAAATTCCGTTGATATGCAATCCTCATGATTAATTAATTTATTTTTTAAATTTATTTAATTAAATTTTAAAATAATTTACAAAATAACAAACACGAAAAAACTAACAAAAACAAAAATGAGGATGATGCAAGCACACTGTTTATGAACGTAAAAAAAAGACGTGTCTTCTGCTTGATTCGAAAATCTGAAAGACCGAAGAATATTTCGATAATACAAAATAATACAACAATAATTTAGAACAATATATCTCATTAGGAATGAAATTAATAAAAATTCATAGCGTTTTGGAATTTAAGCAAAAACAATGGCTCAAACCATACATTGAATTAAATACAGAGTTGAGAAAACAAGCTCGTACTGCATTTGAAAAAGATCTTCGTAAATTATTTATCAATGCAATATATGGAAAAACACTAGAAACAGTACGAAATAGAAAACAAATAAAAATAGTATCGAAATATGGCGGCAGAGGGGGAGCTAGATCATTAATTTTTAAACCAAATTTTCATAGTCCATTAATTGTTGAAGATTTCGTTATAATTGAGATACACTTGGAGTCGATTTTTGACAAAACTAGGGAAAAAAATCACACTTACTAATTCGGGGGTGAGGAATTTGAGGGTGGTAATCAAAAGTAGCTGAAAATTTTTTTAGAGATAAAAAAAAAATAAAAAGGGTTGAAAATGGGTGTTTTTTGGGAATATCGCGGAAAGTAAGGGATTTCGGCAAAAATAGTTTCGATGGAAGTTGTTCAGAAAAAAATTAGCTTCAATTTAGTTGTCGGGGGTTTTTCGCGTATTTCGAAGGGTTAAGCGGGAAATCGCGATTGAAAATATTAATAAAAATACCTCTGGTCGATCGGGAAAAGGGGACGCGGAGATGTATAATTACTATATTGATATTATTCATTTATTGTATTATTATAATATTAATTACCTTGACAATTAATATCCAATTTAAACCAAATAAATATATAATTATGAATATTTTTTATATAATAACATAATAATATATATATATATTCCCAAAAGCACAATAAAAACGAAAAGATATATGAACAAAAGGTTACGTTCATCAGCAAACATGTGTATGTTGTTAATATTAGCATAATTAGCATGACAGGATTTGCAGGTATTAATATAAACAATAACATTAGTCCACTCAAGCCAACCATACTAATTATTAATATAATTAATATAAATAAAATATTGAGAAAAAAAATGAGAAAAAAGAATGATAAAACATTTAAATAATTATTCCGGACCAAATAGAAAAAATAGTTTGTACTTACTCTTTTTATCAATCCATCTCTAATTTCTGGTAAATTCCGTTGATATGCAATCCTCATGATTAAATAATTTATTTTTTAAATTTATTTAATTAAATTTTAAAATAATTTACAAAATAACAAACACGAAAAAACTAACAAAAAAAAAAATGAGGATGATGCAAGCACACTGTTTATGAACGTAAAAAAAAGACGTGTCTTCTGCTTGATTCGAAAATCTGAAAGACCGAAGAATATTTCGATAATACAAAATAATACAACAATAATTTAGAACAATATATCTCATTAGAAATGAAATTAATAAAAATTCATAGCGTTTTAAAATTTAAGCAAAAACAATGGCTCAAACCATACATTGAATTAAATACAGAGTTGAGAAAACAAGCTCGTACTGCATTTGAAAAAGATCTTCGTAAATTATTTAGCAATGCAATATATGGAAAAACACTAGAAACAGTACGAAATAGAAAACAAATAAAAATAGTATCGAATTATGGCGGCAGAGGGAGAGCTAGATCATTAATTTTCAAACCAAATTTCCATAGTGCATTAATTGTTGAAGATTTCGTTATAATTGAAATGAAACCTCAATGGATAATGTTTGACAAGCCAATATATATTGGTTTTTCAATATTGGAAATTTCTAAAACTTTTATGTATAATTTTCATTATAATTTTATGAAAAAAGAATATGGTGATAAGGTCAAATATTTATATGGTGACACTGATTCAGCAATATATCATATTTTTGGAAATAGTCCTTATGAATGAATTTGCATGAACACAGCAAAATTTGATACATCAGATTATCCCGAAAATAATATATATGAGATCCCGCTCAAAAATAAGAAAGTTATTGGCATTATGAAAGATTGATTTATTCTGCATCCGGCCGTTACAAAGTATTACGCAGTATATTGTGTGTCTTTGTTTCTCATGCATCTTACACTTTTCCATTGTACTTTGTCGCCTTTTGAATTAATTCTTATCATTGTTTTTTTCATCTCCTATTCGTGCTATGATTTTCCTGCTTCGTTGCGTCTCCCCCGACTCTGCGTTGTGTTGCTCCTCACTCCAGCTGAACAAAGCACGTGTTGTTTTGGTCGCCTCCCCTCAATTTCTTCTTTGGTCCATGGTTTTCTGATGCTATAGTCGGTCTGTATATATAGGGTATATATATAGGGTGTCGCGGCGTTGCCAAATAACTCTATATACAATGTGACTCTTCGATGATAAATCTTCAACCATGTTTTGATGTTGTCTTGTGTGTATATAGTAATGTGTATTCAAAAACTATGATAAATGGAAAGGAATTTTGCAGAATGGGCGATAGAGTTTTTTGAGACACATATATTGAGCTTAATACGAAGTCTCTACACTGAAAAAAAAAACTTCTGTCAGATAGAAGTTTTCTTCTTGCAAAAAAATGGATTTGGATTAAGAAAAAGTTGATTTGGATTGAGACAAAGACTTCTTAATCCAAATCATAAAAAACTTCTTGAATCATGAAAAAAACGTCTTGGTTCAAAACAAATTGTTCATGTTTTTAGAAGTATACTTCTTGGATTATGAACAAAAGTGTCTCGGTCCAAGGCAAATTGTTCATGTTTTTAGAAGTATACTTCTTGGATTATGGATAAATGTGTCTTGGATCGAGACGAACTGTTCATGTTTTTAGAAGTATGCTTCTTGGATTATGGATAAATGTGTCTTCGACCGAGACAAACTGTTCATGTTTTTAGAAGTATACTTCTCGGATTATGGATAAATGTGTCTTGGATCGAGACGAACTGTTCATGTTTTTAGAAGTATGCTTCTTGGATTATGGATAAATGTGTCTTGGACCGAGACAAACTGTTCATGTTTTTAGAAGTATGCTTTTTGGATTATGAACAAAAGTGTCTCGGTTCAAGACACATTGTTCATGTTTTTAGAAGTATTCTTCTTGAATTATGAATCGATATGTCTCGGTTCAAGGCAATATTGTTTTTATTTATGAACATTTATTCTCAATAGGATTGAAAATAAAAAAAATAAAAAAAATTTTTCAATTACAAACTTGTAATTTGTAATTTTTTTCTTCCTGCAATTTTTATTTTATAATTTTTTTTCCTACAATTTTGTTTTTTTTTTACCCAACGCGGGACCCGAACCTATGACCGTAAAACCTATCTAATCTAAACCTGTGCCTTAGCTCGCTTAACCACGGGCGCGATATGGAAACGGGAAGTTATTTGTATTACTTTAGTGACAAGATATTTTTTTTTTTTTAAATTTATTACATGAACAAATGAACTAAAACTACCACGTATCAATTTGTATTACTTTAGTGTACTATTGTATTATTTTATGTTTTCTAAATTTTATTAAACATTTAGATAACATTTTATCAGTATTATTATTTACGAATATAAACAATTTAAATGCTAGTATTTTGAGTCGATTCAATATTGCCACATTTTGTATTTTAATAAATTAAATTTAACATTTATTTGATTTAATTTATTTTTAGAATGTACTGATATAAAACTTAAAAAAAAAATAATACATTTTTTTTCAATTTTCGATTATAATTAAGTTTTTCTTTACAGTCAGTAAATCTTAAATTTTTCAATAATTCTAACTATTATATTATTGTTGTTTATATTCTTAAATAATAATAATGATAAAATGTTATTTATATGTTTAACAATTATTTGGAAAACATAAAATGTTTCGATATAACAAAAGAATGATATTATAGTAATTTAATAATTAATTATAAAAAAATATATATATACGTGTAGTTTCAGTTCATTTGTATAATAAATTTAAAAAAAAATATCTTGTCACTAAAGTAATACAAATAACTTTCCGTTTCCATATCGCGCCCGTGGTTAAGCGAGCTAAGGCACAGGTTTAGATTAGATAGGTTTTACGGTCATAGGTTCGGGTCCCGCGAGGTAAAAAAATTAAAAAAAATAAAAATAAAATTGCAGGAAGAAATTACAAATTACAGTTTGTAATTGAATTTTTTTTTTATTTTCAATCCTATTGAGAATAAATGTTCATAAATAAAAACAATATTGCCTTGAACCGAGACATATCGATTCATAATTCAAGAAGAATACTTCTAAAAACATGAACAATTCGTTTTGATCCAAGACGTTCATAATCCAAGAAGCATACTTCAAAAACATGGTTTGTTCGGTCCAACACATTTTTATCCAGAAGCATGCACTCAAAAACATGAATTCGTCCGTCCCACATTTTATCCATAATCCGAGTACTTCTAAAAACATGAATTGTCTCTCGAAGAACTTTATCCATAATCCAAGAAGCAGTTAAATCGTCCGTCCGACATCCCATAATTCCAGAAGTATACTTCAAAACATGAACAATTTGCCTTGGACCGAGATTTTGTTCATAATCCAAGTAAACATGAACAATTTGTTTTGAACCAAGACGTTTTTTTCATGATTCAAGAAGTTTTTTATGATTTGGATTAAGAAGTCTTTGTCTCAATCCAAATCAACTTTTTCTTAATCCAAATCCATTATTTTGCAAGAAGAAAACTTCTATTATTAAGAACTTTTTGTCTTAAAAATAGAAAAAATTTTTTTCAGTGTACTATGATTTTGCGTTGAGTTATTTATTACGCCATTTTTATAACTTGTAAAATTTTCACATAAAAACGTATGTACTATCTTAAGTTACATAAATCATGATTTAAGGATAATGAAATATAAAACAGAAAATATTTACAAACAAAAAACCTCTGGTGATAAATACTCTCTGATGGATAGTTTAGACACCACAAATTTTCAAGTAAGAAAAAAAATTTATTCAAAATTTACATTTTAATTTTTTGATTAAAAACTATTATCAATAGAGCAAAAAACCTATTACGCGGGCGATGAAGTTTTTCAATGCGCTTTTTTTGAGCCTAGTACGAAGTCTCGGTTACTTAGTTCGTAAGTTATGGGCGTTTTTTTATTTTCGCTGATGAATTTAAGACTGCGGCTGAGCCTATGGCTCCTAGCCTCCGTAATTGCATTAAAAATTTCCTGTTGTTGGTTGTGATGTAATGTGTTGTAATGGTTTAATATTTGTTTGTGTAATTAATTAGTATACATGTTGTAGTGTAAAGAAAAATTTGTCCAATTAATATGTCTTTCCAAATATAATTAATTTATTTTATCTGTGAAAGAAAAAAAAAGTATTATCGCGTGAATTTCAATTTGAATAATAATAAAAAGAAAATTGTGAGTGTATTAATTGGTGATTGTTGTATTATTTGTTATTCTTTTCTTTCTCGGTGGCACAGAAAGCATGTCTCCGGACTCTTGTATTTTTTTATTATTTGTTTTATTATTTATTATTTCTAATTCCAATGAATCATCTACTTCCGAATTTAATTAAGTGTTTGATTAAGCCTTTGCTTTTTCTCTTTCTTTTTCTTGTTTTTTGTGAGCTTGACATGAGACATGACATATAAGACATGCGTTATAAAACATGAGTAATGAGATATTAGTAATGAGACATGAGACATGAGACATGGGGTATAGAACATGTCTCACGACACAGAGTAACATGAGACATGGGAAAATAAGACATGGGAACATATTACAGGGTGAACATAAAACATGGGACATGAGAAATTGCACTTTGAAATGACAAAATATGATTTTTCCCGAGACAAATCTGTATCACCGACCCAGGGTCATTGATACCCAGATAACCATAACTGGTAAGACAATATGCTACTAGTAAATTACCGGAAATTTACTGGTAAATACAAAATATTTTAAAAAACAGGTAACCGGAAAATTACTGGTAGATTACTGGTCAACATAATGTCATACCTGAGAGTGAAACCGATTCAGATGATGGAACACCTAATCATATACTTGCAAAAGAAAGTGAAATATATCAACAATTAATGCCAGAAAAATCCAAAGAGTTGTATGAAAAAGCATACATGAAATTTCAACAATGGAAAAATCCATTAAATTTCGTTGTAATATTTAGTGGAAGACTTGACTTGATCAAAACCAAAAAAAAAAAAAAAAAAGGTTTATTAAAACTATATTAATGAGATATATCAAAATAAATATAAATAAATATATTATAGATGTAAAATACTATTGTTTGATTTTTTTTTATACAGGTCATCTGTTGTATTTTTTATTTTTATTCAATTGAAGCAATTGTTACTTATGGATATTAGTTTTATTTTTTTCAATCATTTTAATTTTCTTACTCATTTAAAATGGAACGGATAAAGGATAAAAGACGTATGTCCAAGGGTTTACTTTTTTTTCCCGTTATCAAAATAATTTTTGATAAAAGATTAAGGTCATATTTCTAATTTTATTTAAAATTTATTTAATGGCAGGATTTTTTGAATTATTAATTGTTTAGTGACAATTATAAATAATTCATTATCAACAAAAAAAACATGAAAATAATTATAAATCTTCATCTTTTATTAAAAATGATTTTGATAATGGAAAAAAAGGCATAAGTCACTGAACATACGCCCTTTATCCTTTATAGAAGGTTGTTACGCCCTTCTTCCTTTCTTTTAACCTTAAAATAAGATAAAAAACCGGAAAATTTATGGATTTTTTCTTTCAATAGAAAAAAAACTCCCAAAAATAGCACTTATGCCCTTCTTCTATTAATGCGACGATATTGATAATAAAATTTATAATAATAATATCCGGAATAAAAATACTAATAATTCTTAATATTTATATTTGAATATTATTGTCAGTATTGATATTATTATTATTATTTTATTATTTTATTATTATTATTTTTATTATTATTATTATTCAGCGAGATATTCAGCGTGACATGCAACTACTCCGAAATAAGTTTCACTTCCCTTACGAGTACTCGCAACACGCTAATTTTTATTTTTTTTTTCATAGTTCGTTTAGTTAATGTAAGTTTTATACTAAAATAATATCAATTTTGGCTGCTTGTTTTATTTTAAAAATCATGAAACATCTACTAATGTCTCAACGGACATGATTACCTCGACTCGAATTTCAGACGGACATGTACTGGTCAACTTATGAATTTTTCTAAACAATTTATTTTAATTAGAAAATGAATAAAAAATGAGATTTATTAATTCTTATTATCGAAATAATACTATTAACTATTCGTTTAAACCGTTAAATATTAATTTCTTTGTGTTTAATTATTTTTCTAGAGAAAAAATATTAAAAATTTCCCTTACTTGGTCATCTAATGGTACGTTTACGTTACTAAAATAAATTTATATTTTTTTTTTTACAAATTTTTTTATTTTTTTTTTATTTTGTAAAAAATGATTAAAATAAGATTAGGAGCCGATACTGGTAAGAAGGTGGCCGACTAAGCAAAGTAATATTACAAATGCGTTAAGAAAACACATGACGCAATACAGCACCAAGGCAATAGCTTTTTCTGGGAAAACAAACATAAAGAAAATCTCAACCGTCGGGCCTGTTGGACCCACTTTTGCCTCTTGGTCGTCACTCGTCCGGGTGTGATCTAACTGAACATATCGATCCCGAATCTTTTCATTGAACGTTCGTGTTTTTAGTACGTATTTAAATGTGTCAACCGATTCATTATGATTGATAAATCATACTCATAAAAATATATAACTTGATTTAATTTATCTCTTACAATTTTTTGTTTTATTTTATTTTTCCTTGGGGTGTGTATGTGTGCCTGTGTGTGTTCGTTCGTTTTGTGAAGTAGAAATAAAACATTATATAATGCTTTTGTTCCATTTTTTTAGATCATGGAAAACATAACAAAGAGATATGAAACAATAGTAAAAATCTGAATGAATGGACAGATTCATCACTCAAAAAACGTAAGTTTTGATTCATTCTTGCATTCATTCATTAATTAAATGAACCCGAGACGAAATTCTAATTCTCAATTTGGACTTAGAAAACTAAATTTAGTTCTAAGAGAACTTGAATGAGTACTTATAAAAAAAAAAAAAAAAGTTTCCTATTCAACTTTAGACCTCAAATAGGCCTGGAAAAGCCGAATAGTGTCGTTGTTAGGCGTTGCAGGACTAAATGAGGATTAACTATAATTCGAAATAGCCTGTGAGTTTTCAGAAAAATTAAAAAAAAAAATCATAAATCATAAATCATACATGCATACATACATACATACGAACATACATTTATTTATTCATGTATTTCTCCATTTTTTCAAATAGTATTCCTGCACCTTCTTTTCCTTTTCCTATTTGTTTCTCTTCTCCTCCTCGTTCTTCTATTCGTTTCTCTTCTCCTCCTCGTTCTACTTCTCGTTCACTTTCTTCTCCAAAAAATAAATTGGCGAGACTCGAGTTTGACGAATTTAAAAAGACCTTCTCCTTCAAAAACTGACAAGAATTAAAAAAAATCATAGTCAAGTCCCCCAAGGTGCACCCTAAGTGTTCCGTAGGATTTTTTATTTTTTTTCTTGTTGTTTGATTTGATTTTTCATTTTATTGTAAAATGAATGACTATTTTTTTCGTTTTGTTTTATTTTCTAATGTTGTTTAATGAAAAAAAAAATAAACGACCGAAAAATTTCAAAAAAATAACGGAAAGTCTACAAATGAAGCGTCATCGATTGAAACATTGCCGGAATCGATCTGACAATATTTAAAATTGGGCCCTATCGAAAAATGGGAATATTAAACCTAATAAAGCCCAAAAATTGAAAATAAATATGATAATTGCTTTTGGGAAAAAAAAAAAAACATAAATTTCATTTAACATCAACTAATTCGGTTCGGCGGTTCAAAAAATATCTTGCAAAAACAAATTCTGACACTTAATTTTGTTTAATAAAAAAAAAAATAAACGACCAAAAATTTTCAAAAAAATATCTTAAAGTCTACAGATGAAGCGTCGTCGATTGAAACATTGCCGGAATCGATCCGTCAATATTTGGAATTCGGCCCTATCGAAAAATGGAAATATTAAATCTAATAAAGCCCAAAAATTGATAATAAATATGATAATTGCTTTTGGAAAAAAAAAAAAACATAAATTTCATTTAACATCAACTAATTCAGTTCAGCGGTTCAAAAAATATCTTGCAAAAACAAATTCTGACACTACATTTTGTTTAATAAAAAAAAAAATAAACGACCAGAAAATTTCAAAAAAATATCGTAGAGTCTACAGACAAAGCGTCGTCGGTTGACTCATTGCCGGATCCGATCCGTCAATATTTGAAATTGGGCCCTGTCGAAAAATGGCACTATCACATCTGATAAGGCCTAAAAATTGAAAATAAATATGATAATTGCTTTTGGAAAAAAAAATGGAACCTAATGGGCTTCGTAGAAGCCAATCCGATTCATAACTTTTATTTTTATCGCGAAATAACAAAAAGTCACACGAAAAGTGAAAACATAAGTTTCCTACGGAACACTAAAAATATAATCAGCTTATCCGATGAATGTTAATAAAAAAAAAGAAGCTACATTGAATGAAGAGCAGATGAGAAAATCTAACTTGAATATAAAAAAAAAACTCATTCTTTTGTATCTAGCAATGTACATCAAGTTTTTGGTGAGGTAATTGCTACAGATGAACCAGACAAGGACGAGGGATGCATTGTGGTACAATTCCCAAACATTGTGTGCGTAATTTTGCCATTAAAGGTCATTAAAATGAAATTACTCAGATTCTAACTGCAATAATTGTTAGTGGAGAGGTCAATAATGTTGTGACTGCCACATTCAATAATAAGTCCATTATTGATAAAATACCACAATCTGCTAATGATGCATTTTCAGCATTATTTTCACAATAAATCTTTAAATAGAACTGATGAATCATTAAAGCCCTTCAAAGAGAAAATCAGAGAGTGGAGAACAAATTTCAGCAGATACTAAACTATATTTGGAGTTGTAAAACTTCATTAAAATTAAAACGAAATTTTTTATTATAGCTTTTTTCGAATGCATTCAGTCATTACTTTGAAAATGCTATTTCTACTTAAAGACAGAACAGAGATTTTTTTAGAATAAATTATGAATCAGCTGTCAACTAATTTTCATGTACTAATCAAAGTTATACAAAAATATTTTAAATTAATTGTTCTTAATATTTAGGTATGACAGATTACTTATGAATATATTATACTGTAAAGAAAATTCAGAAAATGTTACCTTTGAAGTATTTTCTAACCCAAGAATTGATAACAAATTGTAGTAATATCAACGTTTTGAGAATGCAGTTGATACATCAAAGTTGTAAACAGCAGGGTAAAGATTAACCATTGAAAAAAGTTGTTGAGAGTACAGACCATATTCATGATCATTCTAATCACAATCACGAATATCATTGACATGCTCATGATGATGATGATGACAATCATCACATTCATTATTAAAATATACTCTTAGTTTGTGTTAATTTTGTCTTTGTAATTGAACCTAATGTTCTGAAAATGATTAATCAAATTTTGATAAACAATAAAAATAAAATAAATATTAATAATAATTTGTAATTATGATTTAATTTTAATTGTTTAATAAAAAGATTAATCGAAATCATGAAAAAAAAGGAAATGAATTCATTTATAAGTTTATTCATTTACATTATTTATTCTTTACCTTTTATTGAAAATATTTATGTATGTAGGAGTAGTGAAATGAGTGTGAGTGAGAGAGATGAAAGAAGGATGAAAGATGCATGTTTGTGAGTAGAAATGATAGGCGTGACGACAAATGTGAAGGTAAAGCAAAGTTAAGGATTAGGATTAAGACTGTGAAAAATGTGTAAGGTCGAAGAGACAATAAGAAAAAATAAAAAAGAAAATATCCTAGAAGTAAAAAGAAATCGGCAGAATGTTTGAAAAGAATGAATGTTGTCGGTGTGCATGGTGATTTTGAGGGATGAAAGTTTAGTTCGTAACTTGTGCGTGAATAAGTAAGACGAAAAAACGCTTAGTCCGAAAGACACTTTTTGTATTGTTTTTGAAGGTTAAAAGTTAATAAATATACCTCACTATTAAATTAATAACAGCCTCTCGAGTTTATTCCATATTACTATCCTGAATAATTCATATTCCTACATGTATTAATTGCTGAAAATTGATGAACTACCCTGGAAAAAAACTACCCTTAAAAAACCACCCCCATTATTTTATTTATTATTATTATTATTTATTATGATAATGATTATTTTTTTATTATATATATATTTTATTAATAATTTTTTTTTTTTATTATTCATTTATTGTTATTATTATTTTTTAAATATTGGTTTGTGATGTGTGCGTGCGCATAGGTGCAAGGAGACTACAAGCCAAAGTGTCAGCAGAAGTTTGAATGAAGAATGTGTGTGAGTAAGGTAAGTGTAGTGGAGCTATGTTAGTGTGTGTAAAATGGTTATAGCGCTGCAGCAGCAGCAAAAGTTCCAACAGAAGTTCGAATGGAGAATGTGTGTTAGCCAAATATGTGTTAGTGTAGGGCGGCCATGTTTGTTGTGCTAGTGTTCACATCAGACTCTGTGTATTCGTATATACGAACATTATTTCATAAACAACCTTTATTATTATAAACAACTTTTATTATTTAAACATTGATATTAATGGAAAATTATTGAACAACCCTATGATTCGAATATCTTTATTAATTGCACTTGTTAATTAAAATAAAAAACGATAAATTTTTATAGATTAATTATCTCAAGAAAAATTGATATTACCGACACACCGATTTTTATATATATAATCAAAAAAGTAATACAAGAATTAAACCAAACACAATTATCATTTGAAAATAAATTCCTTATTTATACGTTAGAAATAAATATGAGCATTTTATCTGAACATATATTGAAAAAAATTAAAATATATTTATAAATATACCAGCGTAAAAAAAAAAAATTCTGAGTCACTTCAGCTGGTCATCTGCCTGACCCTCACGGATTGAGTTGAAAATTTTTTTATATGTTGTTTTTGGCTTTTTATGCAGCCTGAATTTTTTCGGAAATTTTATGACGTATTTTAGCCGGTAAAGTCGAGTGTTTTAATGTTAATTCTCTTCTTTCATAAAAAAAGCCCCAATTTAAATACATGAAATTTCTTCCATAGAATATGATACTCAATCCACGTATATTTAATTAAAAATTAGAGTGGGCCGAGACGTTTGTATGCTTTTTTTTTTTTTTAAAAAATTTTTTTTTTTCAAAATATTCTGAAAAAAAAAAAAAAAATTAAATTTTTAAATACAAAAAAATAAAACAAAATTAAAACATATCTTGGTGAAATTTCATTTTCGGCATATTTTAAAACTTAAAAGTGGAAAATTTCAATTTTTAACGAAATGTTCGTGATATTATAAGAATTATAAAATAAATATTTTACGATTTTACTAAAAAAGTTAGAACAAAATTAAAATAAAAGTTTACAATGTTGAATATAAAAAACTTAATATGTTTTGATTCTAATTTTTTAATACTTTGAAAATTATAAGTTTCAAGTGAATATACTTGAACAAATAAACAATTACATATTAAACATTTCATGAATTGAACAATTGTTGATAATAAAGTAATACAAGTGAAATAATAATTATAAAATAATTGTTTAATTTCAAACTTGTAAATAATAAACCTGAAGAATCATAAAATAATGAAACATGTTTGATATTGAATCAAACAATGACAGCTGCTCAACATAAGTTTTTTAACAAATCATTATTTCGGTTATTGACTTTTCTTTTTAACAAATTAAAATGAAAGCTAGTATAAATAGAAATGTATAATAATTTTTTTTTTTTTTTTTTACGCTGGTATATTTATAAATATATTTTAATTTTTTTCAATATATGTTCAGATAAAATGCTCATATTTATTTCTAACGTATAAATAAGGAATTTATCTTCAAATGATAATTGTGTTTGGTTTAATTCTTGTATTACTTTTTTGATTATATATATAAAAATCGGTGTGTCGGTAATATCAATTTTTCTTGAAATAATTAATCTATAAAAATTTATTGTTTTTTATTTTAATTTCGTACATCATTTAAATTAGGGTATGAAAGTATTATGTCGGTAAGATCAATTTCTCTTGAGAGTAATAATTTATAATAATTTTTTGTTTTTTATTTTGTAAAATATTTAAATTAATATATGGAATATTATGTTGGTAATATCAATTTCTCACAACAAGTAGTTTATGAAAATATTTTTCTTCATTTGATTTTTGAAAAAA
The DNA here is from genome assembly GCF_014905175.1 of Aphidius gifuensis. Lineage (NCBI taxonomy): Eukaryota > Metazoa > Arthropoda > Insecta > Hymenoptera > Braconidae > Aphidius > Aphidius gifuensis. The sequence continues at coordinate 18,577,507 of NC_057789.1, read as the reverse complement.
TTTAAATTAATCTATAAAAATATCATGTCTATAATATCGATTTCCTTCACGTGTGAATATTGTTTTTTCTTATTTAATTTTTCATTACATAAAAGTAATATCAATTTCTCCCATGTAAAGATGAATGATGAAGATGAATGATGAAGATGATTTTAAGAATAACGGATGTTTTTTTTCTATTCAAGTTTTCATAAAGCATTCAAATCAAAAAATTTATGAAGTAAAAACAGTGAATTCTTTTTCCAAATATAATAATTAATTTCATTTTGAATTTTGTAGATATGATAATAAATATATCTCAATTATAATAATAACAATAAGATAATCGTAGTGAATTTTTTTTTTACCTTTTAATTACTTGAAAAAAATTTTCAGTAATTTATTTTAATAATTAGTAATAAATAGAAATTGTTAAAATTATTTTATTCAAAAATACAAACAAGTGAAAACATGTTGTGTGTGTATGTGAGTCTGTAAATATTTCCCATACATATCTATCAGAAAAGAAAAAATAATTGTTAAAAAAGAATAATTAAGAATATTCAAATATATAATAACAATCGCATTCTTCAGTATCAGATAAAATTTCATTTCTTATTGGACTTTGATATTAAAGTAAAGTTTGAATTGAAATATTTATCAATTATAGTTTTTTTCAAAATTATGTAATATATGTTTGATAACTTGTAAATACATATTATTATTGATAGTCAATCTAGTTGAACGGGATAAAAATATATATTTAACCATAGGTGTGTAAGTACATCTACACATGAATTATATGAAAGTGATAATGAAAAACATAAATTTGTACATTCACCTGTATGTACGCCCCTGAATATACAGTATATACATTCCTGAACACTATACACTTACCTCTCATAAACTACTAAAGACATTTAGTTGTGTTTTTTGTCGCATGGTGCGTACAAGTATCTTCCGAGTTGATTGAGGGATGGCACATATACACGAAGTCATATGATAAAAATTTAAAAATATTAAAATAATAAAAAAATATCAGATATGTAATAATTATTTTATCTAAATGAAAAATATAGTTTTGTGAGGTAACATAATTATTATATTCGAATTATAGACCTAGTTCATAAAGAGCTCACTTTGATGCTTATAAAAAATAATATTATCAATAATAATGATTATAATAATATTAAATGATAATAAACTCCAATGTATTCAAAATAAAAATAACATTATTTATACGTATATTTACATTGATAAAAGTAAAAATACGATAATCATAATAATAATAATAAAATAATAAATTAAAAAATATTGAAATGATATTACATATATAGTTATTGTTATATTTAAATTATAGCTCCAGTTAAAAAGATAACTTTTATAATAATAAAATAATAACAATAAAATATTTATCGAATAATAATAGGAATAATGTTAATAATATTATTTAAATTGTAGAGAGAGTTTGGAAAACTTAATAATAAGTATTTAAAATATCATTGAATAATATCTTATTGATGTTAAGTGTCATTTACCGATGTCTTAATTTTTATAAAAATATTTTAAAACACTTGTGTTCTACATTCAAAAATATGTAAACAACCATATGGGTCTCCATGCCTTATACTACAGTGACAGTATATCTATATATTGTTCATGCTTTTTTGAGTGCGCGCGCATGAATTTAAAAGTCAGTTGCTGCCTTGCTTGCATGTCACATAGATATATTAGTATCCATTGAAACTTCTATGTCAGATGTACAGTAGTATATAATATAAAAATAATAAAATAAACAGTAAAGTCATTTAATAATAAAAAAATTAATTAAATTTTTGAATACATGGGTATATGAAAAAATTTTCTTATGAAATAACAAGTGCAATTAATAAAGATATTCGAATCATAGGGTTGTTTATAATAAGGGTTGTTCAATAATTTTCCATTAATATCAATGTTTAAATAATAGAAGTTGTTTATAATAATAAAGGTGGTTTATGAAATAATGTTCGTATATACGAAATCACAGTACTACAAACATGGCCGCCCTACACTAACACATACTTGGCTTACACACATTCTCCATTCGAACTTCTGTTGGAACTTTTGCTGCTGCTGCAGCGCTATAACCATTTTACACACACTAATATAGCTCCACTACACTTATCTTACTCACACACATTCTTCATTCAAACTTCTGCTGACACTTTTGCTTGTAGTCTGCTTGCACCTATGCGCATGCACACATCACAAAATAATATTTAAAATAAAAAATAATAATAACAATAAATAAATAATAAGAAAAAAAAATTATTAATAAAATATATATATATAATAAAAAAATAATTATTATCATAATAAATAATAATAATAATAAATAAAATAATAGGGGTGGTTTTTTAAGGGTAGTTTATCAGGGTAGTGTGCCGCGAGGGATAGTCGCGTATGGGCCCCGCGGAGTTTGTCGGTGCTCGAGGGGAACGCGAGCAAGCGGCCCAGAGGGAAAGGGGGCAGGTAAAAAAACGACTCCCAAAACCTATTTTCTCATGCATCGTATACCATTTAACCTTACGCCACCCGCTATCTCTCCTTATACTCTACTGATACCATTATGAGCATGCTGCTGGATTCCTGTTACTACCTGATTACATCATGCCAGTCACAGGATATTCACAAGAGTTTACATGCAATTATCAACCTATTGACAGTTAGCTACAGCACTATAATCATGGAAAAATACCATATCAACAAGCACCAGTCTTTCCGCATCAGATTTCAAAAAGAATTCTATTGTTTAATAACTCTTATTCAGAATGTTCGGAAACATCAGTTTTTGGTCCATATAAATATGATAATATACATGGTAATTGTGAAGAATCTAAGCATGTCAAAGCTGCCAGAGCGATTGCAAATTTTCAAAATGTGTCTGTCAATAAAGAAAGAAGACAAGTTTATAAGCTTTTGAAAAATGACAAATTTGAAAATAAAAACATGCGTTTTTTTTGAGTTTGCTATGAACATTATCACAAAAAAAATAGGTTACAAATATTTTTAATTTCAGCAAATTTTTTTTCTTATATTAAATAAATTGAAGTTTGAAAAATTGAAACATTTCAAAAAACTACGTATTTTTTATGTACGATAACCGTTTATAAATTTTCATCAATGTTCTACAAAGGACATATAAATTAGGGACTAAAAATGTGTTCGTTGAAAATTAATAAACCAAATTAAAACATTAATATATAATTTATGTAGAGTCTATCAATGACAAACATTTAGAATTTTTTATTAATGTTCTGTAAAGTTGACAATTAGTCTTTTATAATTTAAGAACTCGAATATGCATTTTTCCATGTGTTATTTATTACAGAGCCGGGAAGTTCGTCTGTTATTTCAGCTTGCCGTAAATGCCATGGCAACATGGTGAAATATAGTTTAAAAAAAAGACGATCTGAACCTCGTACATGGAAAAAATGGCCTCATAAAAGCCTTATTTTTTTTGGCCTCTCAAAAATGGCCCTTTAAAATGGCCTTATATTTTTGGCCTCTTAAAAATGGCCTTAAAAAATGGCCTTATTTTTTTGGCCTCTTAAAAATGGCCTCAAAAATTGGCCAAAAGAGGCCAAAAACCAAAGAGGCCATTTTTTAAAGCCATTTTTAAGAAGCCAAAAAAAAATAAGGCCATTTTTTGAGGCCATTTTTAAGAGGCCAAAAATATAAGGCCATTTTGAAGGGCCATTTTTTCCATGTACGAGGTTCAGATCGTCTTTTTTTTAAACTATATTTCACCATGTTGCCATGGTATTTACGGCAAGCCGAAATAACAGACGAACTTTCCGGCTCTGGTCATAACATAAAAATAATAAACGCTCACATAATTTTTTTATCACTGTTCAAAGCATAAAAACTAACACCAGGCTACTTATGTATTGTCTATCAATGACAAACATTTATGAATTTTTATCAATGTTTTATAAAAGACATGAACACTTGAAATGTTTACTTCAAAATTTATGTATCAAAATATGCATTTTTTTCCAAGTCATATCATAACTTAAAATTTTCATTATTATATATTGGAGCATAAAAATGAACACATGTATTGTCGTCCTATGACAAACTTAATGAATATCGATAATGTTCTCAAATAGGCATTAAAACTGAAAAATATATGTGAGATTGCCACTGCTAATTAACATTCATATCACAAGGGCAGTGGGAATAATGTGTGAATTTCCAAAGCGTAGTAGGGGTAGTGCGTTTTTCGGAATTTCACACATTATTCCAACTGTCCCTAGTAACATAAAATATAGTTCGATACATGTGCCCAATCAGAGAGCCCGCTCACAACTCATTTGGAGGGAAAACACTCCAATATCAAAACACATACAAGTTTTCGAAAGTTCAGTAGCAACAAAATAACAGTATCAATGATCAATTTGATTTGAATTTGGAGTTGGCAAAAAGGTTGAAAAAATTTAAAGAACCACATAAAACACAACAAAAAAATTATAAAATAATCCTGGACATGAAAGCATTTAATTATACTTAAAGCGATATATATGATGATGATTGTCGTATTTCTATTGGTAACATGGATGTTGAATGTAAACATTGCCATGCTTTGAAATTGAAAGATGAATCTGATAGTATGTGTTGTGCAAACGGAAAAAATAAAATTGCCTTTTTTAAGTGAGCCTGGAGAGCCTTTATTAACTTATTTATGTGACGTATTTGCTTATATGATCACGATTTTTCACATTATCCAAACTTCACCGGATGTAATCCGATATTTTATATTCATTCTATTTATAATTTATTCAGCATTTTGTCAAATTGTAAAATACCATAATCTTTTTCTTTTTTTTTTAATAAAAATACAATATTCTACATCTGTTGAAGCGAAGCTAAAATAAGTCAGCAATAATTATTTGCTGAGTATCATGAGAATTGTTTGCAATGATTGGTCAAGAGGTGTTCCTAACATAAAACATTCTTGTTACCGGTCCTATAAAAGTCTATGTATTTCCGGAAACAATTGCTCTCGTAAATAAATAATTATCAAGGTAACATCTACCTCCTTTTCGGCATATATTTTAATCATGTAATCTACAAATAAACCGTTTAATGTCTAAAATTTTATTTACTTTGATTTGTGTTGTTAATTAATTAATATTTACGCCACTTTTATTTTCGAGTGATTATCATCAAGTTATTTTATATCTACAAGGTCGACCATAGAGATTGACAACGCCTTCTAAAACTTTTGATGTTCACGTATAACATCTTTAATAATAAAACTACGCACATTTACCTCTTATCCTGTTACCCGGTTGGGAATAACAAAATAGAGGGTTTTAAAAATATTGTTTACTGATTAGTTTATTTGTTGTTTTTAAATAATTTAATATTCATTTTTTTTTAAGTTCAATTAAATTATTTTATAAAAACTAAAACAAACCTGTCTCGTAACATTTATCTGGTTTAATAGATCATTCGAAGCATTTTTTAGATAATATAAAAAAATATGATTCATGTTTTATCATGACTTTTTTTGGTGCAAAAAGTCATATGATGCTTTACAATATCCAATAATCTTTTGGCAAAGAGAAGATAGATATCATTTTGAGTTGAAGCAACTAAACCCGAATACTGGATTTGCTACAAATAAAAAAGTTTCAGCAATGGATTTTTATGCACAAAAACTTATGATACGTAATAATCAAAAAAATTTTTTATTATGTTATAAGCAATCGTTAAGGCAGTTTGTCGTTGATATGTATGCAATAATTGAAAGTGAACGATCACATTATATTCGATGTATTCGAAAAACTCTTGAAGTAGAACAATACATTTATTCGAAAGATGCATTCAAAAATGATAAAAATGTAAATAATATGAGGCAAACATTTATTTTACCAGCAAGTTCCATCGGTAGTCCAAGACATATGCAGGAATATATACATGAATAATTTAGTTCGCACCTTATGGTGGTCGCTCACGTATATGGCAGAATACCGTCACGTGCCTGTTAGGGAAATCAATATTTCCTCCCCAATGGGTCAAGCACGAATGCTAGTCAGTTTATTTCAGAATATTCCCACCTGCACTGGTATCAAAAACAAAAAAAAAAAAAAATAAAATAAAATGATGAAACAGTTGCTGAAGCAACTGTGCCTGCCCTGCGGGGGGAATTTTAATTTCTTTATTGAAATTCGTGATTACAAATTTTTTTTATTTTCTATTGTTATAATGATTACTGTTACAACTAAAAATTATCCATCATTTTGTTTGTTCCTTCCATATTTTCTTTAGTAAATTTAGTATCTTCACTTGGTTTATTAAATTTTTTTTATTTAAAATTTATTTTACTTCATAATCACTGTCGTCTGCTAATGTTATTGTTCTCTTTTTTAATAACCGTCCTGTCATTGCATATATAAATTCTACTTCATTCATTGCTATTATGACTGCGGTGATATCTATATAATAACATTATCAGCATTGAAATTTTTTTTTTTTTTTTTTGCTAAAATAATTTTACCTGCACATGAATTATTTGGTAGATGATTTCTTGTATTTTTTCAATTCGAAATTAATCTTTATTATATTTTCATTTTTCTCATCGTCTTCGAATTTTATAATAGCCTCTGTTTATTATCTTTTGTTTATTAACTTTTCTCACTAATCCTTCAGTAATCATATATATTTTGTTCAACTTGAATATTTAATAATTTATCATATGTTAATTTTCTATGTTTTTTCCTTTTACTCTTACCCAACCCGCGCCTAAAGATGTTTACACATCAAAAAATTACATCTTATTTCGTCACTCTCATCACATATATCCACCGTAAATTTTATTTTTTTTTCTTCATTTTTGGATTGTTCCTTTCTTGTTTTCTTTTACCCATTTCGATTTTATTGGCTTATGATTTCAAAAATTTCGTTGTATCTGTTCTCAAATTGGTTAAAAATGATAGATTTTTTTTTTTTTTCTATTGATGATATGATGTTGTTGCATTAGTTTTGTTTTTATTTTTATGTCATTAATTTTCGGTTATTATATGTTGCTTTTAATTAGACTGAAATGGATTCTGATTATTCTCCACATTATTATATCTTAGGTCACATATATTGTATTATTTTCTTCTGTTTTCTTTTAAACTTGTCGTTTCATTTTTATTTTTTTTTTGTGATTTATTTGATAATTTCTCTTAGATTCCTATCCGCATATTAAGAGGGGGTAACATAATTAAAATCATATTTTTTTTTATATATTTATTGTTTTTTTTCTTTCATATTTTTCCATATTTATCATATTTTTCGTTATATTCAGTGATTTTTTCATGATATTTTGCTATATTTTCCTTTATGTTTACTGATGTTTCCCCGAAATTTTCCCAAATTGTTTAGATTATCCTCAAATTGTTTAGATTAATTAAGAGACTTTCTAGGGATCTACTATGGTTGGAGGGGGAGGAAGGGGGGAGAACTTAATTGATATGTTCCTATATTTATTGTAATTTTTCTTATTTTTACTTTGATATTGACATATTTTTTTCTACATTTTCCTTTATATTTACTGATATTTTCCCATATGTATCGTATTTTCCTTCATATTCAGTGATTTTTCCTTTATATTTACTGATATTTCCCATATTTATCGTATTTTTCTTTATATTCAGTAAGTTTTTCTCGATATTGACTGATATTTCCTTGATATTTTCCCATAATTATGAGAGTTTTCTTCATATTTACCCCTTTTTTTTTCCATTTACTGATATTTTTCCATATTTATCGGTTTTTTCTTCATATTCAGCAATTTTTTTTTTATATTCAGTAATTTTTCCTCTATATTTGCTGATATTTTCCCATATTTATCGTTTTTTTTTTATATTCACTGATTTTCCTTTGATATTTTTCTATTTTTTTCTACATTGTTCTTTACATTTACTGATATTTTCCTATATGTATCGTATTTTTCTTCATATTCAGTAATTTTTCCTTCATATTTACTGATATTTCCCTGATATTTTCCCATAATTATAAGTTTTCTTTATATTTAGCGCTTTTTTCTTTATATTCAGTAATTTTTCCTTCATATTTACTGATATTTTCCCATATTTATCGTTTTTTTTCTTTATATTTAGTGATTTTTCTATATTTTCCTTCATATTTAATGATGTTTACCATATTTATTGTTTTAGATTAAGAGACTTAGAAAATTTTCGGAGAGGGGGGGGAGGTCTACCATAATGTAATTGGTAATTGACAACATTTCAAAATTTGCATGGGCTGTAGTAGTGTGAAAAATAAAAGTGCAATCGCAGTTACAAAAGCATTTGAAAGCATCTTAAAACTTGGCCGCATTCCAAAAAATTTGCATGTAGATGATGGAAAAGAATTTAAAAATTAAAAATTCAATGAATTGTTAAAAAAATATAAAATACACATGTATTCTACATTCACACACTTGAAAGCATCCATTTGTGAGCGTTTTAATCGCACATTAAAACATATAATGTGGATGAAATTAAGTTTTCAAGGCACATACAAGTGGGAAAAAATACTACCATCTTCTAGAGGAATATATCAACAGAAAACATCGAACAATTGGCATAAAGCCTGCTGAAGTGACTCCAAATCATGCTGGCAAGTTGAAACAACGTTATGATAGTTTATATGCCGACTACCAACATATTGCAAAATTTAAAATAAATGATTTTGTTCGAATATCAAAATATAAGCATGTTTTTGAAAAAGGATATATAGCAAATTATACTAATGAAATATTTAAAATTGTAAAAATCAACAATACCAATCCAGTAACATACATGTTAAAAGATTATCAAAAAAACCCTATACAAGAATGTTTTTATGAGGAAAAATTACATTCAGTCAAACATCCAAATATTTATTCGATTGAAAAAGTAATAAAAAAACGTGGTAATAAATTATATGTAAAATTCTTGGGTTTCGATAATACTTATAATCAATGGATAAATAAAGCAGACTTATAAAATAAAAAACAATGCATTTTAAAATTATTCACTTCATTTATTTACACATTTTTTGAAACATAATACATTTTACAGGCTGTGGTAATAATATTATTTTTGAATTGTAGTATAATACACTAGTATTATACATAGCAGACATTTACATTAATATTTATTGAAATTATTATGATTTCTCCATTTTTATATTTATTTATTTATTCATTTTATTTTATTTATTGTTTCATTGGATTGATTCTTTATTTATTTATTTATTTATACAGTTAAAACATATTACTATTTGAGTAGTGTTTACACTATTGCATTCAAGGGTATTTACAAATTACCAGATAAACCCTAGATAATACTAGCTTAAATTTTTATTCATTCGCGTATTTGTTTATTTAATTTTTACTTAATTGTTTATTTATTTCTTGACATGATATCTATCTATAAAACTTTTTTTGTATTTTTATGCACAACGAACATTTGTCATTTTATTTAAAAAAAAAAATACAGTATAATACCCTAGTAACATACCCGTGTAATATAAGTACATATTTACATTATAGCGACTTTTACTCTCGCTTGAGTATGAGGTTTTATTTATGCTACTTAAGCACCCTCTTTTGCTAAATTTAAAAAACATAAATGTAAACATTTTTATTCAATTTCCATTGGCTCATCAACAAATACTTCTTTGTAACCCCACGGTAGAGTATCAGTTGAGCCTTCAATAAGTTGTCGTTTTCGATTGTATCGTCTGTTGAATACGATCAATATTGACATTATTTAAAAGACAATTTTTATAATCGTCAAAAGTTATTGTTCGAAGAGCAGAACCTTTTGCACCTTTTGCACGTGAGCCATATGACTTTTTATCTCGCTGAACTCGATATGCATACATTTTAGCTCGCAAACCAATAAATTCTAATAAAATATCCCCATTTGTTTCATCTTTCATCAAGCCAACTACTTTTTTATTATGCTGCTCAATGGCACAAGGGTTTGCAGGAAAATACTCAGATGTATCGAATTTTTCCGAATCTCTTTCCATATATTCATAAATATTATAACGTCTTACACCTAAAATAAAACTATCTGTATCCATATAATATAAAGTGACAAAATTAGAAAAATTTTTGCGTAAATAATTATAATAAAAATCATACATGTATGTTTTTGAAATATCTAATATACTAAAGCCTAAATATATTGGTTTATCTAATATAATTTTCAGTATACGCAATTCAATTATTGCTAAATCGCCAATTATGTAAGATGCTGAAAAATTCGGTTTCGCATTTAATGCTTCTGCACCATAGCGACCTTTCAATTTTGTCACGAATCGTACATCGTGATTATTGAAAAATTTATGGAAATTCTTTGAAAATTCATTTGTTGCTTTTTTACGCAATTCTGTATTTAAATCAATATATTTTTTGAGCCAGTCTTTTTATCGAAATTTTAATACTCTATACAAATTCGTAATTTTTAATCCTAGACTGGTGTATAATTGCAAATTTCTATAGTGAGTAATATATTTTTTTTTTTGGTGACAATGTTGTTAGTAATTTTTTAAATTTTCATGTTGGCAATGGTGGCTTATTATGTATTGAAGCTAGTGGCAGATCTTTATGCTCAACATGCAATTCGATTGGATAGTAGTAGTGTACCTAATAGAGTTCTATGACAGAGGGAGGTCGAAAAAAGGTAGATCGGCGAGGGGACAGGGGACTGCAACTCGGTCGGTAAAACAGAGATGGTAAAAAAAATTATGTGCCACTTTAACGTGAGATTTCCCAATTGTCATGTGTCGGTAATGCAGAGATGGTAAAGAAATTTATCATTCTTACCCTGGGTCGGTAATACAGATTTGACCGGGAAAATTATATTTTGTCATTTTAAAGTGCAATTTCTCATGTCCCATGTCGTATGTTCCCAATTCGTATGTTCCCATATAGTATGTCCCATGTTCCCATGTTCCTATGTAGTATGTGTTATGTTCCCATGTTTCCATGTAGTATGTGTTATGTTCCCATGTTCCCATGTAGTATGTGTTATGTTCCCATGTCTTATGTCCCAAATCTTATGTTCCCATGCCGCTAAAAAATGTAAAAAAGTCATAGGGGTAACAAAAAAATAAATGATATTTTAATTTTCATATTAATCAATTTTATGATTATTATTATTATTATCTACTAGTTAAATACAAAATATAATTCTCTCTCAGCATTTAAAAAAATAGGAATTCGTTATTCTATTTTTTCCTTTTTATATATTATTCTTCTATGGCAACATCATTATTTTGTGTACTTGAAACTTCGTTAGTTTCAGTATCAGATTCTTGATTTACATCCATCTCTTGATCTGACTCATACGTAACACTGCAAAGTTCTACAACAAAAATTAAAAAATATAAATTAGCATTCATCTTACTACCTTTTTCATCATAATAAAGAAATATTTACTCACCAACAGTCATAGTTGTACCATATCGATCATCTGGTATCAATGAATATTTTGCTAGAAAAAATTTATATATTGACATAAATATTATATAAAAATATATCAGAAAAAATCACACAAATTATTACCTCCAAGTGATGGGAATATTATGAGATGGTCCAACTCATCCATAGCCAAGTCAGACTCATCTTCCAATACTGTACTATTATCATTTGCCTCGTTAGCAGGAATATTGTCTAAAAGCATGAATTTATTATTATCAGTGGTACTTAGAATCTTAATTTTTACAAATAAAAAACAAAATACATACAAACTCTAAATCGTGGTCTTGCATCTAAATCATCATCATCATACATTTGAAAACCGCTTAGTCTTGAAAACATAGTGCTAGCTATTAAACCTCTGAGAATAGCTTCAATATGATATTTTATCTAATAAATAAATAAATAAATAAATAAATAAATTATTGAATTATATTTGTAAAATATTTATAAATAAATTACTAACCAATACTAAATTTCGGCGGCGCAATACCGGTGGAATAGGACGATTCATGCGTTGTGCATATCGCCAATTCATTTCCGCTTCACATAATCTGCGAAGAGCGTCTCGATGAGAAGCCAACTTTGTTGAACAAATTTATTAAAAATTTATTATAATACTCATGTCTAAATTGAAAAAATTAATATAATATTAAAGAAAAATATTTACCAGAGATTCCAACGAGTCCATATCCATTTTTGATTAGCACTTTTAATTCACACAAAATAAAAAAATAAAAAAATAAAGCAGCTTCTTACTTGAATAACAATCCCGAACAAAGTGACATAAATCATCTCGGTAAATTGTATAAAAAGACAAAAAATGCAAGATAATTAGAAAAGTAGAGATATCCATATTTCTTTCCGATTCAATATATAATTCTTTTATGCTTTATATATATATATGTCTAATAAAAGACAAACAATTTACATGGAGAACGAACATCGAAACATGATCTGTTGACGGCCGGCAGCCACGCGTGCTAATTCCAGATGCATTGTCTCAATTTATCTATTTTTTCGTTTCCCTCTTTTATATTTTGAATATAAAATTCATTTTTTTCCTTACTATGCATATTTTATTATTTCTCTCTTCATATATTTTAAATAGAAAATAATTAAATGTTTCCTTTTTTTAACGTGTGCGGTCATTGCATTGTTTCAATTATACATTGAGATTCATTTTTCCTTACTATGTACATTTTTATTTCTCTCTTCTTCTATTTTAAATATAAGAAATTGAATGTTTTTTTTTCATCTTCCTGTTCTTTGACCTTCGGACAATATTGTTGCTTTCTTTTTTCATTTATTAGATGCATTGTTTCAATCATACATCGAGATTTATTTTTTCTGATTAATGATCAATGTTTTTGCACAAATTTACCAAAATAATATTTATTTTTTACCCAAATGCAATATAATTATACACTCAGTATGTATAAATTTTTTTATTTATGCACAATATATATTTTTTTTCTGATAAAAGATCAATGTTTTTGCACAAATTTATCAAAATAATATTCATTTTTTACCCAAATGCAATATGAATATACACTTAGTATTAATTTTTTATCCATGCACAATAGCCGTGACTATACTGTCTCACGGCTTGTAGACAAACTTGCTGACACAGTACTGATAAAAGAAATGTCAAACTTAGTTGAGTCTTACAATGTAGAAATATATATATGTATATTAAAAAAAAATCACTGATTATACACACAATATATCATTTTTTCTGATTAATGATCAATGTTTTTGCACAAATTTATCAAAATAATATCTATTTTTTACCCAAATGCAATATTATTATACACTCAGTATGTATAAATTTTTTCATTTATGCACAATAGTATTGACACTTAGTATTGATTTTTTATCCATGCACAATAGCCGTGACTATACTGTTTCACGGTTTTACTTTACGAAATTCATCTCACGGCTTGTAGACAAACTTGCTGACACAGTACTGATAAAAAAAATGTCAAACTTAGTTGAGTCTTACAATGTAGAAATATATATATTTTTTTTTCTGATGAATCCCCCACGGAAATAATATATATAAAATATATAAAAAATATATATATTTCCAATTATATATTTTTTATATATTTTTTATATATTATTTGTATATATTTTATATATTTTTCATACGTTTCCGGCCAATTGTATTGTATATTAATAATATAAAACTTATATATTTTTTATTTGTTATATATAAACGGTATATATCTAAAAAATAAATATGTGATAAAAAATATATATCCAAGATATATAATTTCTTTGAAGAAAATATATAGATAAAAAATTTATATATTTCAAAAACTGAATTTTTTGTATAAAATTTATAAATTTTATATAAACTGCATATATCGAAGAAATGGTTTATAAATAAAACGCATATAAATATTTTATAAATTTTTTATATATTGTATATTTATTTTTTATATATAATATATAAACTAGAAATATATTTATTTTTTATATATAATATATAAACTAGAAATATATTTATTTTTTATATATAAAATATATAAACTAGGAATATATTTATTTTTCATATATAATATATAAAATGGGTATTCATTATTTTAAATGCATTATTATTAACTTTAATCATTTCATTCAAGTTTAAATTGAATATAATATTCAATTTTTTTTTTGATCCAATTGTAAGGGTTCTTCCTTGACTTGTGCCTGAAAAAAAAACAAAAAATGTTGAAAATTTTTATCACACAAAATCATGCCTTCTATTTTTTATTCATTTGATATTTATAAAGAAAATTATTTATTTACCTTTGATGCTGAATGTATTTTTGAAATATAAGTATTAATTGCACTTATAAAATTCGTTTCTTTGTAAGATTCAAGAAACTTTTTTTGTACAGCAACTGTAACAAAAGGTACGTGATAAATTTTCTTTTTTAAAAAAAATTAATAATAATAAAATAAATGTATGTATAATAATTACGTCTTATTGCGTCAAGTCTATCTGGATCTAATGGTTTTTTTTTTTTCAGCATCTTTTTTAACTTTTGAAATACCACCACGTACATTAGAATGAATCAATTCCTCTCGAGAAAAGACAGCTGGGACTAAAGTTGTTGCCATTGCTGTAAATGTTTTTTTTTCTTTGGCAGTTAGCCAAACTACTTTTGGTATCCAAATATTAGTGTCTTCAAATAATTCTTTCTGTAAAATAAGAATTGTTTATCAAATAGTTTCACATCAATATAAAATAGATGAATTAAATTATAACATAGGAATTAAAAGAAACAAAATTACCATTAACTTTGTATTTGAATCAGAATTTTTTTTTTCTTCACTGGTGATTTTATTAGAAGATGTTGATGTTTTTGGTTTATCAGTTTCATTTTTTACTAATGAATCACTTGTATTTGGATTATTTTTTGAATTTTTTGTTGATAAAGCTTCTTGAATTATATTTGGAATTTTAGCCAATATATTATGAATTGGAAGCAATGCTGAAATTTAAAAATTCATATAATGATTAATTTTTTCTTTATTTTTTATTTTTTTCATACCTGTATGAAGATCTTTTTGAGTGATAAATTTTTCATCACTTAAATCTGGTGATAAAGACAATGATGACGATGACGATGAGTTGACTTGATAATCAATGAGTTGTTGATTTTGTTCATTGACTTGATTTTCTTTTTTCATACGCTTTGGTTTTTCCTGTGTATAAATTTAAATTAATATTTTTAATCTTCAAATAAAAAGAAAAAAAAATGGGTATTTTATTTTTAGTTATCAATTTAGTTCTTACCTTTTGTAAATCATCTTCTTTTTCATTCAGATCTAATTTTCTACAAAGCTTAGGGTTTATTCGTATGCTTTTAACTTCTGGAGTTTCATAAGGATCCAAATTTGTCTACAACTTTAATAAACGAATAAATAAATTATATATATATATATATATATATATATTATTTCACTATCATAAAATTTCAATTACCTGAAATATCAATTACCAAAGCTGGATAACAATTCCAACCACCAAGAGGTTTATCTTTTGTGGCATGCCATTCGATTGTCCATATTTTGCCAGGGTTTGTCTTGCCATTTTTAAATTCTTTGACATTAAACTGTTTAATATGATTAACGTTTATTCCAACTGTAAATTTTCCAATATCTTCTCCATTTGTCCATTTAACCAAAGCATATAATTTTTCTGCCATTTTTAGATAAAAAAAAATCAACAAGTGATGGAAAATTTATACTTCTTTTTTTTTTTTTTGTATTCCACGTCTTTCCACGTAAGGTTATGTAACAGAGCTATAAAACAATAATAATAATAATAATAATAGTATAAATGAAATTTTTTATTGTTTATGCATTCATTTATTTGAATGTATTTTTATTTTATAATTTTCTTAAATTGACTGACAATAAAAAAAAAAAAAAAAATTCTTTTCAATCAGTTACATATGACTTTTTTCATGACTTATTGGTTTTATTCACAAACTGAACTCACACTTGAATCTTTTTCTATATCTTTTTATTTATTTTTTTTTTTTAATTATTTAATTTTATTAATTAAAATATAACTTGTACTTATATTATAATTATTTACTTGATTTTCTTACTTTTTATAGGTCCTTGCAGTCGTCGCTCACAACAAAGGAAACAAGAAAAAGCCGGTTAAGTCTTGTTAGTTTTAAATATAGTTATTCATGAGTGCCAACTTTTAGATAAAAAAAAAAAATGGCATTTATCATAGGGATTTGTCACATTATGTATAATACCTATGAATGTATAATACAATTGGACCTATCGTTGAGTGTATTATAACATTATATTCTTTTATTTAATAATAATTAAAGACAAAAATTAAAATTAATATATAATAATAATAATTAAGAAAAGCATTTTATTTTGTCAAAGTAATTGATAGTTTTTTTTTTTTACATTATTACGTTTGATTAGCCAACAATCTAGTGACACGGTAGTGTAGCTAATTTATCTCACAGAGTTTCAATACACTTACCACACTCGTTGTTCTTCTTTGTTTTTTATATTGTATTCATTCTTATTGTTGTCATATCATTTACTAATTTTATATTAGTCATATTGTTGTTGATCTATTTTTGTAAATAAATTTTTCAATCAGTAACTATGCATCGATCAATGAAAAAAGGTCGTTATAGACAATATTGTGAGCGTTACTCAAATACTGACGTACCTGAGCGAACAAGACGTCGTTTATTAGCAAAAAATCGTGAACGTCAACTAAAGTAAGTTTGCGATTGTCAAAGTATTCATAGTTTTTTTTGCCATGAGGAATAATTGTTAACAAAGATAACTTGATTATATACGTTATTTTTAATTTTAGTGACTCAGACTCTGATAATCTGGATGATGAAAATGAAAAGCAGATAGAAGCTCATCTAGTGAAAAATAATTCATTTTCTCTCCGAGATATTTCCATTTTGCCAACGTCATGTGCAAGTACCAGTGAGCTATCCATAGAAAACAATTTATACGAAGCTATTAAAAATATCACTTCATCAAACATCGATCATTTCGATCACTCATCATTCGTAGTAAGAAAAAATATGACAAATTATAATTATATATTTTTTTTTTCACGAAAAAAACTACGTTTCTGTTTCATTTAAAATATATATACTAGTTATGTTCAAGATATATGCAGGCTATACATAAATCATCTTTACGATAAATTTACTGATTAAAAAAAAAAGTGGTGGCGCCACTAGATCTACTAAGGTATCTAATATTACTAACTTCTTTTTTAGGATGACACAAATCTACATCACGAGAACTCATTTTTCCAAGATGGCATTGAGAATCAAATGAACATTTCAACTAATCATTTTATTATTCCAGAAGACTCAGAGTCTGACGTGAGTTTCATAAAAGTCCAAATTAAGCTATTAAGCTATTATATTACGGTTTATTATAATGTAACTGGGGATAATTTTTTTGTAGGCATCTATCACAGAAGATCATGAAATAGAAAATCCATCTTCCGAAAGCAGTACTGACGAAGAATTACTTGATATTGAACAAAATAACAAAGATGCCGCGAATATGGAAATGGATATCAGTGGATTTCAACGGAATCATTCTAATTACTCGAAAGAAATATTAATACGAACTTTATTAGTGCTTGTATCATAATCTTACAGTTACGGCATCAGAACATATATCTCAGCTTATCAGTATCATGAATGAGAATCCCGTTGGTTGTACATCCAAGTATTACTTTGAAAAAATTGTTAATTCATATTCAATCCCGTTCAAAGTCCATCATTTTTGTCCATCATGTAATCAATATGAAGGAGTAGAATCTGACTCAATGGATAACGATCATGGAGAACAAGAAATAAATTGTTTTCATTGTCATATAAATATTAATATAGCTGAAAACCGGCAGTCTGGTAGAATTTTCATGTATTTGTCGGTAGCTGAACAATTGCAAAATTTTTTTGAACGTCATCATTCAGATGAGTTATATTCTAACGCACGGACAAAAAAATCATTTGATGCAATTGAAGATATTTTTGATGGGCAATTGTATCGAAAAAGTTTGAGTAAAGAAAACTCTTTTTCTAATGATACAATAAGCATTAATTTTAGCGTCGATGGAACACCTTTGTTCAAAAGCTCACAAACATCTATCACGCCTATTTTGTGTACTATAAACGAAATTCACCCTAAAAAAAGAAAACAAAATGTACTTATAGCAAGTATTTTCTTAGGCTCTAAAAAACCTAATATGAATGCCTATCTGACACCATTCAAAACTGAAATGACAAGACTAGCTATTAATGGATTCAACTATACGTATAATGAAGTTACATACCATAAGACATGCAAAACTTTAGTTGGTGTAACTGATTCCGTAGAACGGCCCGAATTAAGATGCAGTACATCTTTTCGCGGTAAAAATGGATGTGGGCTTTGTACTCATCCAGGTCTAGAAGTACCAAAAGGTAAAGGTTTCGTTCGAGTCTATCCTATTGATAACAAAGGATTACCTTTTGACGGAATCGTACTACGTAATCACAAAGAAACACTTCGCCACGCTGAAACGAAAGAAAAAGGTATCAAATGTCGGTCAATATTATGTGGCATCCCTGGTTTCGACATTATTAAAAATCTCCCTGCTGACTCACTACATGCTGTTGGACTCGGAGTTGCCAGGCAACTCGCGAAACTTTGGTTTGATTCACAATATCACCATAAACCATTCTACTTTAGTCGTCACTTGAACGATATAGATAACTTTTTATTATCAGTGAAACCATCCATTGATGTCTCAAGAACGCCACGGAGAATATCTCTTCGTAAACATTGGAAGGCACATGAGTGGTTTATATGGCTGTTGTTCTATAGTTTGCCTATTTTGAAACTATTATTCCCTCTTAAGTATGTCGAGCACTGGGGATTGCTTGTTGAGGGAATATCAATTTTATTGAAAGATTCGATTCTCGAATATGAGATATATTATGCTCAACAGTGCCTAATTCGTTTCGTTAAAGGTGTAGAAACATTATATGGAGTAGAACATGTTACATTTAATGTACATTTGTTGAGTCATTTGGCCCAAGGTTGCTTGGACTGGGGCCCTTTATTCACGCATAGTGCCTTTATTTATGAAAATTACCATCAAATGTTGAAAAAATATGTCAAAAGCTCTAACTGTGCAAACCTGCAAATTCTTAAATCTTTCCGATCGAAATTAGCTTTTGAAAAATTATATGAAGAATGTAGCCCAAATATGACATCAACTCAACATAAATTCTTAGAAAATTTTGAAACAAAAAAAAAAAAATACAATAAACCAACAGCTACTGAAAGTTTACATTTTGTCGGTAAAGAAGAAATTTAAAAAAAACTTCCACAAGATGATTTTCTAGCTTTGCAGCGTTTGAATGTTTGTGTTGATGAGGACTCTTTAATCTATTATTACAAACGTATAATTATTAATAAAGAAATCATACTAAGTAAAGAATATGCTAAACCTCTCAAACGTAACAGCTACACCGTATTGCTAACAAACAAAGAAATATTTGAAATCCGAGTATTTATTTCAGTTACAGTGCAAAATTGTCAAAAATGTTATGCTCTTGGACAATACTTTCAAAGATTTGAAAATTCGTTGTTACCTACATGGTAGAAGTACTACAGGTATGGCAGTAGTCCATGCTTTTTTCGTCGCGTTCTGCGCAGCCTTATTTTTTCAACCAATCAACAACGCGCCATCGAGCTGTTTTGCTTTTCTTTCTAACACGCAATCTCTATTATAAGAGCCTCTCTCTCTAACATACTGTTTTGACAACTATTTTTTATATTGTTGTAAATACTAATAAATATATGTGGAGCATGTTTATAAAAAATCAAAAAAATAAAAAAACCAAGACAGTTTAACAAATAAATTATAATATTTTCATTGTTGTTGTTTTTTTTAATGCCACAAACAATAAAGATTGTGTTGTATTTATTATACTTGGATTCATTTATTCAATATAAATAATTAATTTTTATTATTGATGTATGTGAATCATTATAAAATATACCAAATCTAGTTGAATAAATATGATAACTTTTGAAAAATTTAAAAAAAACTTGAAAATTTTCTTAACAAATTTGTATCGCGCGCGCATAAAGTCTTCCATTTTTGTGGCGAGAAGGTGACCTTTTGATTGGTCGATTCACAGCGGCCAAACCAGGCTGCGCACTGCCATACCTGTAGTATTTCTACCATGGTTACCTAGCATAGAATTACAGCATTTAACTTTCATCAAACGACTCAGCACCGACCAGCCGTCTGCAGCGGTGGACATACAGTTAATAAAAGAAAAAATTACAATCGTCAATATTGAAGGTCAAGAAACAATGATAGCATGTAAGCATCCAAATCGCTTTGAATTATTGACATAAAAAACGAATAACGATAAGCAGTTTTTTAATTTTTTTCATAGTGTACTAAATCATTTATTATGATAAATAAAAAAAGACTTTCAAGCTAGTATTTGTTTGCGCAGATTTTTTTACTGATTAAAAAATTTATTTACAAAAATAGATCAACAACAATATGACTAATATAAAATTAGTAAATGATATGACAACAATAAGAATGAATACAATATAAAAAACAAAGAAGAACAACGAGTGTGGTAAGTGTATTAAAACTCTGTGAGATAAATTAGCTACACTACCGTGTCACTAGATTGTTGGCTAATCAAACGTAATAATGTAAAAAAAAAAAACTATCAATTACTTTGACAAAATAAAATGCTTTTCTTAATTATTATATATTAATTTTAATTTTTGTCTTTAATTATTATTAAATAAAAGAATATAATGTTATAATACACTCAACGATAGGTCCAATTGTATTATACATTCATAGGTATTATACATAATGTGACAAATCCCTATGATAAATGCCATTTTTTTTTTTTATCTAAAAGTTGGCACTCATGAATAACTATATTTAAAACTAACAAGACTTAACCGGCTTTTTCTTGTTTCCTTTGTTGTGAGCGACGACTGCAAGGACCTATAAAAAGTAAGAAAATCAAGTAAATAATTATAATATAAGTACAAGTTATATTTTAATTAATAAAATTAAATAATTAAAAAAAAAAAATAAATAAAAAGATATAGAAAAAGATTCAAGTGTGAGTTCAGTTTGTGAATAAAACCAATAAGTCATGAAAAAAGTCATATGTAACTGATTGAAAAGAATTTTTTTTTTTTTTTTTATTGTCAGTCAATTTAAGAAAATTATAAAATAAAAATACATTCAAATAAATGAATGCATAAACAATAAAAAATTTCATTTATACTATTATTATTATTATTATTATTGTTTTATAGCTCTGTTACATAACCTTACGTGGAAAGACGTGGAATACAAAAAAAAAAAAAAGAAGTATAAATTTTCCATCACTTGTTGATTTTTTTTTATCTAAAAATGGCAGAAAAATTATATGCTTTGGTTAAATGGACAAATGGAGAAGATATTGGAAAATTTACAGTTGGAATAAACGTTAATCATATTAAACAGTTTAATGTCAAAGAATTTAAAAATGGCAAGACAAACCCTGGCAAAATATGGACAATCGAATGGCATGCCACAAAAGATAAACCTCTTGGTGGTTGGAATTGTTATCCAGCTTTGGTAATTGATATTTCAGGTAATTGAAATTTTATGATAGTGAAATAATATATATATATATATATATATATATAATTTATTTATTCGTTTATTAAAGTTGTAGACAAATTTGGATCCTTATGAAACTCCAGAAGTTAAAAGCATACGAATAAACCCTAAGCTTTGTAGAAAATTAGATCTGAATGAAAAAGAAGATGATTTACAAAAGGTAAGAACTAAATTGATAACTAAAAATAAAATACCCATTTTTTTTTCTTTTTATTTGAAGATTAAAAATATTAATTTAAATTTATACACAGGAAAAACCAAAGCGTATGAAAAAAGAAAATCAAGTCAATGAACAAAATCAACAACTCATTGATTATCAAGTCAACTCATCGTCATCGTCATCATTGTCTTTATCACCAGATTTAAGTGATGAAAAATTTATCACTCAAAAAGATCTTCATACAGGTATGAAAAAAATAAAAAATAAAGAAAAAATTAATCATTATATGAATTTTTAAATTTCAGCATTGCTTCCAATTCATAATATATTGGCTAAAATTCCAAATATAATTCAAGAAGCTTTATCAACAAAAAATTCAAAAAATAATCCAAATACAAGTGATTCATTAGTAAAAAATGAAACTGATAAACCAAAAACATCAACATCTTCTAATAAAATCACCAGTGAAGAAAAAAAAAATTCTGATTCAAATACAAAGTTAATGGTAATTTTGTTTCTTTTAATTCCTATGTTATAATTTAATTCATCTATTTTATATTGATGTGAAACTATTTGATAAACAATTCTTATTTTACAGAAAGAATTATTTGAAGACACTAATATTTGGATACCAAAAGTAGTTTGGCTAACTGCCAAAGAAAAAAAAACATTTACAGCAATGGCAACAACTTTAGTCCCAGCTGTCTTTTCTCGAGAGGAATTGATTCATTCTAATGTACGTGGTGGTATTTCAAAAGTTAAAAAAGATGCTGAAAAAAAAAAAACCATTAGATCCAGATAGACTTGACGCAATAAGACGTAATTATTATACATACATTTATTTTATTATTATTAATTTTTTAAAAAATTTATCACGTACCTTTTGTTACAGTTGCTGTACAAAAAAGTCCTTGAATCTTACAAAGAAACGAATTTTATAAGTGCAATGTACTTATATTTCAAAAATACATTCAGCATCAAAGGTAAATAAATAATTTTCTTTATAAATATCAAATGAATAAAAAATAGAAGGCATGATTTTGTGTGATAAAAATTTTCAACATTTTTTGTTTTTTTTTCAGGCACAAGTCAAGGAAGAACCCTTACAATTGGATCAAAAAAAAAATTGAATATTATATTCAATTTAAACTTGAATGAAATGATTAAAGTTAATAATAATGCATTTAAAATAATGAATACCCATTTTATATATTATATATGAAAAATAAATATATTCCTAGTTTATATATTTTATATATAAAAAATAAATATATTTCTAGTTTATATATTATATATAAAAAATAAATATATTTCTAGTTTATATATTATATATAAAAAATAAATATACAATATATAAAAAATTTATAAAATATTTATATGCGTTTTATTTATAAACCATTTCTTCGATATATGCAGTTTATATAAAATTTATAAATTTTATACAAAAAATTCAGTTTTTGAAATATATAAATTTTTTATCTATATATTTTCTTCAAAGAAATTATATATCTTGGATATATATTTTTTATCACATATTTATTTTTTAGATATATACCGTTTATATATAACAAATAAAAAATATATAAGTTTTATATTATTAATATACAATACAATTGGCCGGAAACGTATGAAAAATATATAAAATATATACAAATAATATATAAAAAATATATAAAAAATATATAATTGGAAATATATATTTTTTTTATATATTTTATATATATTATTTCCGTGGGGGATTCATCAGAAAAAAAAATATATATATTTCTACATTGTAAGACTCAACTAAGTTTGACATTTTTTTTATCAGTACTGTGTCAGCAAGTTTGTCTACAAGCCGTGAGATGAATTTCGTAAAGTAAAACCGTGAAACAGTATAGTCACGGCTATTGTGCAAGGATAAAAAATAAATACTGAGTGTATATTTATATTGCATTTGGGTAAAAAAAAAATATTATTTTGGTAAATTTGTGCAAAAACATTGATCATTTATCAGAAAAAAAAATATATTGAGTGTAAATGAAAAAATTTTTACATACTGAGTGTATAGCTATATTGCATTTGGGTGAAAAATAAATATTAATTTAGTAAATTTGTGCAAAAACATTAATCATTTATCAGAAAAAAAATATATATCGTGTGTAAAATCAGTGATCATTCATCAGAAAAAAAAATATATATATTTCTACATTGTAAGACTCAACTAAGTTTGACATTTTTCTTATCAGTACTGTGTCAGCAAGTTTGTCTACAAGCCGTGAGATGAATTTCGTAAAGTAAAACCGTGAAATAGAATAGTCACGGCTATTGTGCATGGATAAAAAATCAATACTAAGTGTCAATACTATTGTGCATAAATGAAAAAATTTATACATACTGAGTGTATAATAATATTGCATTTGGGTGAAAAATAGATATTATTTTGATAAATTTGTGCAAGAACATTGATCATTAATCAGAAAAAATGATATATTGTGTGTAAAATCAGTGATTTTTTTTTAATATACATATATATATTTCTACATTGTAAGACTCAACTAAGTTTGACATTCTTCTTATCAGTACTGTGTCAGCAAGTTTGCCTACAAGCCGTGAGATGGTTTGCCTACAAGCCGTGAGACAGTATAGTTACGGCTATTGTGCATGGATAAAAAATTAATACTAAGTGTATATTCATATCGCATTTGGGTAAAAAATAAATATTATTTTGATAAATTTGTGCAAAAACATTAACCATTTATCAGAAAAAAAATATATATTGTGCATAAATGAAAAAATTTATACATACTGAGTGTATAATTATATTGCATTTGGGAGTAGAGTATAGGGAGAGATAGCGGGCAGCGTGCTGTTAAATGGTATACGATCCACGAAAAAACCGGTTTTGGGAGTCGTTTTTTTACCTGCTCCCTTTCCCTCTGTGCCGCTTGCTCGCGTTCCCCCCTCGAGCACCTACAAACTCCGTGGGGCCCATACGCGACTACCCTGATAAAGTACCCTCAAACCCTTAAAAAACTACCCCTATTATTTTATTTATTATTATTATTATTATTTATTATTATTATTATTATTATTTATTATTATTATTATTATTATTATTATTATTATTATTATTTATTATTATTATTATAATAATTATTTTTTTATTACATATATATTTTTTTATTATTTATTTATTGTTATTATTATTTGTATATGTACGTATGTATATATATGAATAATAATTTTATTTTTTTTTTTTTAAATATTATTTTGTGATGTGTGCGCGCGCATAGGTGCAAGCAGACTACAAGCAAAAGTGTCAGCAGAAGTGCGAATGGAAAATGTGTGTGAGCCAAACAAGTGTTAGTGTAGGGCGGGTCTTGTTTTGGTAGTGTAAAATGTTTATAGCGCTGCAGCGGCAGCAAAAGTCCCAGCAAAAGTTTGAATAGAGAATGCGTGTGAGTCAAATAAGTGTTAGTGTAGGGCTGCCATGTTTTGTAGTGCCTTAGCACTACACTTATGTCTATAGCGCTCACTCTCTTGAATTAAAAATGCGTACTTGGTTATTTAACAATAACAATTGTTATAATTAAAAAAAAAGTTATTTCAAGTGTTTTTATAATAGATAATAATATTCTCTACCACATCCATTGAACGATTGCTATTTTCTTTCAAATAATTAAAAAGTGATATTAATATTTCAAGCGTAGGGTCTAGCGTTCGAGTCAGCCCAGGTGTAATTTTTTTTTTATTTTATTTTTAATTTTTTTTTTATATTATTAAATTTATCATTTTATTATTCAATTTTCAACCAAAATTTTAAGTATGACTCATTTGTATGCAGCTGGAAAATATAGGAAAATAATTAACACAAAGGTTATTGACATTTATTTTTATTTGAACATGTGTTTTCTTTTAATATTTATTTCCGTTTGACATACTTTTCTTACAATATTTAACCAGTTTCGTCAACACTACAATTTTTATTTGAAGACATTTTATTTAAAAAATATTTTTCTATTCGTCTAGCATGTACAAGTGCACACTCATGATATGGTAAATTATTATGAATTATACATTTAGATTTAGATGTTTCTGTTGCTACAAATATAGTCCATTCATTCATCTTTTCAGCGTTTATAATATCTCGACCAAGAAGATTCTGTAAATACATTACAGACTCGTCTCCACATGTAATAATTAATTTACTTTGTTTTGCAATTGAACGTAAAATATCAAGTACTCTTCCTATGTCGCTCTCTGCATCAAACCAATGTAGTCCATGTATTTCTTTTAGTCGTCGTTGATTTTCAACTTTGACAGTCATAGGTAGTTCTGAATATTTACAGGGCGGAGTGAGGATCCAATGATTTACAACGTTACCAATTACACTAGCAACAGCAATTTCTTTTGCTATATAAGTATAGTCTTTATTAATATATCCATTCGTCGTAATAATCCAATCGTACATGATGTAGTATTACTAATTACCAACGGTTTGTAAAAGCTCTTTCGATGTCAATGTATAAACGATCAAAATTATATAATATTACTTCAAATAAAAATAATTTATATGACAAAAGTTTACTTGTTTTTAATGTACTTTCAATATCGTCAGAAATTTTGTAGAAATTTTTTAATAACATTTGTTTTAAAAAATCAGATGTTGGAAAATCAAGATTATCTTTTCCTATAGTCTTATGCATATACAATATTGTTGCATGATTGTAAATGTCGACAGGAATATTTTCCAGACTCTCTATGCAGCAATCAACCCACGGTAATTTATTCACAATTTCATTCATCGACACTTCATATAGTGCTATTTTTCCAGAGCCCTGATCAAATACAACAGACCTCGTTTTGTATGAATAACTAAAAAATATTTTAATGTCTTCACACTCAATTGGAGAATATTTTCTTTTCAAGTCGTCTGTTTTTTCGCTAGCTGAGTACCAAGATAATATAAATTCTAGTTTATCCAAAAAATTTTTCCACTTATATACTGCAAACGAAATTCCGTTTCTTGAAGTATTGTCACAGATTTGAATATTAATTCGATAATCTTCTCCAAATCCAACACGTAGGTTTTTCGTTTTAGACTTATTAAGCGCAACTGAATGTGACAGAAGAAGATTACTAGTTGACTCCATGGTTAACTTTTAATTTTAGCTATCATTACATCGACTTTTATACAATTAGATATTGAATAGTGGGGAAATTAATAAGTAGAGGGATAAGATATTGAGGTGGGGACGGGTTTCACATATATATATGACACTTTTCTTTTTTAAAGAAAGATAAAATTTTTTTTATAATAATTACAATTGGTGGAAATGAAATTATGGAGGTTAATATTGTAGCCATAATAATTTTACCAAGAATAATTTTAAATATAATATTTTTTGAAAGATTTTTTTCATTTATTTTTTCTTTTTGATCTAATATCTCTTTTCTTATTTCTTTAAGAGATATATCATAAATCAATACGGCTGGGTTTGCTGATGAATAGTTTGTTTCTCCTATAGTAAAATCAACAATTTCAGGCAATAGTTTTGTAACATTTAATGTCGCTGTAGTTTTGAATTCATATATGGTATCAATATTTACTACCTGTTGACCGAAAATTGTTCCGTAATTTATGCGTGCGTGGCAACCTGCTTGGATCCGTAGTATACCAACACCACGAATAACAATAGTTTTTTTTTTCTTGTCTCCGCACAGTATATGTATTTCTTGTTCTCCTGGTAAACTATATAACCATCCTCTTTCATTACTTAATTTTTTTCAGTACGGCGTAAAATGACGAGAAATTTTAATGTCACAATTAAGTAAAGGCGATTCATTAATTTGTGTAATTAGAGAAATTTCACAACCAGCTTGATGTGAGCTCTCATACATCGGATATGATAATGATTCACATATATGTATATTTACACTTGCTTGACAAAAAGGTAAATCAATTGTATTTTTTACAAGTGTATATTGCGATTGATCTGATGACAAAATCAAATAATTAGCTGATCCACGCTGATCCTATTGTATTATTCCCTAATTGCTGAGCAATAGGATACGATCTTAATTTATGTATATGATAAATTTTTTCTTCAGTCAATGGAATTCTCATTAAAACAAATAATCTACCATTGTCATAACCTATATCAATTTGTGATATTTTACTTAAATGACCAGCTACTGCATCTCTTATATTCATAGGTAAATTAAATTCACCACTATGTTTTGCAAAAAACTAAAGTGAGCCTTCTAATTTTTCTGCTGATAATATTTCAGGATGAAGTATATTTAGCTTTGATAAATTAATGGAATCAATTACAATTTTTAAAAAATGATTATATCCATCTACAACATTGCCAAAGTCATCTAAATAGAGAATTGTTTGATAATACAGCTCCCAATATACTTGTTTTTCTTTTTCAATATGATAACCAAACCATTTATTAAAATTTTCTAATCTTATGTAAAACCATCCAAGTGTTGAATTACCTATAGTTGAATATTCTATTAAAATTTTTTTAAATCGTTCTACTTCAGCTGGTAATATATGCACTGAAAAAACGTTCCCACTGCAGGCACGGTACGTTTCTGCTGCCTTAGCAGTAAAGTAGACTGCGAAGCGCTGTACTGCTGTGAGAGCAGTACACCCAACTTGGAATTTCTGTACTGCTCTCACAGCAGTACAACACTGCTGCTGCAGCCGAACATTTTACTGTCGATGAGTTCAGGCGTATTAGCAGTACAAAGAATAGCTGTATGACACGTAAAGACTCATTCGATAAATTAAATGATGTATATAAGTATATTATTAATATTCATTATTAATAAATATAATTATATATTACTATTATTATTGAATATGAATTGATTTTAAAATCTTGTATATTATAAAAAAAATATGAAAAAAATATATTTTATTTGAATATAGAATTTAAAAAAAAAAAAATTACATTTTTAATTTACCGTGTAATAATAATAAATTAACTTGTTGAATAAACGAAGAAATTGCATTAACTATAATGATAGCATAAAAATAATATTACATGGTAAATTAAAAATGTAAAAAGTTTAATTTTTAACGTGAAAAAAAAATTTCAAATTTAACAATAAAAGAAATGTTTAATTGAACATTTAAAAATTCTAAATTTTAATCCTAACCTATAAGTGATGTCAAAGTCGTAAATCGTATATGACCGCGCATACAGATGTGCGCATTCAGTTGCCACAGCAGTGCTTTGTACTGCTCTCACAGCAGTACAGTTTACCGAGAATATACGAGTGCTTACTGTGGATTTACATGGACATCCTGCTACTGTAGCTGTCTACCATTACCGGTACAATAGACCGTGCCTGCAGCGGGAACGTTTTTTCAGTGTGCGTTAAATTCTCAAGATCTGATACAAAATTTTTTTTTTCTCTCAACATGTTATCAATTTTATTATTGTATAATGCAGATTCTTCATCACTCAAAGATGTGAAAAAAGACTTGCCTATAAAAGTATTTCTATCATTAAATACATCACGCTTTTGTCTTATATCTTTCTCTATTTCAGGTTGCGTAGAAATTGCTTTCAATTGACGTACATATTCTTCTGTAACATTTAGTTTTAATTGTACCGTATGTTGCCTTTGTATTACTGCGTCACACAGGGAGTGCGTATAATGCATCACATGTGTACATTTGTCTTTTAATATTTTTACAGCCTTGATTACGTCATCATTTAAATATGGTTGTTGTTTTATATACCAATCTAATTCAATGAATGTAATTAGCTTCCAGTTATTTATTGAAAATTTAAAATCGTATAAATAATCGTAAAATAACCCTGCACCTGTTTGTATTTGTTTGACTGTATAGTCATTTTTACTCGCAGCCGAAACACTTAACACGGAAAAAATTATAAATAGATACATTGTACCTTTTTAATAAACTAACATGAAATACTATTTATCAGCTCTATTTATACTTATATTATCGTAATTACCGCCACCTGTACTTGAAATATTTATTACAATTATTATTTGAGTGACATACTTGCATGAAATAGCGCATATTTACATAATACAATGACACACCTAAGCGTCATAGCTGGATAGAAAGAGAGCAACGAAAAAAGCAGGTATAGGAAAAAATGCAAATGAAAATAGAAACTTCTCTATTCTTTATACAAAAATATATTTTTTCTTTTGACTACAATATTTTTTGTTCGAAAAATAATTATTTACTGTCTTGGTATTTTTCAACTATATTTATTTTTAATGGAACTGTTTACTGCTGGCGCCGTATTTTTTTTTTTAAATTCAGGGTGAATACAGAGGTCTAAAGATCTATTATGCGAGAAAAAAATGTCCTTTTGATTATTTAAAATGTATAAATTAAAATGCTAGAATATAAAATTAGTTTGAGTTTATTTTTCAAAGAAAATTTTTTTTTTAAATAGAAAACTTTTTTGTTTATTGTCTGGCAGCACTATTATTCAATTTAAAATTGTACCCCGAGTGTTTAGAAAGAATATAGATCTATTAAATATTTAACAACGATCTTTATTAGCTTTTTTGGAAGATATCAAAAATTTAAATTTCAAGTTACAATAGATTATGCAAAATAGCAACTGGTAAATTATTTGAAAAAAAAAAAGAGAAAAAATTATTTAAAAAAGATAAATAATTATTTTAAAAAAGAAAAAACTAAAACGTAAGTGGGGAGTGCTTTTCCGACATCTTTAATCCTAATTTTCGAGTCAGTTGCACATCGTCTTCAACACTTTCAACATGAACAACTTATGTGAAAAATTTTTAACCAAATCTTTTAAAATCGTATCACCGGGAGTCGTACAAGTTACGCGCAACTATACATTTGAACGTCCAAAGATAATTCAAAAAATACGTGGTCACTTAAAATTAAAAAGTAGTATGAAGGAAATATATTATATCATGAAATATATAACTTCGATTGATAATTTAGCAGAATCAGTTGAAGATTTTGAGGGTGATTTAAAAATATTCAAAGACGATCTCGATGAAGATCGCATAAATGAAATACTTTCAAAAGATAATGCAGTAAAAAAAATTTTATATGGTTTTTTAAAAAGATGTACCAATGCTATCAATAATCGGAGCTTCATTAAAAAAATGTTACGTAAGTATTTAAATGATATATTAATACAGTGAAATAAAAAAGTAAAAATAATACAGTGAAAATAAATACAGTGGAATAAATAATAGAGTGGATTTAAAAAAAGTGAAAATAGAATAAAACAGTGAATTTATATATTTTACAGGTGAGCGACAATTACGTATTCAGCAAAAAAAAGCAAAGATCGAAAGAAGAAAAATGATTAGAAGGATGGTTGTTCAGGAGCGTTGGCGTATCCAACGTCTCAAAAACCTTGAGGAATGGAAAAAAGGAAAAGAACGTGAACGATCAGATTCTACGTCATCGAGTGATAATTGGATATGTAAGTGTTTTAGAAAATTATTATTTTTTAATTTTGCTTTTTGTTCTTAAAATAATTTCTATTTTAATTTTACTTTTTGTTTTTCAAATTTTTTTTTGTTTTAGAAAATTATTATTTTTTAATTTTGCTTTTTGTTTTTCAAATTTTTTTTTTTTGTTTTAGAAAATTATTATCTTTTAATTTTGCTTATTGTTTTTAAAATGATTTTTTTTTAATTTTACTTTTTGTTTTTTAAATTATTTTTTTTTTAATTTTACTTTTTGTTTTAAAATTTTTCAACTTGATATGAATTACAAAAAACATTGACTCTTGAATTTATAAATAAATCTGGTGTTGTTATTCCACCTGAGGGATGTGGGTTAGAGCAAGTGAGACAATTTCAGATGTATTTAGCAACATGTCAGATTAAACGCGTTTTAAAAATATATAAATATGCTTTTAAAAGAATTAATTAATCGTAAATTAGGAGGAAAAATTAGTACTATAATTACT
This sequence comes from Aphidius gifuensis, assembly GCF_014905175.1. Taxonomy (NCBI): domain Eukaryota; kingdom Metazoa; phylum Arthropoda; class Insecta; order Hymenoptera; family Braconidae; genus Aphidius; species Aphidius gifuensis. The sequence goes on along the minus strand of NC_057789.1, from coordinate 18,545,687 downwards.
GGTACAAGTATTAATGTTTTGTCGATTGAAAATATTAAATGTATAGATTCACTCAATTTTTTTCAAGCACCTTTGAGTGCTTTACCTCATATGTTTGGTCTTGATGAAAAAATTTCAAAAGGCTATTTTCCACATTTTTTTAATAATGAAATAAATCAAAATTATATCGGTGAGGTACCACCACCAGAAATGTATGGTATGCGTGCGAAAAGTAAAAAAGAAGCTGACAAATTTGATAAGTGGTATAAAGAAAGAGTAGACTCTGGGGAATTATTTGATTTTAGAAAGGAAATGAAACTTTATTGTACTCTAGATGTAATTGTTTTACATATGGCATGTTTAAAATTTATAAATTTAACTTTAAAAATTACTAATGTTAATCCATTCCGTGAAGCTTTGACTTGTGCTTCATTATGTATGCGTGTTTTTCAACGTAACTATCTTACTAAAGAAAAAATCGGAATCGTTCGAAGGTCTGGTTATAGATTAAGCGACAATCAGTCAAAAGAAGCTCTTCAGTGGCTGGAATGGTTAGCATATTCAACAGCAAGTAATATTCAACATGCTGGTAACTCTCATGAAGTCAAAAAAGGTCCAAAAAAAATTAGAGTTGATGGTATAAATGAAAGACGAAAAAACATTTTTCAGTATCATGGTTGTTGGTGGCATGGATGTATTGAGTGTTTTATGTTTAATCGTGATCATGTACAAAAAGATGGTACAACTTTGAATGAACGTTATGAACGCACGCAAAATATTACAAAGTATTTAGAAGATCAAGGTTATGATGTTATTGAAAAATGGGGATGTGAATTTAAAAAATTGTTAAAAGATGTACCTCAAGTGAAAAAATTTGTTGATTCTATTGATGCTAATTATTACACAGCATTGAACCCACGTGATGCTTATTTTGGTGGTAGAACGGAGAATTTCGTCGAGTCATATACAGTACAACCCGGAGAAACTATACAGTATGTAGATTTCACAAGTCTGTATCCGAGTGTCCTTAAGCAATCTGCATTTCCATTAGCTCATCCTAAAGTATATGCTGGTCGCGATATCGAGAAAAAATTTCCAAATGATGATATATCAAAAATTGATGGATTAATAAAATGTCGTGTACTTGCACCGTCTGATTTACACATGCCTGTTTTGCCTGTACGTTCAAAAAATAAAAAACTTTATTTTCCACTCTGTCGTACATGTGTTGATACAATGGAGCCAGGTTTTTGTAATCATAATAATGATGAGAGAAGTTTAATCGGTACTTGGGTGTCGTCAGAACTAAAACTTGCTTTAACAAAAGGATATGTCATAGAAAAAATATATGAAGTTTGGCATTACGATAAAAAGTCGATGAATAATAAAGAAACTTGAAGTATTGGTTTATTTACAGGATATATAAATACTTTTCTTAAAATAAAACAAGAAGCCAGTGGGTACCCATCTTGGGTCAAAACTGAATCTGATAAAGATCAATATATCGAGGAATATTTTCAAGCTGAAAATATTAAACTTGATAAAGAAAAAATAGATTTTAATCCAGGTCTCCGTACATTGAGTAAAAATATGCTCAATTCGTTATATGGTAAATTAGGACAAAGAAGTTCTTTATGGCGTAAAACAATTTGCAGTGATTTACAAGAATTTTATGAGATAGTAGATAACGAAAAAAATTTAATTCAATTTATTGAACCAATAAATCAAGAAACTGTCTTAATTTCGTGGAAATTAATTAATGAAGAAGAACCTTTAACAAAAACAACTAACGTTGTATTGGCGGCTTTTACGACAGCGTACGCTCGGGAAAAATTATATTCTTGTATTCATGAAAATAGTAAACAAATTTTATATGTAGATACTGACTCTATTATAAGAATATGTAAAAATGAAAATGATAAATTAATTACAGGGAGTAAATTGGGAGATTTAACTGATGAGCTAGAAGAGTATGGAGAAGGTTCATATATAAAATCTTTTATATCGGTAAATTTTATTCTTTTATTGTACAAAAACCTGATGGTGGTCAAGTAGAAGTCTGTAAATTGAAAGGTGTACGGCTTGACTTGGAAGCACAAAAATTTATAAATTTTAATACTGTTAAATCATTAATTAAGCGTGAAATAGATCCTTTTAAAATTGAATATAATTCTTTCCGTAGAACAAGAGATCTACAAGTGTACTCTACTATTGATAAAAAAATGATTTCTGTTACAGGACCTAAGCGTAATCACTACGAGAATATTACATATCCTCTGGGGTATAAAAGACAACGTGTGTAATAAAAAAAATTTCTTAAAAAATGTAATTAAAAATTTATTGTCAAAAAATATTTGTATTGTCAAAAATAAAAATTTTGTTTCATAAATAAAAAAATTTTTTAATAAAGATAAATAAAAATAAAAATTGAAAAAAAAAAATTTGTCCTATGAATAAAAAAATATTTGTTTTGTCGAAAATAAAAAAATTGTTTTGTAATAAAAAATTATTTTACCAACCATTTTATTTTTCAGATTTCTATATAACTCGATTATTTATTTATTTTTTCTCAGTTGTTAAAATGTCTCTAGTGTGTCAATTCCCGTTTACTATGCTTCTTGCTGGAGCATCAGGCTGTGGTAAGACTACTTGGTTAAAAAAACTTTTAAATGAAAATATCACCGATGTAAAATTTGATAAAGTTTATTTTTTTTATGGGCAATGGCAAGACAGTTTTAAAGAATTTTCTTCAGTTGAATTTGTTGAAGGTCTACCAAAATTAAAAGAGTTTAATGATAAAAAAAAAAAATTAGTTATTATCGATGATCTCATGAGAGAGTCCGGCTCTTCCAGTGTTATTATGGATCTTTTTACAAAGGGAAGTCATCATCTTGGATTATCAGTTATATTATTATCGCAAAATCTTTTCCATCGTGGCTTTCGTGATATAAGTTTAAATACACATTATATTGTTTTATTTAAAAATCCTCGAGATCGTTCACAAGTAGTTTTTTAGCACGACAAATATACCCTGAGAATCCGCGTTTTCTTCAAGAGGCTTATTTTGAAGCGACCTCTGTACCTCATGGATATATTTTACTTGATTTGAAACAGAGTACCCCAGAAAATCTCCGTGTACGCACATGTGTTTTTCCAAGTGATACACATAATTTTGTTTACATTCCACGAAAAGATATAAATACAATAACGTCATCTAATAACATACCAGTTGTACGAATATAATGGCAGTCGGTACGTGTAATCTGTTTAATAAAAAACATAGTGTTCTACTACAAGCATTAGTATATGCTAATCCAAAACAACGTCAAGCAATTTTAAAGCATAGTGACAAAAATCTTATTCGCTGTATTGGTGAATGTTCATTAAATATTTTGAAAGGTACAATAAATATTAAAAAAACGGAAAAAAAAAATTAAAAAAACATAAATCAATACTACGTTCTCTGGCCTCTCCAGGAAATATAAAAACGAAAAAAAAAATTTTAATTAATCAATCAGGCGGCGGCTCCTTGTTACCTTTATTACTTACTCCAATAATTACAGCTGTAATTACAAAATATTTTAAATAATGGAACATGTAAGAAAAATGGTTTTAATTCCTGAAGACTCGGTTAATAAATTAAATACAAATAATGAGTAGGTACTGTTCAAACACCCGGAGATGTGACGTCACGCCTTGATAATCAACTCCATAATATTTTAAATTCAAATAAAAATGACGGAGAAAAGTGGAATGAATATAAAGAAGTTTTGAGACGATTTTTATTTTTCAATAATAATAATAACAATAATATTGACTACAGAAATTTAAGTAATGATAATGAAACAAAATATCCGGAAGATTTGATTATAAAAGCAGTTCCTAAAATTTTTCAAAAAAAAGCACAAGGTTTAATAAATCATATAACCAGAGCAGATAACGGAAATCGATTAAAATGGAATGATAAAGGCTTGGTTAGTATAGACGGAAAAATTATTCATGGTTTTAGTATTATTGATTTAATTAATGATGCGTTACGTCATCGTAAAAATATTAAAGCAATCGGCCATGATCAGTTTGCACGATTTTTAAAGGATATTCATGCACCTAGAGATTTTGTTAGTAATATCAGTTTCTGGGAACAAAGCGACAACGATGATGCTGAAGAAGAAGTAATTACACCAAATTTAAGACCACCACCAATTAATAAAAGAAGATTGAGCAGAAGAGAATTGTCTTTTTCTGATGAAGGAATATCTACTGTACGTAAAGTTAAAAAACCTCCACAAAAAACTGTAAAATCAGCAACATCAATTTTGCGACCATCAACAAGGTCATCACAATGGTTAAGCATAAAAAAATAAATTTACCAAACATTTATTACAACCCCAAAAATCCCCTATCATTCTCAGAAAAAATTTCATTTCCTTACTGGTAGTGGATCTAAAATACAATCATCTATTTGTGGTGCATATATTGAAACATTATTAAACTATGGATCAGGTGCATCAAACAGCCATTTACAATTGGGACTATGGTTTCTAGATACTCCAGGTTTTATGGAAGCAGCAGTAGGAGCTGCTGCTGGAGCACAAAATAAAGGATTGCAAGATCGATCACTTTTTATGACTAATGGCAATCAATTTGAGATGCTTGGTCATTTACATGTTGATGTTTTTAATCAAAATAAATTTTTATTGAATGGTGTTGAGATGAAAATAACTTTAACACGATCAAAGAATGAATTTTGTTTGATGGACAACACAGAGGATGGAAATTATAAAGTAAATATTTTAGAAGCAACACTCATCATACGTCGTGCTAAGCTCAATCCAAGTGTACTCGTAGCACATTCAAAAGCATTGGCCAAAACGACTGCAAAATATCCTTTGACTAGAGTAGAAGTAAAGAGTTTTATTTTAGCTCAGGGTATATTATCAAATACACTCGACAATATTATACTAGGAAGTTTACCAAAAAGAATTGTTGGTTTAGTTGATAATAGAGCATTTAATGGTCATAGAAAATTTAATCCATTTAATTTTCAACATTTTAATTTAAATTTTTTGGCCTTATATGTCGATGGAAACCAAGTTGGTGGTAAAGCATTATCTCCCAGTTTTAGTAATAATATTCATGATGCTGAAGCCTATCAGACATTATTTTCTGGAACTGGAATACATTTTGCTGATCATGGAATGAAAATTTCTCGTTCTAGTTTTACGAAGGGCTATACTTTATTTGCATTTGACTTAACACCTGACCTCTCTGCTAATGATAGCATGTACTGGAATTTAATAAAAAATGGAAGTCTCAGAATTGAGATAAGATTCGGTGTTGCACTTGCTCAAACAATAAATTGTATAGTATATGCCGAGTTTGATAATATTATAGAAATTGATAGTACACGTCAGGTACTATTAGATTATAGTAATTAAGAAGGGGTATAAGTATATATAGAGCTACTTTAGTTTATGTTATTCAGTCATAAATATGTCGGAAGTTTTAATCATTGATATTCAGTGTCTAGTTGGATCTCGCAATGAATACTACCCGAAAGAAATTTCTGTCTTGACATTACACGATAAATTTATTAGTCATTGGATAATTGGCCCACCTTTTAAGTACTCGAAACTTGAAAAGGAGCTCGTCGACAAAACAATTGGTTAACAAAAAATTATCATAAAATTGATTGGGACGCGTCTGAAGTACCTTACAAAAATCTACAATCATTAATCGAAAAAATTGGAGAACTTAGTAAAAATATTTATGTGAGAGGTGAAGAGAAACGTATGTTTTTACAACAATATTTGCGAGAACATTGTATTATTAATTTAGAAACTATATCACCACGATTTGGTTTATTACCAGCAGACGAACATTATTGTTTATTTCACGGAGTAAATTATCCTAATTATACTTGTACTCAACAAAACGTTTATAAATTAAAAAATTGGTTAATTGGAAAAAAATTAATTATACGAAGAGGAAAAAGTGAAGACGACATTGAAGTAGATGTTGTCTTTAATTCGTTTTTCAATACAGTCAAAGAAACATTGGTATGAATACTATCCAATTGGTTGACGCATTACCACTTACGGATTTGACACGTGCAGGAGTATACGCTAGTGACCGATTACCTCATATATGGCCGAAACCTTGTGGAATTATTGTTAATCTTGATAATCATAATCAACCAGGATCTCATTGGGTGTGTTTTTACGTTAATAATTTGGGACATGGACTCTTCTTCGACAGCTTCGGACGACCTCCGAGAGATCCCCGTTTCCTTTACGCTCTCAAAAGAAATTGTGTGATCCACGAGTACAACAATATACAGCTGCAAAGTGTTACGAGTAATTGTTGCGGTCATTAGTGCATTGTTGCTCTTCATTATTTCGCGAATGGTGGGAGGCTCGACGGATTTCTCCGATTATTTACGAATGATGTTGAACGGAACGACCGATATATTTTAAGAATGTTTAAAAAAATTTTTAGTAGACGTAAGAATTATAAACATAAGAAAAAATTTCATTTCCTTACTGGTAGTGGATCTAAAATACAATCATCTATTTGTAATCGAAATTAAATAAATTAATTAATAAAAAAACATGTGTGGAATTTTTATTGGAAAATAAGTAGTTTATAAATTGGTTCAGGTGAAAACTCCCCTCCCATATTATCAAAAAATGTACCCACGTCGTCTCTTACGACAACTAGTTTTAAAAATGACGTCTTCAGTAGAGGATAGAAAACGTAGATATAATAAATATATTCATCGTGTAGAAGAAACTAGACAAAAAAGTATAGAGCTATCACCGATAGCAGATATTTGTGATCCTGTAAGATTTTCTGCTGCTGGATTTTATTATACTGGTTATGGATCTAAGTTGAAATGTTTTGAGTGTTGTGTTGAAATTGACGAATGGAGTCGAGGTGACAATCCATGGCTAGATCATCAACGTGCTAAGGCAAGCTGTCGTTTTATTAGAAATATAGCTTGTGGTAATGTTCCTAGAGGAGTAAGCTCACAACTTATACCTATGGAAGGTGATCCACATTGTATACCTACAGATTTTCGTGCTTCGTATCGTGTTCCATCTACTTCAAGAGAAGAAGACCGTACATTTTATGCTGAATTTTATATTGATCTTGAAATGGAAGAATATTCTAATCCTCCAATTGAAGTCCAATTGTGTTGGAATATCTACTACACCTCCAGCGGAAAAAGATCTGGTCTCATATGAATCACGATTAAATACATTTTATTATTGGCCGAAATATATTTCTCAGACAAAAGAATCCATGGCTGAGGCTGGATTTTTTTATTCGTCTATAGGAGATTATGTAATTTGTCATCATTGTGGAAATGGAATTAAAGATTGGAAAAATAATGAAGATCCATGGGAAGAACATGCTAGATATTTTCCGGAATGTTATTTTCTCCGACTAATAAAAGGAAATGATTTTGTCGAACGATATTCATTGCAATACAATTTTGAAAAAAGTGAAGAAAGTACAGAAGAAAAAAAAATTAAGAAAAAGAAAGACAAAATAAAAAATGGTTACATGTGTCAAATGTGCTCCAGCAATTGATAAATGTATTATATGTCGAGTTCATATACCTGGTGTCATTCAACCAATAATATCATAATTGAACATGTGTCAAAAGTAGATCAAATAAATTTTTAAAATAAATAAAATGTCTTAATTATTTAACCTATATTTCCCAGCTGCATACAAATGAGTCATACTTGAAATTTTGGTTAAAAATTGAACAATAAAATAAGAAATGTAATAATATAAAAAAAAAATTAAAAATAAAATAAAAAAAAAATTACACCTGGGCTGACTCGAACGCTAGACCCTACGCTTAAAATATCATTATAATTATTTATTTATTCAAAAAATTATCTGCGTCAATTCCGATTGTTAGTTTAAACATCAAAGAATAATATAAAAGTGAAAAAAAAATTTTTAACATTTTTATTCATGACAATATTGACAATTGAAAAAGTTGCTATGTCCCTGTATGATAATAAACGGGTCTGACTCGTCGATCTTGGTCAAAAGAATTATTTATAATATCAAAAGTTTATATTCGACAATCTTTACCTATTTATGAAATTAAAGATTTAAAAGGTGAAGATATTTTAGGTTATTTTTATGAACAAGAAATAAGTAAAGTAAATCAGAATATAAATGAAGAATATTTTGATGTTGAAAAAATTCTTAACACACGGGGAAAAGGACAGAAAAAAGATCTTGTTAGATGGAAAAATTATTCTAGTGATTTTGATGAATGGGTACCAGCAAGTAATTTAGAAGATCATGTTCAATAAAGATTTTTATATTACACTTGTTAGTAATAAAAATAATCAATATTATCCGAATAATACAACAGCTGCATTTACAACACAATTACATCGTGCATTTAATCTTGAAGGAAGCTGGTCAGTTGGATTGAGTGAAATAGCGTTTCCAAATGCTTTTTTACATATAAATAAAAGTGAAGGAATAATTAATATTGATCTTGGTAATAATAATTTTAACGTAAATATCGAAAGTGGTGTATATCCAAATACAGATAGTGTCATATGGTCATTTAATGAAGATAAAAATTTTATCCAACATTTTGAATTAGTATATAATACTCGGACACGTTTTGTTACTATAATAAAAAAATGTAGTGGAAAAGATTGTAAAAAACATAAAATAAAATTAACCAGAAAAATTGCAAATATTCTTGGATTTATATACCAAGCTGAGGGTCTTGTTTTTACTGAAATTCAACACATTTTAAAAGCAAATGCACCAGCAAGCATATTACGTGGGCTTCCGTCAGCTTTATATGTACATTGTGATATTGTTTCTCCTCATATTATTGGTGAATCTAATAAGCAAGTACTTCGAGTTGTGCCTTTTGACTCTAGTAATTATCAATACGGCTCGTCGTTAATTGAAAAATTTCAACCATATTATTTTTCCTTATTACGTCACTCATTTGACACTATTACAATAGATATAAATGATAGTTTTGGTGGCCCTATCTCATTTGCATACGATCCATTATTCGTGACACTTCATTTAAAAAAAAATAATTGAAATGTATATTCAATATTATGAAAATCAAGTTGGTGGACAATATTGAGCATTGAACAAGTTGCTACGTTCCTGTAAAAAAAAAAAACACGAAGCCTGACTTGAACACTAGCACTACAAACATGGCCGCCCTACACTAACACTTATTTGGCTCACACACATTTTCCATTCAAACTTTTGCTGGGACTTTTGCTGCCGCTACAGCGCTATAAACATTTTACACTAATAAAACAAGACCCGCCCTACACTAACACTTGTTTGGCTCACACACATTTTCCATTCACACTTCTGCTGACACTTTTGCTTGTAGTCTGCTTGCACCTATGCGCGCGCACACATCACAAAATAATATTTAAAAAAAAAAAATAATATTATTATTCATATATATACATACGTACATATATAAATAATATTCATATATGTAATAAATTAAAATGAAAAAAATAATAATAATAATAATAATAATAATAATAATAATAAATAATAATAATAATAAATAAAATAATAGGGGTAGTTTTTTAAGGGTAGTTTTTTTGAGGGTACTTTATCAGGGCAGTCGCGTATGGGCCCCGCGGAGTTTGTAGGTGCTCGAGGGGGGAACGCGAGCAAGCGGCACAGAGTGAAAGGGGGCAGGTAAAAAAACGACTCCCAAAACCGGTTTTTTCGTGGATCGTATACCATTTAACAGCACGCTGCCCGCTATCTCTCCCTATACTCTACTCCCAAATGCAATATAATTATACACTCAGTATGTATAAATTTTTTCATTTATGCACAATATATATTTTTTTTCTGATAAATGGTTAATGTTTTTGCACAAATTTATATACGTTGTAGAACTTTGCAGTGTTACGTATGAGTCAGATCAAGAGATGGATGTAAATCAAGAATCTGATACTGAAACTAACGAAGTTTCAAGTACACAAAATAATGATGTTGCCATAGAAGAATAATATATAAAAAGGAAAAAATATAATAACGAATTCCTATTTTTTTAAATGCTGAGAGAGAATTATATTTTGTATTTAACTAGTAGATAATAATAATAATAATCATAAAATTGATTAATATGAAAATTAAAATATCATTTATTTTTTTGTTACCCCTATGACTTTTTTACATTTTTTAGCGGCATGGGAACATAAGATTTGGGACATAGGAACATGGGAACATGGGAACATTGGACGTAAGACATGGGAACATAAAACATAGGAACATACGACATGGGAACATGGGAACATACTATATGGGAACATGGGAACATGGAAACATAACACACGGGAGCTCGGGAACATGGGAACATTTGAACATAAAACATAAGAACATAACACATACTACATGGGAACATACTATATGGGAACATACGAATTGGGATCATACGACATGGGACATGAGAAATTGCACTTTAAAATGACAAAATATAATTTTCCCGGTCAAATCTGTATTACCGACCCAGGGTAAGAATGATAAATTTCTTTACCATCTCTGCATTACCGACACATGACAATTGGGAAATCTCACGTTAAAGTGGCACATAATTTTTTTTACCATCTCTGTTTTACCGACCGAGTTGCAGTCCCCTGTCCCCTCGCCGATCTACCTTTTTTCGACCGCCCTCTGTCATAGAACTCTATTAGGTACACTACTGATAGTCCATATCAACTTCTAAAATATAACCCCATTCTGATGTTTCACTAAGTTCATTTAAAATATTTAAATAAAGATTTTTAACCCAACTAAAATCTTTATATGGTAAATATGACATCATTGAAGCCCCATACCCGCGTAGAAATTTATATATCTACTGAATATACGTGGAAACTACATTTTTTTTATACTTCGAACTATAATTAAAATATAATTAATTGGCCTAATATTATAGCTACAAGTTATATACAGTGATACATCTTGTATATATCTTGCTGCTTGTTTGCATATAACTTGAGTTATATCATGTATATATACTCTGTATGTATGGGATTATATATCTTTTATATAATCCATATATATATATACCTCATATATAACTACTTTTCGTTTTTAGAGAATATAACTATAGATATATTATATTTTGCGAATATAATATATATATTATATATACACACGATGAATACATGTAAATATATATTATAATACGTATATAATTTGTGTTAAACATTAAAAATTCGAGGAAAGTTGGATGAATTTTTTATTTCACGAGTAATAATTATTTAAAGATACATATAGATTTTTTATTTTTAAACATTGTTTTCAATTCTTTAACATTAAAGACATATTTAAACATTTTTTAACATAACATTCATAATAATTATTCAGAATCAGATGAATTTGATATGACGGCGTGTTTAGCACGGAGTTTATTTAATTTGTTGTTGATAGCTGAACCAAATCCTGAGGCTGTGGATCGTTGGGGATACTGCATGCGAACCGAATCGATGAAAAAAAATACCAGAAGGAATCAAAAAAAAATAAAAGAGATACATATGAGGGTCCAGATTCAAAAGAAATCTGATCGCTGATAAATAAATATAATATAATAAATGCACTCAGGCCGCATTTGAATCTAGGCTCACGAATGTCTTTATTTTCTTACATTTTATTGCATCGATTATTTTTTTATCAAGTTTTTCAAATTTAATTGATGGAACATCCATTGTTTTAACCTTGCGTCCACCACCTTTGTAATTACTCTTCAATAATGTTTCGAGTGAAAATAATTCGTTTTCTGATTCAAGATTATCTTATGAAAGTATTGTATAATAAAAATTGAGCAAGCAGTTTACTTACGTCTTTATCTGATGATGTATCGTCAACGATTTATAATGGATTTTTTTCAAATCACAGGGGGAACAGTAGATTGTTCTCGACTTTTTTATTTTTTGTCACAGCTTTATCAGAGGGAGACAATTTTTTTTATTCAAAGTAACATCCTGAAATAAGTCAATAAAATATTTAAAAGTATGTAACATCAAATACACAAGAAAAAATATGTACCAACTTACGCCTGTATCAGACACGTCATCGACAGGTCTTGAATCATATTGTGCGAATGTTTTTTTTTCGTTTCTTATGTTCTCTTTAATAATAACTGCTGGAGAAGACATGACACGGGGTGATCAAATACCATCCAAGACATTAAGATGATTTTTAAGTTTATTAATTTTATCTAAACAAGGGAGTTAGAAAAAAAAACAATACGATGTAAGACTTACTTGTATCTTCACCAGATAAAAATTTCTCACGATCAAAGTCTTTAATCCAATGAATAGGAATTCTTTCGGTGTGAGATTTGGCTTCAATCCATTTAATTAAAGCGTAATATTTTTTTGATGAAGAGATTTTAAAACAATAGATTAAACTCACGTTGAATGGGTGATGTTTGACTAATGTATTTTTTAAACAGTTGCTACGCTAAACAACAGTCATAACAACCAAACTTCATTTATTTTCTTTATATCTTTTGTTTATATCTGAACAAATGATATAGCAACCAATGAATGAATAATAACAATAAAAAACCACAAATAACAATTTTTTTTCTCCTCTTTATCTTCGTGTTATAGAAAAAATAAAAAAAATTACATGTGTAAATATTAACATACAACCAATGATACTGTATCAATAAATAACAGATAATAATTTTTTTTAAAAAAGAAAAAACAAAGGGTAAAATTATATTATTAGTAAAAAAATTGTAATCATATAATTGATAAAATAATTGATGAATAGTTTACATGTTATAAGATGAAAAGTTATATATTGTATAAATATTATGGAACAACAGCAGAAGTTCCCAAAAGAACATTGAGTCGGCAGAAAAAAAAAAAAAAAGATGTATGAGCATAAAAAATATTAATATTTACGTCATATATACATATATTTTTTTTCTTTACATGAAAAGACAACGACTGATGGATGTTATAACTGGAATCCAGAAAACAGGGTACCGCTCAATAAATGCTACAGTTAGTCTGTTATTTTGATTTTTTTAAAAATTAATTTTTATGTATATATATATATATTTTTTTTTATATTATTTTACTAACAGGTGAATTCTCATGTTAATCAATTATCTAATAGTATAAAGGGGTCGTTCGGAAGCTCTTCAGTAGTACCAACAAATATAAAGCAAATATATATATTATATACACACAGACAATATACTGAGAGAAAAAAATTCAATGAATGTTACAGTAAGACTTTTATTTTTATATTCTCAATGTATTTACATTTTATTTATATACACAATATTTCACTTGCAGGTAAATTCTTGTAAAAATTATCAAGTAGTATCAACAGGTATTGAACAAGAAGAAATCCAAAAAGACAATATACTGATAGAAAAAAAATCTATACAGTCTTATTGTCATTACGAAATGTACACCCGTGCATCTCCATGTCACAGTTTAATAACAACAGCAACATCTCAATATGAAACTCAATATATTATACAAGGTTTACTAACTGCGGCTTTGAAGCTTAGGCATAAAAACATGACGTACTCATTATTAGAAGATATATCGCAACTAGTCAATATTGAAAAAGAAAATTCAATATCTCTTTCAAAGTATAAATTTAAACAATTAATAAATGATTTTTCAGTCAGCTCAACAATGCATCATTTATGTTACGTTTGTGGTAAATACATTGAGAAAAAATTGACTTAGTTGATAAAATAGTCGGAATTGATGATGAAGCTAATTTATTTTGCACAGAATGCGATGTCTATATTCATTTAAAGAAAAATATTGAATCTGGTAGTTTTTTTTCTATGTTTCATTAACTGAACAATTGAAAATGAAGTTTGAAAATAATGGGGATTTAAGTGAATATGTGTGGCAGTGGTAAACCAGAAATGAAAGAATACCTCAAGCCATTCATTGAAGAAGCACGAGCTCTTCATGGTGAAGGTTTTCAATATATTTATAATGGCCAAAAATTCACTAAAAAATGCAAAATAATTATTGGTATACTTGATCAAATAGCTCGACCTACGGTTCAAGAAACAAGACAATTTAATGGACATAGTGGTTGTGGATTATGTTTGAATGTCGGTCAGAAGGTTGAGAAAAGAAGAGGCACTGTACGAATTTACCTAGTAGATGAAAAAAAAAAATCCTTTTGGAGACGGTTTAAGAAGTCATGAAGAGACTTTATATGTTCATGCTAAAAATCTTACTCATGGGGTCAAGGGTCGTTCAATTTTATTTGACATACCAGAATTTAATATTATATCAGGATTGCCAGCTGACTGGATGCATGCTGTATTATTAGGAGTTTGTCGACAGTTTATTATAATTTGGAACAGCTCGAACTCAAATGATACAGGAGGGTTTAAAAATAAAATGTCAATCATCGATGATCTTATAAAATCTTACAAACCGACTCAAGATACAACTCGAGTTCCTCAAAAAATATCAGGGCCTAAACAATTAAAAGCACATGAGCTTTGTTTGTGGTTATTAAATTATAGCCTTGGTTCATTAAAAGGGATATTTCCTAATAAATATGTTGATCACTGGAGTTTACTAGTAGACGGAATTTCTATTTTATTAAAAACTTCAATACTAAAATCAGAGATTTATTATGCAAGACAATGTTTATTAAAATTCGTCATGGATGTTGAGGTATGGTAAAGAACACAATTCATATAATGTTCACCTCTTGACTCATTTAGCCGATAGTACTCTTGATTGGGGGCCCCTTTTTGCACACAGTGCATTCATTTTTGAGGATTTTAACCAAGAAATTAAGGCGAGTGTTAAAAGTTCTAATGGTGTTGCATTATAAATTTGTAATTATTTCCAGATAAAATATGCTGTCGAAAAAATGACTCTAGCTTGTAGCAATGATTTGAATAATAAACAACATCAATTACTCAATAATATTTTAAATAAAAAACGTATCCCAAAAAATACTATTATAAAAGAAGTAAAACTCGTAAGCCAACCAGTAGACAGGCAAATATCAAATAAATATTACTTAGCTTTTGAACGACGTAATATTAATTTAAATTCATCAGCTGTGGTAAGTTGTTATAATCGTGCTTCTATTAATAGAAAACTAATCCATTCACTTGAATATAAACGACCAACATAAAAAGCAAGTTATTTTGTACTGCTTAAAAACCAACAAGTTTTAGAAATTCATGCTTTTCTTGTTTTAACAATAGATGGTAAACCAGAGTGTTTTGCCTTGGGTAAATGTTTTGATAAAAGCCCATGCTCGTTGATCCATGGTAGACGATTGGAACACACAATTTTTCTAAAAAATAAACAAACTAATTATAAAGCTGTTGACATCGACAAAATTTTGGGTAAAGTTACACTGATAACAAACACTATATCCAAAAATGTAATTGCAACAATTCCACCTAATCGTATCGAATTACTTGCCTAATTTGGTTTATTTAATATTTTCAATACATCATAAATAAATTAAGAATATATATATATATATATATATATATATTAGGTTGATATTATCATCATGCTCATGCCGAAAAGAGGTTGTCATTTGTTTTTCCACCCACGGGTTTAATACACTTCATTCACCATTTTGATCATGGAGGCTTTAATTTTCGACCGTTCAAGTTCGCGTTGGTCTTATTTTATAGAGTATTGAATTTTATAGCATATAATATTCATAGTTTTGATCATTTACAATTTTGTTTTTCAAAAAAATTTTAAATACTACCTTTTTAAAGCATTATTTCACTATTTTTTTTAATTGTAAATGATCAAAACTATGAATATTATATGCTATAGAATTTAATACTCTATCAAATGAGACCAACGTGAACTTGAACGGTCGAAAATTAAAGCCTCCATGATCAAAATAGTGAATGAAGTGTATTAACCCCATGTTAATCAAATGGAAAAAACAAATGACTCCTGAACCACCTCTAAATATTTTTCAATTGAGTTCAAATTTTTTCTGGGCATGATTCAGAGTTGTATGAACTTGTATAAAGATGGGTGAAGAGAAAAAAAAATATCGAAAAAAAAAAAACACCCTAATATATATATATTGATTGTACTGAGGGGTTACTGAAATAATTATAATTGTCTTATAATTATAAATCAATGTTTTCAATATTCAATCATAAAATAATATTTTAAATGATCAATAAATGAAATAAAGAGCGAGTAGAAAATTTAATTGTTGTCTTTCTGTTCAATAATAAATATTTATTAGCTTAACTGTACTTTATGCTAATATACATATATTAATCAATTAATTTGAATATATATCCGGTTATATATAAAATACATACTAGAATATAATTAAGATAAATTATAAATATATATACCGAGTTATATATAGTGAATATAAAAAAATTATATCCACAAATTATAATCTTAGATTATACTCTGAATATATTTTTCCACTACTTCAAAAAAAACAAATATAATGTTAATTCATGTGAAATATAATTTATATATATATTATTATTATATTCACTGGATATATTCTTGAAATATAATATAAAACTATATTTTTAGTGCCAATTAGATATATCCCAGATATATTAATTTCTACGCGGGTATAGATTATTAACATCAAAATACATTGAATATTTATCTTCTAAATTTGGATCATAACCAGATTTCATATATTTATTATTTAACTTACCCCAACGATTGGAACATTGTGCTAAACCACCCCGAATACCGCTTTCAATAAACAACATTTTATCAACATCAGTCAGCAACTCGAATTCAATTTCAGTAATTTTTAGCATTGCCTGAATTGCCAATGATGGACATGTAATAAAATGGAGTGGGTCAAGCTTATAGGTTTCCATACAATTATCTCTAAAATTTTCAAATATATCACTTAATAATAAAATATCAGTTCTTAAATATAAATCTGAGTACTCCCTAAGTGTTTTTATATCAAAAGTATGCCAAACATTGCAAGCGTGAGCATAATCGGCATCACTAATATGTTCATCATAGAGTTTTGAAAAAAATTGATCCTTCGTTGGTAAAGTAGGAAGGTTCAATTTCTCAAAACAATCAACAAAATCATATGGAAAAATTCCTTTTTTATTCACGAGACTGAATTTATTTTTATCAGTGTAATATTTTTGAGTTATATATTTTTCATCATTTGTTAAATATGAGGCTAATTTTTCAATACTCGAAGGCATAAATTTAAATGAATCAATAAAACGAAGCTGCACGCGTGTTGTTTCGTCGAAGGACGTAATTTTTCATGTTAAAAAGAAAAAAAAAATAATACATAAAATAAAATTTTCAAACATGTTACCTTTTCCTTAAATTATCAGTCACGGTATAGGTCTTAGTTGAGAAACTCAAGGTTTTCTTCAAATCTTTCCTTCTTCAATATAAATGTTAGACTACGGTCTAAAGGGATGAGCGCTGGACAGTTGCCGCCAACATTATTTGTCTACGTTTTTAATTTTTCCTATTGTTGGTTAAATATTTGAAGGTTGGTCGACAACTGATCCAGGGACCATAGATATCTCTTGAAGGAGGAGAAGTCAGTCTTCTCTACGAGCTCGAGTAAGACATTGCCTAACACCACTTGGTGACTGATTTAGCCGTAGCAGTACGTTGCATAATAGAATTATTCTATATATTTATTCGCGGCTAAATAAAGATCTTAATCGTGACTGATAAAAATCCCACTGATACATTTTTATAATTAAATATTTGACAATTTGACTCAATAAAAGAAAACATTATTGTAATAAATAAAGAGAAATAAATAATTGATACCATAATATAAAATTCTGTGTCGTGAACATTAATTTGCATGCGACAAAACATTTTGGTGCCTTCTGTGAGGTCTTTACGGCCTTTGGTTACAATCAATAAGAAAAAGACTTATTTAAAGGTTTAAATCAAGTGAAACTAACTAAACAATTTAATAAATAAAACATTGTAATCATACAAAGTGAAAAGTGAAAAAAGGAACATTATAACAAACATAAATACTACTGTGGTCAACTTCAAGCAACACCCGGTTTAATCCACAAGAATCCAACATCAGCAAGCAAGTACCAGTTATTAAGTTCACTGATCATTAATCCTCCTCCATTCTCAAACAATCAATCATAATGCCTCCTAAAAATAAATTACAAATACTTATTCAAAAAAGAAATTCATTTAAAACTCAAATAGAACATTTGAAAACTCCCGTTGATAATGATGCGTTACAAAAATCTAATCTAGAATTACGCATGGAAAGATTGACTGAATTATATAAATTAAGTGAAGAACAAAACAATGAAATAGCCTTGTTAGATCCTGAAACAAATCATGACAATGCCTTTGAAGACATACAAAATTCATACTTTTCTCTCGCTTCTCGAGTCAAAGCCATTCTAACTGCACGAGATGTCGATGGGTCAACCGCATCCACCCTCCAAGGTACATTGCCTCAAGCCAACCCAATACGATTACCACATACTGAACTTCCCTTATTTGACGGTAAATATGAAAATTGGCTAATATTTAAAAACGCCTTCGTTGCTTTAATTGACAATCCGAGAAACCACCAGTTGTGCGACGTACAAAAATTGGATTATTTAAAATCAGCCCTAATTGAGGATGCCGCAAATAAAATAAGTATTTTTAACTCTGGAAACTGTGATTTTAAAACCGCATGGAACTTGCTAGAAAAATCGTACGGGGTCACACGCGTATTGAATCACGTCACTTTGATTTATTAATGAATGTGCCCGCGCAACAAAAAGAAACCACTGAAAGTCTAACCAAATTAATTGATGCATTTCAACAACACGTAGCGTCGCTAAAAATTCTAAAGGTAGAAATTAATTCTGAAGTTCTAGTTCATGTTTTACAAGAGAAGTTACATAGATCAACCGCCAGAAAATGGGAAGAAACTCTTTCAAGAGAGCGTTTCCGACCATTGATGAGTTGATCGAATTCTTGTCTCGTATGGCTGTGTGCATGTCAGTGTGTGAGAAAAGACCAAGATCTGACCAGGTAGAAACAGACTACGGGGCAAAAAAGAGAATAAAATTTAACCATCACTCAAAAAAGCAACACTCTTTTTCTATTCACACTTCTAATAATTGCGTTTTATGTAAAGACCGTCAACATCCATTGTATATGTGTGACAAATTTAAATCCCTTTCTGTATCTGCTAGAAGAAAGATAGTACAAAATGCAAAGTTATGTGAAAATTGTTTGAAATATCATCGTGATCCAGTGTGTACATACACTGGGTGTAAAGTTTGTGGTGGTAAGCATAACGTTTATCTGCATCAAACCCAAACTGATACAAATCACAACACCCAAACCCGTAGTAAAACATTTAATAAGAATGCTGACGAGGCTCAAACCAAATGACTAGATGGTTGTCAAAACACAACCCCCCGTAGCATCAGCTTAGTCACAAGATTTCTTACACTTTCAACTCCACTATTGACTACTGCTTTTATCCGCATTAAAGATGCTCATAATAATTTCATACAATGTCGAGTTCTATTAGATACTGGTTCCACAGTCAATTTTGTAACACATGAGTTAGCAAAACGGCTTAAATTACCAATGAAGCCTTGCCCTTTACTCATCGGAGGTATAAATGCTATTAATACAATGTCGAAAAATATAATTGATATTACATTTTCTTCTATACACAATTCATTTAATAAAACCTTGAAATTTCTGACTATATCAAAAATTACAGAACGTATTCCTTGTGAGACATTCGCAAGAAATAAATTTTCTATTCCAAAGGGTCTAAAATTAGCAGATCCTCAGTTCCATATACCCGCACCGATAGACTTACTTATTGGAGCATGTCCCACCATGACAATGATGTCAGTAGGTCAAACTCTTCAAGTTCAAGATAATTATCAATTATGCTTGCAAAAAACACTCTTGGGATGGGTCATTGCGGGCCAAGCGTTGAATGATAGTCTATTAGAAAATATTTCATGTAATATCGTAAATCTCGAAGAAAATATTTCTCTCGAAGAAAATATAATACGTTTTTGGGAAATCAAGGAAGTGAAGGGAGAGCAAGTTATGTCAAATGAAGATATGATATGCGAGAAGTATTTTCAAGACAACGTCCGTCGACATGAAGATGGTAGATATGAAGTGAGCTTACCCTTTAAACCCAATATAGATCGTGAATTCGGTGATTCACGCACGACGGCCATAACACGATATCATTTATTAGAAAGAAAATTCATGTCCAATCCGGACTTAAAGGCAGAATATAATAAGGTGATGCAAGAATATTTTGATTTAGGGCATATGTCAGTTGTGCATGATGTAAATAACACAGGTTATTATTTGCCGCATCATGCAGTCATTAAAACATCGAGTAACACTACAAAGACGCGTGTCGTTTTTGATGCCTCGGCGAAATCCAATCTTAAAGTTTCATTAAATGATAAACTGATGGTAGGACCTACCATTTAAGAGAAATTATGTACTCAATTAATTAAATTCCGTTGTCATAAATATGTTATTACAGCCGATAAAGAAAAAATGTATCGTCAAATTATGTTACGCGAAGACGATCGGAAATACCAGCGTGTGTTATGGCGAATAGGAAATGAAATTAAAACATGTCAATTAAATACCGTAACTTTCGGTGTGTCGTCTTCCCCGTTTTTAGCCATTCGAACTATTCATCAATTAGCTGATGATAAGGCTATAGACTTTCCATTAGCTTCTAAAATTTTAAAAACTGATTTGTATGTGGATGACCTTCTGTCGGGAGCTGATAGCATTGTAGAAGCACGCATCCTGCGGGACGACATTATTGCCTTATTAAAACGAGGAAAATTTAATATTAGACAATGGGCATCCAACGACAATAGACTATTAAATGATCTTTCACAAGAAAATATAAATTCTCATGTTCTTTTAGATAAAAATTTAACATTGAAAACTTTAGGCATGTTTTGGAATACCAAAAAGGATGCAATACAATACGCTGTCACGCCAATAGATTCTTCAAATAAAATTACCAAAAGAAATATACTTTCAGAAATTGCAAAAATATTTGACCCCCTAGGTCTACTTGGCCCTGTCATTTTACAAGCAAAAAAGATAATGCAGGATTTATGGCTCGCTCAGGTAAACTGGGATGAGTCTGTGCCGGCAGATCTTCACACCAGGTGGTGTACCTTTGTTGAAGAATTACCTCTTTTAAATAAACTTTCCTTTCAACGTTTATTGACCATAGCCCCATATAAAGAAATACAGATTCACGGTTTTTGTGATGCAAGCAAAATCGGATACGGAGCTTGCCTATATATTATATCGACATCAATTAAAGGGCAAATAACGTGTCAACTAATTTGTGCCAAATCAAGAGTAGCACCAACGAAATCTAGCAAGGGGGGAGAAGAGTCGATCCCGCGGCTTGAACTCTGCGGTGCTTTACTATTGTCACGTTTGTATAAAGAGACTCTTCATACCTTAAAATTTCAAGTATCTAAAACGGTTTTGTGGACCGATGCTACCACTGTATTGCATTGGTTGAACACACCCGCTCATGTATTGAAAACAT
This sequence comes from Aphidius gifuensis, assembly GCF_014905175.1. Lineage (NCBI taxonomy): Eukaryota > Metazoa > Arthropoda > Insecta > Hymenoptera > Braconidae > Aphidius > Aphidius gifuensis. The sequence goes on along the minus strand of NC_057789.1, from coordinate 18,524,078 downwards.
TCGCCTCGAATAGAGTATCTGAAATACAAAATAATACCAGTGCCAATTTATGGCGTTATGTTAACTCTAAAGGTAATCCCGCTGATGCTTTGTCTCGAGGACAATCACCACGAGCCTTTATCAAGAATAATCAATGGGCCAACGGTCCCGCTTGGCTTTACGAAGGCGAAAAACAGTGGCCTCAATTTTTCTCCCCCAATTAGCAGATGTTAATCGAGAGATCCTCGAATTAGAAAAGAATGTATGTCTTCATACTCATTCTAAAACTATTGATTTATCCTATCTTAAATTATTTTCATCATATTCTAAATTATTAAATTGGGCCGCCTACATGTTAAGATTTAAAAACAAGTTAAGTGGCATGTTGTCAACCAAAGAAATACAGGCGGCTGAGCGAGGCATTCTAAAAGCTGTTCAATCTGTTTATTTTTCAGATGTCATCTCTGAATTGACAGCAGGAGTCCCAACAAAAAATACTCGCTTAGCAAATCTCTGTCCTTTTTTAGACAAAGATGGCCTGTTGAGAGTTGGTGGTCGCCTTGAAAAATCCAATCTATCGTATTCCCAAAAGCATCCGATATTTTTACCATCTCGGAATTTTTTCACTGATTTACTCATTTAACATTACCATATCACACAATTGCATTCAGGTATACAAACAACATTACATGCAATACGTCAAAAGTTCTGGATTTTAGACGGCAAAAATCAAATTCGTAAAATTGTGCGTAAGTGTATACGCTGTTTTAGATTTCGCGCAGATACGATAAACTATCAAATGAGCAGTCTACCACGTACACGAGTAGTAAGCGATAGGCCCTTTAAATCTGTAGGAGTTATTGTAGGATTATTGCGGTCCTTTTTTGATCAAAGAAGTCAAATATCGCAACAGGGGTAAAGTAAAAGTTTATGTTTGCGTCTTTATTTGTATGGTGATCAAAGCTGTACACTTGGAGGTGGTTCGAGATTTAGGTACAGAGGGTTTCTTAAGGGCTTTACGTAGATTTATTGCACGTCGAGGTACTCCAAGGGATATATACTCTGATAATGGCACTAACTTTGTTGGAGCCAACAATCAATTAAAAGATTTATTTTTATTATTAAATTCAAAAGAGCATGTGCATGCAGTAAATAAATTTGCTGTCAATCGCGATCTAACCTGGCATTTCATACCCCCATTAGCTCCACATCATGGAGGTCTATGGGAGTCAACGGTAAAATTATTTAAGCATCATTTGAAACGAGTTGTTGGAGAATTGGTCTTTACATATGATGAATTTGTTGATCTTACAACAGAAATAGAGGGCCTCCTCAATTCAAGATCCCTTACTCCTATGTCCTCCGATCCTAATGATTTTTCTGTATTAACTCCTGCTTTTTTAAGCAAACACTCTATGTCCATGTAAACAACAAACGGCACTCTAAACTGATATTTATAATTTTCAAATGTTAAAATATTATTTTGTTTTGTAGGCAGTTCGATACGCGACTTATTGTCATTAAAACATGCAAGTTTATGATTCAAATAAGATGATTCAACTTGAAAACTGCACAAGCAACGATCACAAAAAAATTTTTTACTCTTGTCTTTTGACAATTATGATGACAGCAACATTGACGTATTATGAATCCAAGTATAATGATATTCATCTGGAATGTATTCATCATCATTATTATCTTCTTCATTTTCTTCTTCTTCTTCTTCTTCTATTTCGTCATTTTTTCGTTGCATTAAAAGATGAATTGTTTTTTTTACATAAACTTTATTGAAATTCAAATTTTTTGTTGGCTCGATTAGTGTATATTCACTCAAGTGATATGGCACAATTATTTTTTTTTTTTTACCATTTTTTTCTATTATTTTATTATTTTCATTTTTATTATATTCGATGCCATATACTGATATTGATAAATCGTTTACTTTTTCAAATTTTTTAATATCCTGTAATGACATTGGAAAATCAAATTGTTGATATAATAAAATATTTTTAAATGGATCTTTACCATTGTTAGGTGGCTTATACTTGCTCATACGCTCAGGGTGATCTTTAAAATTATACATGGCTGCTAAAATTGACCACAGAAAACAGTATTCATCATCATTTTTTACGTTTATTATTGCATGTTTCACTTTGAGCCATTTCGGTAATTATACAAATGAATTCCCGGCCTTAAGTGGTTTGTATACATTGATTTGAATTTCCATGTTATTTATTTCATGAAGCGTCCAACCTGAGTCATGCATTTCAATATCATCTTTTCGCGCGTTCAATTTATTGAATTTTGCTGTATACAATTCATCCATATCTGTTGATGGTAATATTATCATGTTTCCGATATGAAGATATTTTGTCTTGTTTGGAAATTTTAAATTTGCATGATAGAGCACAATCAACTTTATAAGAATTGGTACTTTCCATTGCCAAATTTAATTTTGCTATGAGCAATGTTTTAACATCATTAGAAAAAGCCTGGACATCAACATGTTACAAATTGATTACTGCGCATGTGTGCATATTTAAATCGAAAAAACTTGAAACTTCTTACCATCTTACTCTAGCACTAATATTTTCACTTTCACTATCATTATTATTAACATTCTCATAGTCACTATTATCGTTTCAACCGGAACCAACTTTAATTAGTAATTTTTCGATTTTTAACAATGCCCGCTTTGCATATATTAGAGAAGTTGAAAATTTTTTTCGCTCGTTATACTCCAAGGTTTCATTCTTTATGATATCATTATATTCGACAATTCGACACGATAAATCATCGATTGATTCACAAATTGTATTTCTGTTGACACTATTGTGCGATAAGTTAATAAACATATTATCATAAAGAGCACGCTGCTCTTCATGACTTTTCATTGGCATATTTGCGAATAATATCATTGATTCAGCCATATTTTTAAAGTATAAAAATACTGTATTAAGTAGCAGGAAATAAAAAAAAAATATAAACCCTGGCTGAGAGGTTCAGAAGATACTGATATATTTAATTGTTTTGAGAGTCCTTATATACGTACGATGGGAGTAAAAATATTTCATTTTCAAAAGATGTGTCACATTTTTCATAGAATTTTTGTCTTGAAATTATTTATCAGAAAATAAATAAAACATTTTCGCTTCCCTTCAAGATGTATTTTTGTGAACAATAGGCAATATTATTTACAACTTTTATCATTTCACATTGTCTTGATTACTCAAGGTGATAGATTTTTAAAACAAATAGAAGCTATTGAAAAATTTCATCATTTGTTTACTTGACAGTATTTATGTGTGGTAGTGGTGAGTAATTCTAAACAAGTTTCATCTTGTAAATTTGACCTTCAATTATTGAAGCATAAAAATATTGAGAAAATTTTAACATTGTTTATTCGCAGGAAAATAAAAGTATTGTAAAGATATTATAGTATGTAAGAGAAAAACTTTTTATTTGTTTAGGACGAGAAATTCTCAAAGCATCATCTTAGCATGGGTATGTGACTGTATGTGTGTGTGTAGATGCACAATTTTACATAAAACATTACATGACAACATAGAAAATATATATTTTCTATGTTGGTTAGTGACACATCATTCCAACAAGCATCTCCTTCAGGTATAATGAGAACAGATCATTGCAAACGTTTTATCTCTTGTTTACGACAACAAACCTTGCATAGTAAACAGTTTTACATTTCTAATTTTCAGAATTATAAGTCACTTTGTGACTATGTACAACTTTCGAAAAATGCTTCCTATGAAAAACAAACTCTCTATTTTCATCATCATCTTAATGATCCCCACCTAAGCCCTTATTTTGGGATATATAAGCCAAGTACAACTACGAAAATATCAAATCAGTTTGGGACTTGCTGAAAACTGTAAACCAAGAGCTGCAGAAAAAACTTGGACAAGATGATTCACGAATTTTATAACAATGAGGTAAGTGATATATCAACATTTTAAATTATTTAATAGTATTTATAAATTTATCATTCTATGTGTTTAATTCATTTATTAATGTATTTTCAATTTGTTAATTTATTAATTTTTTTTGATTTTTAGTTGGATCGACTTTTCACTCAAATTGCACCACTGATTGTTATTGAGAGTATCGAGAGGATGAGCGTTCTGGATTTTCATATGATTTACACATGCGAGAGGATAATTTAAAAATGGTAATATTCGATTTTGTATGCATAATTATATTTAATTATTATATTTGTTTTAATAAATATCGTTTCTCAGATTGAATATAATCTTTTATCAATACATAGTTTAATGTATTCATCAAGACTGATGAATAATTATTGTAAGTACTTTTTTATATTTTAATTCAAAGATTTTTTCTAAATCATTAAACGTGTCTCTAATAATAATAATAAACTGCATAAATTTTTATCCACAGGTGGTTTCAATATTCATACAAAATGTATAGGAAATAATAGAACTCCAATCTCAACTATTTTGCCAGGTATAATTCGGATGTTTATAATTTTTTATTTGGTTTTTATAAAATATAATTTTTATCCATTATATTACAGACTACTGGAATAATGGTCACAGTTTTCCAAAAGAAGACGATTCACCAGTGGCACTTGATGAGATGCAGTATGATGTGACTCTGAATGGTAATATATATGGGGCATTCTGAGTCAATTCAGCTGGTTATCTGCCTGACCCTCTCGGATTGAGTTGAAAATTTTTTTATATGTTGTTTTTGGCTTCTTATGCAGCCTGAATTTTTTCGAAAATTTTTTGACGCATTTTAGCCGGTAAAGTAGAGTGTTTTGATGTTAATTCTCTTCTTTCATAAAAAAAGCCCCAATTTAAATACATAAATTTTTTCCATAAAATGAGGTACTCAATCCACGTATATTTAATTGAAAATTAGAGTGGGTTGAGATGTTTTTATGCTTTTTTTTTTTTTTTTCAATTTTTTTTTTCAAAAAAAAAATATAGTCAAGTCCCCCAAGGTGCACCCTAAGTGTTCCGTAGGATTTTTTATTTTTTTTCTTGTTGTTTGATTTGTTTTTTCATTTTATTGTAAAATGAATGACTATTTTTTTTGTTTTGTTTTATTTTCTAATGTTGTTTATTTCCATTGTTTAATAAAAAAAAAAATAAACGACCGAAAAATTTCAAAAAAATAACGGAAAGTCTACAGATGAAGCGTCATCGATTGAAACATTGCCGGAATCAATCTTACAATATTTAAAATTGAGCCCTATCGAAAAATGGAAATATTAAATCTAATAAGGCCCAAAAATTGAAAATAAATATGATAATTGCTTTTGGAAAAAAAAAAAAAATAAATTTCATTTAACATCAACTAATTCAGTTCAGCGGTTCAAAAAATATCTTGCAAAAACAAAGTCTGACACTACATTTTGTTTAATAAAAAAAAAAATAAACGACCAAAAAATTTAAAAAAAATATCGTAGAGTCTACAGATGAAGCGTCGTCGATTGAATCATTGCCGGATCCGATCCGTCAATATTTGAAATTGGGCCCTGTCGAAAAATGGCACTATCACATCTGATAAGGCCTAAAAATTGAAAATAAATATGATGATTGCTTTTGGGAAAAAAAATGGAACCTAATGGGCTTCGTAGAAGCCAATTCGATTCATAACTTTTATTTTTATCGCGAAATAACAAAAAGTCACACGAAAAGTGAAAACATAAGTGTCCTACGGAACACTAAAAATTAAATTTTTAAATACAAAAAAATAAAACGAAATTAAAACATATCTTGGTAAAATTTCATTTTCGGCGTACTTTAGAACTAAAAAGTGGAAAATTTCACGAACATTTCGTCAAAAATTGAAATTTTTCACCTTTTAGTTCTAAAGTACGCCGAAAATGAAATTTTACCAAGATATGTTTTAATTTTGTTTTATTTTTTTGTATTTAAAAATTAAATTTTTTTTTTTTTTTTCAAAATATTTTGAAAAAAAAAAATTGAAAAAAAAAAAAAAAAGCATAAAAACGTCTCGGCCCACTCTAATTTTTAATCGAACACACGTGGATTAAGTACCTTATTTTATAAAAAAAATTTCATGTATTTAAACAACATATAAAAAAATTTTCAACTCAATCCGAGAGGGTCAGGCAGATGACCAGCTGAATTGACTCAGAATGCCCCATATATATATAATATATACATGCCAACGATATGGCACTGCGGTTAAGGTTCGAGCTTTGTGACAGGGAGGTCACGGGTTCGAACCCAACCACCGACGCCAGGTTTTTCATGGTTTCCCTGGGCTATAATAGAAATCGGGTACAGTTTGAACGCATTACAAAAGTCGACATCCATGACTGTCGCAAATGAGTTGTAAGGAGTTGCCGGTTGGAAATACAGAAAGCAAGACGTGAGGCACACCGTGTTAAAAACTTCTTCATGAAAAAAGGAGTGTAGCACGTTAAATACGACTCATTTACATTTTTTATATAATATATACACACACATAATTATTTTATTTATATTAATTACTTGATTTACTAATGTTAATTTTTATGTTTTCAGGATACTATGAACTTTTTTATTCATTTCGGAGAATGCCAATTATTAATTTTTGTAAGTATGATTAAACTGTTCATATACATATATTTTATTAAAAAAAAATAAATAAATAAATAAATAAATAAAATAATAATATTTACTTATTTGTTTATCTAAACAATATAGCTCTCAGACCATCAGAAGGGGAAGAAGAAGCATTGGAGCAAGAGAGAAACATCGTCAGAGAACAACAAGAAAAACTGAAGAGAGCTGCTATAGAATTTGACAATATATATAATGGAGATTGCAAATTGTTAAAAAAAGCATGATGATGATGTTGTATTTATAGAAGAAATAATTTCTGTCGATGATGATAAAAATAATAATAATTGGCATCATGATTGTACAATACTCGAATGAATCATGCAAAATTGAATAAATATTTGATATTACATTTATAATTTTTCAGTCATTGTTTTTTTTATTATTAATAAATATATCCATAATAAATTAATATCATCCAATCACAGCGTATATAAATATATATATGAGCAGGTCTACCAATTCCGAACGTCGATGTGGGCCTCACTATCTCCTATCTTGCTGAAAATTGGTCAATCGCAAGACTAGATGGAGACGGTAAACTCGTATTTTTTTTTTTTTTTTTCTAGTCATTATTTTCGGAGTTATCCTATGGGGAATTCCATCACATTCATATTTTTTTTTTTTTTTAAATCATTTTTTCAGACTTTTAGAACAAAAAAAAAAATTGATAAATAATATTTTTCTAGATAGAATTTTCTCAGCTTTTCATAGAAAATCTTACTTTTTCTGTATATTTATAAAAAAAGTTTGAAATTAGGGTTTAAAATGTAAAATGCTGTTTTTGTGGGCTTGCCCATACATTGATTTTTTTCGAAAAGCTAAGAAAATTTCACTATATATATGCAAAATTTGGAGTGGGATCTCTGTAAAAACGGCCAGGATCAATGAAAATGCAGAAAATTAAATTTAAAAATTATTTAAATTTTTTTTTTTTTTTTTTTTTATTGAAAAATTTATTTTTTTAATGGTGATTTTAAATTTACAAAAATGAAGTTAAAATTGCGCAAGGTAACTACAGATGGTGCTAGTTAATAAAGCGTAAAATATAAAAATACTTTATTAATTAGAATTTTAATGGAACAAGATGTATAATAAAATTAAAAAATTTTACTCATTGAAAATTTAACAGAAGAAGAGGTTGTTTTGGTCACGATTGTACCCATATTATTTTGAATAGGAGAAAAGAAGTGCTGTGATTGAGTTCCTCTAACAGTTTTAGACTGAGAGGTTCGAGCATCTAGTTTTTCCTTCATTTCTAAATACTCTTCGTTCTTGATAAATTCAAAATGAATATTTGGCAAAGATTTTTTTGCCCATTGGAATAAATTATCGGGGGTGACAATTTCATCCCTTGTTCCCATCTGTAATGATGCTTTTCGAGCCAACCGCTTAACTGCACCAGCTAAGCCATCACATGGTCCTTTACCATGAGCAGTAGCGAAGAAATTCCATTCTGCTTCAATTTTAAAATCATGGTAATGATAGCTAAGATTTGTGAAGGCATTTTTGTTTTTAAATTGCTGCGGAGCTCCATCCGAAAAATACAAAATTTTTTTAACATCAGAAAATTTAGTTTTTAAAAATTTTATCAATTCTTTTTGAAATAAATGAACCGACACATAATCGTGTTTCAAACAATCCGTTACCCCGACAAAGCTGCAATGTTTTATTTCTTCATTTTCGTAATAGTATATTACGATCGGTAACAAAGTAGCTTGATCGTTGTTGTAGTGAAAAGCCTGTGCAGCTTCTTGCACTATGAATGCAAAATTCTCGGCAAAATCTAAAGTCACCACAAATTCACCACTTTTTAAATTTTTTTTCGCATTTACAAAATAACGACTTTGAGACTTTGCGATATAGTCGTGCGTTAGAAGAAGTTTCAGTCGTTCCATTAATGAGTAGATGAACTCCTCCGTTTCACATGAAATATTTATAATTGTGCACCGATCAGTTGCCGTCCCTTTTTTATATTCAATTATAGCGATATTTTTTTCGTCGAACTTTTGTTCAAAAAATTGAATTATCTCATCACCGTTTGGGCATTGCTCACAAGTTCTCAAATAACAACACTCATTTGGGCTATCACAAACTAGTTTTCTCAACAAACCATCGTATATTGAGTTTGTATTTCCAAGCCAATCGCTATCTGCATCGAACGATAAAAATTTGCAACCTGAGGAAAAAAGACTTAATAGTTAATTTGAAGTTTTACAAAAAAATCATGGAATAATTAAATGATTGAATGAAAAAAAATTGATATATAATTTATAATAAATTACCTTCAAGCATTAATTTCACATTCTGGTGAATAGTGCATACGCAAACAGTGTGTGTGCCACTGCTGCCAGCAATAACACAATGCTGTGGTCTCAATCTCGCAAATTTTGCAAATTTAATATCCACTGTGGGGTATTCTGATTTAAAACTACAGTATAACTCACGAATATTGCTAAGAAGTAGTTTTTTTTGTACATTTTTACGCGTACCATCAGCTTCTTTCACAGATTTAACGTCTCTCATGCCAGATAATTGTCGAGAATTGGTGTCATTTTCGTAGAAGTCTATGACTAATTTTTTAGTTACTTCATTTAGTGGTTGATTCCCGGGCCTTTGCAAGCAACGTAGCTTAATGGATTCGTCATTTTTCAAATCAGTTTTAACTTTTTTGGCATGTAAAGCATTGAATCTCGAACAATTAAACTCATTTTGTACTCTGCTGATATCCCAGCTGTCCGGTAACACAGACAATAATTTTAGTCGTGTGGACCTGCATAAATACAAATTTTGAGTTATAATCAATAGCCCGAAATATATAACAAACATTCGGAATTATATTTAGAAAAAATCAATTTACTTGGATATTTCAGCTCCATAAACCTGTTTTATGTTAGCTAACATTGACATATGATCTTCAATTATCTCGTCAGACTTCATTTTTGGTAATACCGCAAACTGTGATGAAAACTTTTTGTTAACACGCTCATGAATTTGTTCCAACTTTTGAGAAGCGTACATCGCACTAGTTATCCTGAAATGAATATAATTCTATTGACATAAACCCACTTGAACAATTGCAATACATTTTCTGTACGACGATAAACAATTCTTCACCTTTTTTTTTTAACCGGACTAACATTCAAAAATAACTCTAAAGAATGATCATTATACTCTTCCATTGAGTCACTGAAATTACTAGCAGCACCCTGAGAAGCCACTGTTCCATGTGAAGACGTAGCTTGTGACAAACTCAAGCTCTCTACACTCACTTGAGACATAATATTAGTATTGTCAACAGCAGGCTCATATGTCGATAAAAGTTTTCGACAAGCACTGCATACACTGTTTACACGTGTCATCAGCTGTAGGAATTTTTCTTCGTTCTGCTTCAGTAAATAAACGTAAATCAGTAGTATTTTTCTTTTCTGAAAGTAAACGTCAAACATTATAGGTTATAATAATAAAAGTAGAAAATAAATTCAATAGCTTACGGCATGGTTTATCTTCCTTGAAGGGATTAAAACACTTTCGCTGAACTCGTTTTCGTTTGTCCATTTTTATTCAACCAAATAAACTAACAAATATTAGCTTGAAGAAAAAAATGTATGTTGTTGAACTGAAATTGTAGTTATCAATACCTATTTCTCTAGAATGTCGCTATCTTTGTCAATGGCAATATTCCGTTTAGGCTAGTTGGTAATAGCGGAATTATATGTCAACTAGCACCATCTGTAGTTACCTTGCGCAATTTTAACTTCATTTTTGTAAATTTAAAATCACCATTAAAAAAATGAATTTTTCAATAAAAAAAAAAAAAAAAAAAAAATTTTAAATAATTTTTAAATTTAATTTTCTGCATTTTCATTGATCCTGGCCGTTTTTACAGAGATCCCACTCCAAATTTTGCGTATATATAGTGAAATTTTCTTAGCTTTTCGAAAAAAATATTTTGAAAAAAATCAATGTATGGGCAAGCCCACAAAAACAGCATTTTACATTTTAAACCCTAATTTCAAACTTTTTTTATAAATATACAGAAAAAGTAAGATTTTCTATGAAAAGCTGAGAAAATTCTACGTAGAAAAATATTATTTATCAATTTTCTTTTTCGTTCTAAAAGTCTGAAAAAATGATTTAAAAAAAAAAAAAAATATGAATGTGATGGAATTCCCCATAGGATAACTCCGAAAATAATGACTAGAAAAAAAAAAAAAAAAATACGAGTTTACCGTCTCCATCTAGTCTTGCGACTGACCAATTTTCAGCAAGATGGGAGATAGTGAGGCCCACATCGACGTTCGGAATTGGTAGACCTGCTCATATATATATAGATAATAGTAATCACTGAATTACCAACATTCAAAATGGCCGACTTTTGAATATAAAGATATACCAACTCCCTACGTTACCGATATACAAAATGGTCGACCTTAAAATGGCTGACATACAAACATACAGGGGGAATTCAATCGGAACCTGGTAGGGGTGTAATTGGGCCGGAGTGGGGGTTTGATATCAAACTGTCCCAGGATCCGCTTTGCTCTACTACTGATATTAATTTAATAGGATGATCAAAAGACAAAATATTTTTATTTGAACTACCGTGCCTTTTGATTAGCACTCCTGATGAGCAGGATTCGCGCCCATATCCCAACGGCATATGGCGCGCGCACCATCGTTGCGATATTGAATACTGTAGCACCAACGATCAATATTGAATACTGTATATGATATATAAATATAGGTTCTTTCGCACCAATCTACTATTATTGCTTAATTTTATTTTATAAGGTTGTCGAATTGCTCCGGACTTGGATTCCATAATGCTTCGATATAAAATTTCTTTTCATAAAGTTTGTCAGAGTCTCCTAACTTTTTAAAAAAATTCAAGAAAAAACGCAATTTCTGAAAATGGTTTTTAAGTTTGAAGAAAAAAGTATACATCTAAAGAATCTGTTTTTTTTAAAATAAAAAAGTGTCTGTGTGTTTTTTTTATATTAGAAATAAAATATTTGAATTTCATTGTATATTTCTATTTAATTAGTATTCCATTTAATTAAATATGAGCACTAAAAATATAATTTCATTCATATTCATGGCAGTTATTGTTTATGGAAGTTGTAAATTTATAATTGTTACATCTAAATAAATAATTATACTGATTTTTTTTTGAATGTACTATTGCTTATAATGTCATTTATTTATAATTTTTTTTTGTTTTATAAATATATATTCTGTCTGTATTTATTTTCATGAATCATTATAACAAGTACAATAATTCAATAATTATTCTTTATTTTAGGGTGTATCGCGGTCGTACGGCAACTGCAACATGTAAGTCTCCACCACAAAAAAAACCATTTGCTATCCATCAAAACGGTATATATATCCGTTCAACGCATATACATATATATTAGACAATTTTTTTTTTCTCTCTCACCCCCTAAGATGTGAGTACTCATCATGACAACCATCTACTATTTTTTATTTTTTTCTCTTTTTTAATGTCGCTCATCGACTTTTATCATTCTCCATTTAAAAAACATGTAAACAGAGTTCTCATTTGATACTTGTTCATAACTTAATTAATTTCTACGCTAGAGACTTGGAAATACGACTATTTAGAAGCCTAAATAAAAAGCTTAAAAATACATATTACAAAGAAAATTTTCGACTAACGGTCTCGCGACTAGAAACATTTATAAACGTTTATTTCTAAAAAAACGAAAATTCATTTATTCAAAGACCTCTGAGCATCAATTAAAAAATAAAAATTTAAGGCATATAAGATATAGTATCTAAAGCTTCTCGATTAAGGTTTTTAAAAAAACATCTTGAATTCTATCATATTGATTAGTTTTGAAGTTATCATTCTTCGAAACACCGAAAAAAAAAGCGTCAATTAGTCCATACAAAAATTGATAAAATGACGCTGTTTTTTTTCAGTGTTCCGAAGGATGATAACTTTAAAAATAATCAATATATTTAAATTCAAGATAATTATTTGGAAAGCTTTATTGAAAAGCTTCAGACACTATATCTTATATGCCGAATTTCAATTTTTTTATAAATGTTCAGAGGTCTTTGAACAAATAAATTTTTTTTTTTTAGAAATAAACGTTAATAAATTTTTTTAGTCGTGAAACCATCAATTGAAAATTTTTTTTTAATATGTATTTTGAAGCTTTTCCAGTCTCTAGCTTAAAAATTGATTAAGTTATGAACAAATGTATCTAATGAGCACTTTGCTTACAAGTATTTTAAACTGAAAATATTGAAAGTCGATGAGCGACATGAAAAAGAAAAAAAAAAAAAATCAAAAATAGTAGATGATTTGTCTCAATGAGTACTCCTATTTTAGAGGGAGAGAGAGGAAAAAAAGATTTTTTTTTTTTTTTTCTAAACGGTCTAATATATATATTGTAACTAATTTTTCCACCGATAAAGTAGACGCGTCAGTTACTATGGGATCAACGAGGATTTCTTACCATTCTTCTCTCTTACCGCCGTGAGGGAGCCAGCTGGTGTATAACGGCAACTAACGGACCGTAGGGTAGCGACTAGTTCAGCAAGAAATGGTAGAAGGGCGTGGTTTACCATATTGGTTTCGAAACGTCACTCGGGCGCCATTACTAAAATGTATATTATTTTTAGTATTGGCCGGGAGCGTAATAACCTCACCCCAGGGCGGCGGTTATCACCGTGATCATTAACTTTAGTTTAACTCAAAGAAGTCAATACGAGACCGAGGATATTTGTACCTCGCAGGTATTACCAAATATCCTCCTATTGCCTACACACTTTAGTGCACCAAGTGAACATAAAGTCCATCCGCAGCCACGCTGGTCTTACGCCGGACAACTCTATGCATCTGGCTACTCGATTATAGGTTACCCTGACAGTAAGTAGCCACACTCGAGCGAGAGAGCGAGTGATATACAACGTCCTACCTATGCAGCATAGCGACATCGTAAATCACCCTCGGGAGCATGCACCACGCATCGGGAGCTTGTTTGGACTCATCAGTGACATCAACTAGTTCTACCCTAGGACCCAGTCAACGTCATCGTCTAAGTTGGACTCCACTAAGGAGTCATGCCAGCTTCACCAGTGATATCAACTAGCTCCTCCATAAGAGCATGTCGACATCACCAAGTAACTATCCAACTCTACCAAGGAGTCAGCTTGCTTCATCGGAAGCCAACCACTGACTGTCACCAGTCCCGGTGCCATCAGCCAGCTCCGAGAGCTGGCTGACGACTGGCAGTGAGATGCCAGCGATCACCAGTTTTATGGATTCTTCATGTCCCCACTACCGTTTGGAGTGCCATACGACCATCTGTGCGCACATCTGATGCGACTTTCCGGTGGGAGTGTCGAAGTAGGGGATACGTATCTGACGCAGCCAGGGTAGAGATCAGGATTATCCACTCGCGGCCGATGTCTACTAAGTCAACACGGACATTCAGGCGAAAATGGATGTCACTACCGAGGCCACTCACAATCGGTAGTATTAATTAGCGTCTTAGTCGATAAACCCCTTAGACCAGACCTCTGATTATTTTCGGAATCGCGAGATCTGCCAAATCTCGTTACAATACATATACATATATATAATATATATATGTATTATACCAATTGATTTTCTATTCAAATTTATGTTGATTATCATATCTTATAAATTTTAGTAGTTGAATTGAAAATACTTGAATCTCTTTTTGATTTTTTATCTCCTACTAAAAAGGAAACAGCTTGTACTAAGGACCCCATCAATTCAGAATTTAACTGGATCAAAAGAATTTCCAAAGTATTGAATACCTTTTATGCATTTTTGGGGTAATATTCATGATTTGGATCATAAAAAAATTCTGTATTATTTTAAATGTATGTATGTATGTATGTACTTTTATTACAAAGAATTTATTATATTATCTACCAATGTGGTAGATAACCCAATACTTTTTAAATCAATCGAAAATGAATCTAGTGTGTAAATTATCGGTAAACCGATACGATTTCAAGTGATACATATGTTTTAAATATCTCATTCTATATATATATATATAGAATAGAAATAGCACCCGTGAGCTGCTTGTACAGTGAGCGACAGCAGCTCACGAGTGAACGCGCTCACCGGCGAGTAGTCACAAAAATGAGTTTGAGAATCAAGCCCCAGTATTACCGATCGAACCACTAAAATTTATAAGATATTAAAATCAACATAAATTTTAATAGAAAATCAATTAGTATAATACATATACCTATATATATATGTGTTCAACGAATATACATACCATCTTGATAGATAGCGAATGGTTTTTTTTGTGGTGGAGACTTACAAGTTGCAGTTGCCTTACAACCTCTTGATACACCTTGAAATAAAGAATAATAATTGAATTTACGTACTTGTTATGATGATTCATGTAAATGAATATTTAAAATTAAAAATGCAACAAAAAAAAAAAAAAAAGTTAATAAAATAAATTTTTACGATAAAATTTTTCCTTATATAAAAAGGACAGTTGTCATCGATCTTCCTAAGATTTGATTGGTTATTCGTTTTCTTTGTCACTCTCATGTTATTTATTATTTTTTCTTTGTCTATTGTTATTTGAAATAAATAAATGAATTTTTAATTTCTTTATCTCTCTTACTCTTATGTCTTTTCTAACGTTTTTGTTGTTAATGAAATCAACAAATTGCTTTGTTTTATTTTTCAAATTTATGTCAGTTTATTATATTTGACATAAAATTGACTACAATTAAGCTACACATAAAAACGTCAAATAAATAAATAAATCATATAATATTTAAATTATTGATTAACATTTCGAATAAATTATTGAGAAAATCTTGAAACATCAATAATGAGTGAAATCAATTTTACTTCAGACGAAGAGATCAATGAATTCCGACATTTCGAGAAAAATCTGTAAGTTTAAATTTACATTGCTTAAAATCTTATTTACAAAAAATTATATTTACAATCTATTTACAATATTATTTACAAAAAAGAATAGTATATTTACTTTAGTATAAAATAAAAAAAAAGTATATATATATATATATATATATAACCATTAAAATTATAATTTATTTTTTTTTTACTATGTAGAAATTATATTTACAATATATTTACAATATTATTTACAAAAAAAAATAGTATATTTACTTTAGTATAAAATAAAAAAAAAGTATATATATATATAACCAATAAAATAATAATTAATTTTTTTTTTACTATGTTGAAATATAACTGGTTACGTCGATAAGATTGAAGGTATAAAATTAGTAAATGCAGGTCAGAATAAGGTTTTTAAGTTCGACTTGAATAATGACAGTGAGACGAGAATTAAAATATTAATGTGGGGTACCATGGCCGAAGATTGGGAATCAAAAATTAAAATAAATAACATAATCGAGATAATTGGTGGATCAACAAAAATATCAAATGCTACTTATCGTGATCCAGCTGTGCATATTATGGAATTTCATGTCCAAATGACAAGCCAAGTTACAATTTTAGGGAATCATACTGTAAGTAGTCGTCATATGAGTCCATCAACCACAGTCTATCGTTCAATCGACTTATCACAGGTCATGTTTCAAGAGGGGAATGTTGGTAAAATAAATAATAATAATAATATAATATTATTATTGATAAATAAAATAATAATATTTTGTTTATTAGAAATTGAATGTTATATAAGACAGCCATTTAGAGAAGTCCAGTTTAACAGGTCCATGTGTGGTCAAGGACAAGTGACAGATGGGTTTTATCGGTTGACTGTTAACATTACAAACTATATTAAAAATGAAGATTTAAAATCTGGTGTTTTAGTGAAAATTCAAGGAAAAATGGACAAAACTAATTATTATTTTGAAGTAAAAAAAATGGAGGAAATAAAAATAATTGAAAATGATACAACATTAGCAAAGCAGAAAATACAGAAAGGATACCGTCCAATAATTGACGCTAAAAGAAAAATTGATGATGATGTTGATGATGATGAAATCGGTAAACGACTTAAAAATTATATATCTATATTAATTTGTTTTGTTTGATGAATAAATATTATCGCAAAAATATATGTTGTATTAAATTTTTAAGTATATGTATTTAATTAATTGCAATGAAGTAATTGACACATAAGACTTTTTTTTAATATATATATAAAAGATAAATAATAAATAACTTCATATTAATTTTTTTTTGTTTTCAATTTATTAATAACAGAAGAAATATTAATTTTATTCTGACTGTGTCATCAAACAGATTGTGTGATTAATTTGTGAATGAATATAATAATATATTACTTGATAAAAAAAAAAAATAGTAAAAGTATACAGTCAATTAATATATAGTGAAAGTATATAATCAATTACTATATACTAGGATTCAAATAAAATCATATTATAAATTGCGAATTAATATCTGGATTCATAATTAAAAGATAACTAACCTTATTAACGTAAGTGTGTTATTTATTTCTTTTTTAATATTATCAGTATATATTTTATAAAAAAAAGTAATTCATTTAATCAATTGATTCCATTGAAGTGATTTATTTATTCAAAAAAAAAAAAAAATTATTTATACGAATTTTTTACCTCAAATGCTATTACTTGGAATAGATTTGTCATATACCTCCTCTCAGCCTTCTCTGAGAGACTGTTCAAAATAAAATTTAAATTTGAATATTCACCAGTCTATATAAGAATGAAAATTTTATATATTAGTGCATAAGAATATGACGTCGCAGCTGGCTGCCACTCTGGTCGCTAAACGTAAATTAAACCTGAAAACATATGGTGTGTCGGGTGCCCCGCGCTTAATTTTTTTTTTTTTTTTTGTTATTTAACAAAATTGAGCCTGTTTAATATTATCTAAACTAGAAGTCAACTAATTAAAAGCTAAAAAAAAAATATCAACCCCCAACATAGCGTTTTAGAGGGGGCTAGAGGGGACGGAAACTTTGAATATTTTTTCTACTAACTTTAAAATAAAAATTGGGGTATGATAATATTATCTAAATTGAAAATTTACTGATTGAAAGCTAAAAAAAAAATATCAACCCCCAACATAGCGTTTTAGGAGGGGCTAGGGGGACGGAAATTTTGAATATTTTTTTTTTTTCAAAATTAACAATGAAAATTGGGGCATAAAAATATTATCTAAATTAAAAGTCCACTAATTAAGAGCTTGAAAAATTATCAACCCCCAAAATAGCGGTTTAGGGGGGCCAAGGGGGACAGAAATTTCGAATATTTTTTTTTTTTTTTTAAATTTACAATGAAAGTTGGGGCATAAAAATATTATCTAAATTAAGAGTTCACGAATTAAGAGCTCAAAAAAAATATCGACCCCCAACATTGCATTTTAGAGGGCACCAGGTAGGACGGAAATTTTAATTATTTTTTTACTAACTTTAAAATGAAAATTGGGGCATGATAGTATTATCTAAATTAAAAGTCCACTAATTAAAAGATAATAAAAAAAATATAATCCTTTATTATTTAGATAACATATTAAGTAGTGAAACATGAGAACGAAGCAATTTTCGTTATTGTAAGCACGGGGCCCTAACACGTCCCTGACTATCCAGCTTTTGGCGGCCAGCTTTAGCGTCATGAGAGTTTCAGACAAAATTTCCTGGCTCACATGGGGTGTGAGACGAAAATGGAGTTTTTTTTTAAATGAAAATAATGAATTAAATTAATTTTATTTGTTGACAACATCCTTTGAGCCTCCTCTGAGCCAGAAACTTTTGTAAAAAAATTAATATGCCTAAAAGACAAAAGTTAATTTTTAAAATCTTAAGAACTTTTTTGCGCAGAGGGGTATGAATTTAATTAATATTTTAAATCAAAGAAATATATTTTTAGCTTTAATATATGTGAGTATTAAAATATACAGGGGTGTAAAATGAAAAATTATTTTATTAACATGATATTTGTTAATTGTCTAAAAATTTAAGAATTCAACCTAAAAAATGCCTGCAAATCGAGTTAAACGTTCTGTGGAAGATGAGAGGCTTTTTCAAAAATCAAAACGTATGAGAAATACTTTAGCTCAAAGAGAACGCAGACAAAAACTAGCATTGCAATTAGAATATAATAGATTCAATATTCAAGTTGAAGATATTCAAGAAAATTATATTGGAAAAATGGATATTCTTTGTAAAAATTGCAGTGCGAGACATTTCCAAGTAGAAGAAGTGAATAATAAAAAAACATTCAACGATTGCTGTAGTCATGGTGAAGTAAATCTCGAACCATTACCTGATTCACCAGATTTAATAAAAAATTTATTCAACGGTTCTCATGAATTTTCGAAAAATTTTCATGAACGAATACGATCATACAATAATGCTTTTGCTTTTGCATCTTTCAATGCAAATTTAATAAATTTTCCGTCTAATAATCGACCAGGTCCTTATTGTTTCAAAATTCATGGCCAAATATATTATCAAATTAATACATCTTTATATCCAAGTGGAGATGATATTCCTTCATTCGGTCAACTTTTTATTGTCGATCAGAATGAAGCAACTAACGTTAGGTCACAATTTAACAAAGATTCGTGTTTAAATATGGAAATTATTGAAGCTATAGGCAATACTCTTTGTGAGATTAATGTATTTGCAAAGTCATATCAGATGATGCATGAAGAATTACAGCAAACAATCAATGACGGTCAAGAAGAAACAGAAATGCGATTAATATTTTCTACGAAACCTGGTAAAGATGCAAGACGATATAATGTGCAAAAAATAAATGAAGTTGCGGCAATTTTTACTACAACTGCTAATGGAGATATTCCGGAGTCATATGTGACGATACATAATAAGAATACGAAAAAACTTGAGTATGTTAGTAATATGGACCCAAATGTAGAACCATGGATTTATCCACTGTTTTATCCTTTTGGTACGAGAGGATGGCATAGAGATATTCCGTGTGTTACGAAATCAAAAAGAGTTTCACGTGCAGCTTATATAAAATACAGGATGGCATCTCGAAATGATAATATATTTTTAATGGGTGGAAGATTGTTTCAGCAATGGGTGGTTGATAATTATGTGAAAATCGAAAAAGATAGAATGAATTTTTGTCGATTAAATCAAAAAAAAATTCGAGCTGATACTTATCAAGGATTAATTGATCATTTAAAAACTGTCGCAAATGAATCGAAAGTAAATGTTGGAAAAATGGTAATTTTACCATCGACTTTCACAGGATCACCACGAAACATGCTTCAGCATTATCAAGATGCAATGGCCATCGTAAGGAAATTTGGGAAGCCTGATTTATTTATAACCATGACATGTAATCCAAATTGGCGAGAAATTCAAGAAAATTTATTATTTAATCAAACAGCTTCTGATAGACCAGACATCGTTTCACGTGTTTTTGAAATAAAAAAAAACGAATTGATAAATAAAATAGTGAAAGAAAAAATTTTTGGGGAAATCCAAGCATATGTCTACGTTGTAGAATATCAGAAAAGAGGATTACCACATGTTCATGCTTTATTTACTTTGAAACAAAACAATAAAATTACAACATCAAATGTTGTTGATAAATATATTTCAGCAGAAATTCCTGATCATATAGAAAATCCTAGACTTCATAGTATAGTGATGAAAAATATGATACATGGGCCATGTGATGATTGGTGTAAAAATGAGAAAGGTAAATGTTCTAAAAACTTTCCGAAAAAATTCCAGAATGATACATTAATAGATGAAAATGGATACCCAAGTTATCGTCGTCGAAATACTGGTGCTTTTCAACGTCAAACTGGAAATAGTACTGATAATCAATATGTTGTTCCTCATAACCCGATGTTATTATTAATTTTCAATTGTCATATCAATGTTGAAATAGTATCGAGCATTAAAGCAATCAAGTATTTATATAAATATATATATAAAGGACATGATGCAGCTTCTATAGTTGTAACTAATTCTACTGCTGAAGATAACACTTCATCAATTTATTATGATAAAATTGTTAATCATATAGAGACTCGGTATGTTAGTCCAGTTGAAGCGTGTGATAGAATTTATGGGAGACCTTTCCAAGAAAAAAGTCGATCTATTACACGCTTGCCTGTACATTTATCAAATCAGCAAACTATAACTCTGAATGATGAAGCAGAAGAAACTATACGTATGATAATGAATCAGCAAACAATGCTTATGGATTATTTTGCGTTAAATCAGCGGGATCCGATGGCAAGAATTTATACATATGCTGAAATTCCAGAACATTATGTTTTCAAAAAAGGTTCAGGTAAAAATGGAATATGGAAACCGCGTAAACAACAGTTCAATGTAATAGGAAGAATGTATTCTATTAGCCCAAGTCAAGTAGAATTATTTCATCTCAGACTATTGTTATTAAAAGTGAAAGGAGCAACGAGTTTTGAAAATATTAGGACTATCGATGGAGTTATGCATGATACTTATCGAAGTGCGTGCTTAGCGTTGGGTTTGATTGAAGATGATGAAGAATGGGATCGAGCAATGACAGAAGGAGAAGTGTGGATGATGCCTAAACAATTAAGACATTTATTCGTACGAATTTTAATACATTGTTGTCCAGTAAAACCAGAAATACTTTGGGAAAATTATAAGGATTCAATGTCAGATGATTTTAAAAAAAAATATAGTTTATCTCAATCATATACGAAATTATATCATGAAATAGTTAAGCTTCTTGAAAAAGAGAAATCGAATATAAGTAAATTTGCAACAATGCCATCATTAACTGAATTTGAATCACTGGAGAATTTAAATAACGAAGAAATTGTTTTACAAAACCACTCGGAAATAGGTTTGAATCAATATAAAACCTTGAATATAAAACAAAAAATAATAGTAGATGAAATAATGGATAAAGCGTTATCATGTAGAAAAGATAATTTAAATTCATGCTTTTACATTGATGGGCCAGGTGGATCAGGAAAAACATATGTTTACAGCACAATATATCACTTATTACGAAGCATTGGAAAAAAAGTTGCTACAATGGCTTTTACAGGAATTGCGGCAATATTGCTTCCAGAAGGAAGAACAATGCATAATCTTTTTGCAATGCCTGTTCCAATATATGTTGATTCAACATCAAATATTAAACAGCAATCAAAAGCAGCGGAAGAACTGAGAAACATTGATGTCATAATTTGTGATGAAGCACCAATGGCACCAAGATACTGTTTGGAACTAGCTGATCGAACCTGCCGCGATATAATGAATAATAAACTACCTTTCGGTGGGAAAATTATGCTCATGGGTGGTGATTTTCGGCAATTATTGCCAGTACTAAAAAATGGTACTCGTAGCGAAATGATTAATTTATCAATTAAATTCAGTAAATTGTGGGAAAATTTTAAAATTTTTTCATTAATAGAAAATATGAGAACATTACCGGAAGAATCAGAATTCGCAAAATATATACTAGACGTTGGAAACGGTACATTAAATGATAACAATGATAATTTAGTAATTCCTAAAGAATGTTTAGCAAATAGAAATGATGATATAGTAGAGGTTATTTTCAAAAAAATAATAGATGAACGCAAGTATGAAAGTTTATCGAAAGTTGCTGTATTATCAGCCAGACATCTTGATGTAGATAACATAAATGATAGAGTGGTGCAGTTGTTGGATGAAGATACAGAAAAAATTTTTACTGCAATAGATAGTACTGAAAATTGTGATAATGGAGAACTTAATAATTATATTTTACCAGAATATTTAAACACGTTGAATCCACCAAATTTTCCACCATATGAATTGAAAATGAGGTTGTACTGTATTGTCATGCTTTTACGTAATATTAGTCAAAGTGAAGGTTTATGTAACGGAACGAGATTGCAAGTATTAAGTATGTCTAATAATCTTCTAAAATGTAGAATTTTAACTGGTGATAAAGAAAATGATATAGTATTCATACATCGCATAACTCTTTATTGTGAAGACGTTTATCCTTTCACGTTTAAACGAAGACAATTTCCAATTAAGATAGCATTTGGAATGACGATAAATAAATGTCAAGGACAAACATTCGAAATGGTCGGTGTTGATCTAAGGAAAGATGTTTTTAGTCATGGTCAACTGTACGTAGCATTTTCACGGGTGAAATCTTTGGAATCATTGAAAATATTTTTAGGGGAAAATCGTGAAAATAACATTGTAAAAAATTACGTTTATAAAGAAATATACAAAAATTAATTATATATTTAATACCAGAATATTTACCAAAATCAATAATTCTGATTACGTTCAATGAAAAAAAAAATATATATATAATTATTTAATGGAATAATATAAATAGGAAATATATTGTTTTTTCAATTTTAGATCAATTGACGTATCAAAGTTATTTTCATTCTTATTCAATAAATAATAATACAATTATTTTGACAATGGAAAGTATCTCAACTGAATTGAAAAAGGTAATTATTCTTTACTATGATTAGTATGTATATTTTTATTCAATTAATAATAACTGGCTTAATTTTAGAAAATTTTCAAGGATATATATTCACGTAGACATGAATTTTTCGAATTAAATTTAGATAATAATGTAGTTGAAAAAAATTCAAATAAAATAATAACAAATGACGAATTACTAAAATTATTGAATGAAAAATTTAATAATGAATCAAATACATATGGATCTGTTGAAACAATCGAGATTGAACAAGATTTTAAAGCATCTAAGCACGGTAATTTTATTTTGTTGTATAATAAAATGAAGCTTTATTATCGATTTGATAAGATAATTTTCGTTGTATTATAGAAATAATTGAATTGAAACAGAGAATAATTAATCATTTAATAGAAGAAATTTTATGTGTAAATTGTAAAAAAGGTTTCTTTGAAAAAAAAGAGTCTATTATTACTTGCTCATTTTGTAAATTAATGATCAATTCATCAAAGATAAATAGTCTTGAAGAATTAAATATTCAAATGAAGAATATTCAAATTGAACATTTTCAAAAATGTAATGAAGAAATGTCTTTTGTGTTAAATGAGGTTGCAGGAAATTTAATTTTTTTAAAAATTGTTTGTTACTCATGTGGCTCTATTGTTGATATTATTTAATTATTATATCAATAAAGAGATTGATAAATGAAAATTGGTAATAGAAAAAATATAATGCGATATCTTTCGTATTTTTTTTTTTTTTTTTGTTTTTTTGATAGTTTACATCATTTGTATTATTTTTTTCGTTAAATTGGTATGAAAAGACAGGCGCGCGAAGCGCGCCCAATGGTTCTCGTATACATAAAAAAAACAGACAAATTATATAGGGAAAAGCGGGGAAAAATGGAACACCCATAGAAATATTTTGACTTATATTTTTTTTCATCTTTTCGTCACTCTTTGATTAAAAAAGCCAGAAGAAAATAGATGCAATAAAGAAAAAATTTTTAGAAAATTTTTTGAGCATTTTTTTTAAGAACAAAGAAAATTATTTTTTATATGTTTTCTTTTGTTCGTCGGAAAATGGTGATTAAAAAAAAAAAATAAATTTTTGAAAAAATGAATTGACGCATAGAAAGACGTCGGAGTTAACTCAATGAAACTTAGAAAAAATGAGAAGCCCTGTGGTCTAGTGGTCAAGGCGTTCGCCCGGAAAGCAAAAGAAAAATAACGAAGTTGCCCCTCCGTGAATCGAACCCGGGTCTTTTGCTTTCCGGGCAAACGCCTTGACCACTAGACCACAGGGATTCTCGTTTTATTTCTAAGTTTCATCAAGTTAACTCCGACGTCCTTCTATGCGTCAATTCATTTTTTGAAAAAAAAAACCAGAAACTTAGAAAAAATAACGAAGTTCCCTCGCCGGGAATCGAACCCGAATCTTTTGCTTTCCGGGCAACGCCTTGACCACTAGACCACAAGGCTTCTCATTGTTTCTAAGTTTCAACAAGTTAACTCCGACGTCCTTCTATGCGTCAATTCATTTTTTTAAGGTTGTTTTTAAATCGCAATACCGGGCGACGTTTTGGAGTCACAAGGGTACTTACAAACGCATGTTAAATAAAAAAATTATAGCGCCCCCTCACAAAAATCTTTTCACTTTACTGATGCGTCATAAGTAGTGTGAGTGTTGCCGGCTTATATTTACAGACTGCGCCCTTTAATTAAACATGATATTCTACCAAATTAGGTTAACACAGAAACCACGCTTATTCTTAGATATTATGTCTCTAATGCTTTCGCAATTTATTAATTACACTATCACTTTATAATGTTTATGTGTCTTATTATTCAAGTTGTTAATCACTTTTTATTTTAAATAACATACAACAATTATTGTATTAATAAAATTGTATATGAACTTATCGTTGAGTCAATGACGCCTGAGAGGTTATGTTACCAACCGACTCATCATTTGATATATAAAAAACTATTAATTATTAAAAATATTACTAACATTATACAATATTATATTTAGCTGGTGGATACTATAACATATATTAATTAATCTAATTAATTAATTACATGATACTTTTAATATCAAAATCGAAAATTTACGTAAAAATAATACATAATCCGATGACGCATCAAGTACGATACAACATATATCCAACATTATAATATTTTATTATGTATTTAAATTTGAATTCAACTACGAAGATTCAAAAATAAATTTGATGTTCATAATCTAAAAGTATAAATTATAATTATATATTATCAATTATTTAAAATTAAATATAATTAAATATAAAAATATAATTATATTAATATATAGTATATATTAATAATTATTTAATATCAAAAATCGAAAATTTAGTAAAATAAGTACGAGAGACGATGCGCATCGTACGGCATCCAACCACTATATCCACATTATATATTTTATTTTTGGAATTCCAACTACGAAGTTTAAAAATTAGAGATATGGTAGATATGATCAAGATACAAAATAAATTCAATTCAAATTTAATTTATATTTTTTCTAAATAAAAAGTATAAATATAATTTATATTTCAATTATATTTTTCAAAATTATAAAGTAAATTGAAAATTTACGTCATTTAAATTCGTAAAAAGATATAACTAAAATTTATTCTCAATTTACTTTTTTTGTTGTAAATTTCTGTAAGTAGTATAGTATAGTCAATAAAAAATTTTTTTTTAACTAAACATTATTCAGTTAAACGTTTCAGCTGCACATATATAACAAATAATTTTTATTATTAGTAATTATAATCATTAGTAAATAATTTATTACAAATAACTAAATATTTCCCATTATAATTTAAATAAAAAGTAATATATATTTATTCTTTGCAATTTTAACTATAAAATTTAAAGATTAAAGATTTATATGTAATCAACTTGGGAAAGATTTTTTGGAAAAATTTATTTAAATACCAAAATAAATTCAATTTATATCTTTCTAGTCAAATTTATAATTTTCTTTACATTTTTCAAAATTAACCTGATATAAATAAAATTTACTTTATATTTTTGAAAAATATAATTTAAATATAAATTATAATTACTTTGAAAATATATATATATAAATTAATGTTGCTTACTATTTAATTTTTTTGACTGCATTAATTCCTTAGCTACTCTTTTTTTGTGGTATTTAAATTCATCAAAATAAATCATATTAATATTATTTGTCAAATAAATAAAGTTAATACCAAGGAAAGGCAGCAGCTAAAAAAATGGAGTTAACCAATTGATGCAGCTAACTTTCAAACTACTTCGGCTGCATTAATTCCTTAGCTCTATTTTTTCCGTGGCCACTGCTTGTCTTTGGTTATTATTAATTTTTTAAACAAATTACATGTATTTTATTTGTTAAATAGATCAATAAAAACCAAAGAAAAGCAGTAGCTAACGAAAAAACGAAGCTAAAGAATTGATATTTCTTACCACTTATTTTTTTTGGCTGCATTAATTCCTTAGCTTCATCTTTTTCTTAGCTACTGCTTTTCTTTGGTATTTTAACAAATGAAATTGATGCAATTTATTCGAATAACTCAAAATACCAAGTCGCCAAAGAAATTAAATGACAAGTGTCATCAATTCCAATTATTATTATTATTTTAAATGATAGCAACACGCCGAAGATATTTACACATATTCCGCGAGACTAGGTGGCTCACAAATTTTTTTTTTTTTTTTCATATTTTCATAAAAATAAAAGTCAAACATTTTTATATTTTTTGATAAAGGATTTCTTTAAGAACTTTTTAAAGAATTTGTTACGTCTTGGGATTAATATAATTTATAATCAATAAATAAAATAATAATTTAATAAATTTAACACATGGAGATATCGAGTCAGCAAATAAAAATTTTCTTTTTATTTTTCAAAAATTATTTTTATTCATTTTAATCAAAACCATCATTTTACTTGTTTCTCACAATATTATATATTTTTATTTACGATTATTTTATAAGCACTTTTCAAAGTCACCTTTGCAACTCGAGATTCTGCATCCTTTAAAATTATTGAATTATTATTAACTGAATAATTAAACAAATGTAAAATGCTGACTACCATAGGAACTCTTAAATCTGATTGGTTCAACTATGGTACCACTTTTATAATCCCTACCCTAGTTATAATTTTATGGGAATTTTTAATTAATAATTTTTGAGGAGTGTCACACTCGTGATAACTTTTATCCGACAAACATCTAATTAAATTTTAAATCAATTTTTTTTTTATTTGAATTGAATACTTAATAAAATTTCACAAAATTATAATGAAAATAATTGATCATTTTAAGTGATTGAAAAATAAATGAAATAACTTCGGTTCTTCAAAATTATAATAAATAAATAATATTAACCGTGATTCAAAATCGAAATAAATAAACTGTGACAATTTATTATTCCTACAAATTTTATCCTTCCTGAATCCTAAACATTGCTTGTGACCTTTTTTCGGGGTGTTGTTTTTCTGTGCTACGAGTTTTGTGTTACCTATCGGATTATTTTTACTTATCAACATCATCAGGCGACTATCCGGATTGACACACTCTCTACTATTTAATTTTGGATAAACCACAACTACAAGGTAGAATCAACATAATTACACATTCCTTTCTTACCCTCGGAACTTGAGCTTTTCTCATTTGCTGTCCTGATTGGAGTTGTCGCAGCATAATTTCGAATTCCGCTTGTTCTTTTTTTATTTGTTCGAGTGGTACTTTGTAACACTGAATAATAGTGGCTCCACAAAATTGGATAAAAATGAGGGGGTACATCTCGTGGCCCACTCGCTCTTTTCGAACTACACCAGTGGGCAGTGACGTAAGTATTCCTAAAATATTGATATAGATCTGAGAAATCTTCTGGCATCTCTTTCTTTAAAGATCAAAAGACTTTAACAATATCAGTCGGTGGCACAAACGATAAAGGGACTAACAATCGACTCGCGTCTTCAATGCTAGTCTTCTTGATCACAATAATTCCGTTGCAGACCTTCTTCTTGGATGTGTCGGTATACACTCTGTCCTAAAAGAAATAAGTAACGAAGGATTTTTTTGGCTCCTAATACGTCTCCTGAATAGATATATTTGTTTGTTTTATAAATATGTAATAATTATACTATTATATAATTAGTAATATATAATGATAAAAACAAAAAATTTAGTTAATATGTAAGTAGCTCTGTCTTAGCACCTTTTTTTTATAATTCATATATCTTTTCCTTAGCTTAGTATCTTTAGTATCTTTACTTTAGCAAAAATAGATTAGGAAAAGTGTACACCAATAGCAAAAAATGGTACTGGCTTGCTCCATTCCGTGAGCCTCATGAACAGCCTATGCTCGAACGTAAGAGATAGCCTCTTTGTAGACCTCCATTATTTAAAAACACGATTAGTTATGTTAATATACTAGTTATATAATATACTATTTTAATTCTACAAATATAGTTTTTAACTTTGAATACTTTTTCGTTTATTTCTTTCCCATAAATGGCATGTATTTTATTTGATTCACGTACAGGTTTTATAAAGTCTTCAAATCGAGTTTTAGTTGATTCGTGAAAAATGGCATTTTCTATGGATAAAGATATTGGAATTAGTTTTTGAACGGTTACAAATAATTTGTTATCATATTCAATAAAGCATTGAATTATGCCGAACAAGTCATCACCCCATGATATACAATGGTTGTTTCTTTTTTTTTCTCTTTCATATTTTTTTGATGTATATATATTCGAACCAATTTTTATTCTTGAATAAACTTTAAATTTTACTGACGATAGTCTTTTAGGAAGAGCTGACCAAAGAATATTAACAGCAAACCAATATGAATCTGGAAGAGTATTCAATTTTGGAGAACCAAGAGTTTTTATTGTATTATTATTGTTATCATTATTTCTATCATTATTATTATTATTATTATTATTTGTTCCAGGTCGAACCACATGTCTGTTGGTTCCAGACTGACCAGATTTTGATTCTTTTTATTTTTTAAACAAAATACAATAAGTTGATAAGTTCTAAACATTACTCTGTGTTTTTTTGCTAGATCGTGAGATCATACAATTTCAAATAACAAGTGACTAACAATTTTGGTTTATATTTTTTCTAAAATACTTTAAAAAACGATTTAATTTATGTTATATTATATTATTTCAAACCATAAACTCAAGTTTCTCTTCCTCTTTGGTACTCGCCAAGGCTCGTGCTTGCCCCTCCAAATTCGTTGAAAGCACACTCTCTGAGTGGGCACTTGTAACGAAATATACTATTTTAAAAACATTATTTGTCAAGAATTAGAGAAAATCTCACATCTGTCAAATAACTGCACTAACGTATTTTCGATACACAGAATGATCGTAAAATCGACAATAAAAATGTGAATTTATAACTATTTAAAATAAAATAAATTCACGAAAACGTCTTGGACTTTCCGGTCGTAAAATTTTTTGTTTACACATGGTACTTTATGCCACCCTTTGGACCACACAAGGCCCAATTTTATGTCTAAAAATCCCACCACCTACACACACCCTCGCTTGAACTAATTTTTGACCGATTAAAACTAATTTTTTAACTAAGTACACACCTATTTTTTGGACTTAACAATTTTCAACAAACTGAGAAATCAGTTGCTCTTCAACACTCGTTTACACTGCATCTCTAATTAATATTGATTCACGTACAACGGGATTTCTTTATACCTACAATATAAAATAGTAGTGTCTGTCCATGACAACACTTTTTAGAGTCAACTCAATATACAATATACAATACAATTAATTATAATTTTAGTGAAATAATAAAGTGAATATATTAATAGAATTCAAGCCACAGTGTGGATTTATTTAAAGTGTTATTCCTATTATTTCAAGTTACAACCTATCCTCCACATCCTTTGATAGCCCTGTATCAAACTCAAGGCCTTACAACCCTTGTGAAATTATCGTGGTATATTTGGATATCGTGGTGCGATGATACATTATTATGATTATTGTTATTATTATCAACATTAGTAACGATAGTTGTATTTAGTATTTTTAAAGAATTATAGTAGCATAACGTGTTGGCTATTTCAATATCTATTTTGTTGGGACCGTGAGTCAAACGAGTTAAAAAATAATTTCCATCTTCAAATGGAAAGTTAGACCATGCCCAAACTGGTCCCCACAGTCGTACAGCTTCTGGTACATGTATTAATTGATGTACATTTAAAGTACACTTTTTTAAACCGTACAAGAATTGAGAATTGTGACAAAATTTTTTTACAAGAACCCTAGTTTCATTTCTTGTTCTGTTATTTTTTGTTGAAAAAATTTGTATGTAATTTTAACCAATAATAAATGATTTTGGTAGTATTTTTCTTTTAATTTATTTTTTAACAAAACTGGCAAAATTATAATCGCTAAAGTCTGAGTTTCCGCTGACTTATAAAACTGCCTCTTATTAAGAGGTCTTCGTAATCGCGATATTTCAGATGAAACTCTGACCTCGGATAGTTTTTTATTAATTATTTCTTGAATTTTTGGTTTTAAATAATATTTTTTCTTGTTATTTTTACTGTCAAACCATAAGTCAAACAATAAACTGAAAATTTTTAAAATATTATGCATATAGTCTGGTGGAAAATTCTTTGCCAAGTCAATCCAAGGAATTCTCGTGACGACTGAAAGACTCTTCATACCGCGAGAATAGAAGAGGTTTTTTCTAACTGCATCGGTGCCTTAATTAATAATTTTTTCGTGAATACATGGTTGTGACTGCGACCAACATAATTTGTTTCACCTTCAAGCTTGCAAAATGGACAAGAAAAATCACCTCCTTGATTTATCAGATTCAATACCATTGCTTTTGCCGGAAGATCCAAGGTTGGGAAACAGTAAATTCAGATTCTTGGCACCCAGTGGTGAGGGTCACGGCTTATCTCAGTTTATGCTATTCTACTGTTCTCAGGTAGATTCAGTTTTATCTTTCTAGTTTTGGCTAGTTTTGCGAAGTCAAATAAAAGTAAAAAAAGGGACTTAGAATAATTTGTACTTTTTAATTAATAATAAGCTAGATTTTTTCCTTAGCTAGATTTTTTACTTAGCTTTAATTATAGCCAAACACACAATATCTACATAATTTTACCAGCTTAATTTTTTCTTTAGACAGATTTTTTTCTTAGCTAAAACTTTTCCTTAGCTAGATTTTTTACTTAGCTTCAATTATAGCCAAACTCACAATATCTACATAATTTTACCAGCTTAATTTTTTCCTCAGCTACATCTTTTCCTTAGCTAGATTCTTCGCTTTGCTAGATTTTTTACTTGGCTTTAATTATAGCCAAACACACAATATCTACATAATTTTATTAGCTTAATTTTTTCTTCAGCCACATCTTTTTCTTAGCTACATTTTTTACTTAGCTTTAATTATAGCCAAACTCACAATATCTACATAATTTTACCAGCTCGGTTTTTTCTTTAGTTGCATCTTTTCCTTAGCTAGATTTTTTACTTAGCTAGATTTTTCACTCAGCTACATTTTTTACTTAGCTTTATTTGTAGCCAAACACACAAAATCTACATAATTTCACCAGCTTAATTTTTCCTTCAGCTACATCTTTTCCTTAGCTTTAATTATAGCCAAACACACAATATCTACATAATTTTACCAGCTTAATTTTCTACTTAGCTAGATTTTTTACTTATAGCTGTAATTGAAGCCAAACAATCGATATCTAGCTCATTTTACTATCCAAATTCTAGGGTAAATTGTCAATAAGGAAAATATCTAAAATTAATTATAAAAAAATATAAGAATTAAACTTGAAGAAAAATTAGAAAAAAAATTTAAAAAAAATTTTAAGTCCCTTATTTTACTTTGATTTGACTCGGCAAAACTAGCCGAAACTGAGAGAGCTAAAACTGAAACGTCCCTAAGGTTGACAATGGAGCAACTGCACGACTGTGAATTTTTTCTAGTTCAGGGTGGTACCACTCGAAACCATTTGTTGACAATTTTTCAATAGCATTCACAAATGGTTGCAAAAATCCTGATGACTTCGGTTTTGACTATAATACACACCCGCAACCAACTGAAATGAACGTCTAACTTTTGCAGGAATATTCAATATTTGTATATTGACACAATGCATATTGCCACAACTGTCCGTAAGAGCTTTTAGAAACTGGCACACCGTCTGTGTTCCACAGTAGGAATATGTCATACTTTTTTAGACTTGCTTCCCGCTCGATTTTCAAATATTGCTGACTACTCGATACGTCGCTTATTATGGTTGGATCTTCATGATAACGATTTATGTTTTCTTCATATTGAGAGTCAATCAGTTCGTAAAGCTTTTGTTTTTCAAACGCATCGGTCAAAAAAGAAGCAACATCATATTCAATTAATAAACCATCAACTTCTTTCCCACCACATGCGTTGCATAATTCGGAATTCCTAATAGAAAAAAATTATCTATTTATTTATTTATATATATTTTTTCATTTATATACAATATACATATAGACATTTGTAAATCTTCAATATAATTATAGATACATTCTTTTTCCTTACTCTCGACCATTGTTATTCGAGTACTTTCCCAAATAGTACCCACACTCTTGACATAGTTTATGTTTTTTTATACACCTATGAAACGATGGAATACTTTTTTCTAAAAGTTGGTCAAATCGATATTTACTCCTCGGAACGATGTTTGTATCTGGCAACACATCACTAACAAACTCCAAAATTTGACTAAAACATTTTTTTGTGATAGCGTTTGCCAAAAATATTTTCAATAAACGATAAGAATATTGTCCAACAGTCATTTTCGCATTTTCATATATTGGTGAATTCATATTGTCACTCAATAAACGTTCATTCAATTCGTTATGCTTTCATCATCTGTTGAAAAAGCTATATATAAATAAAATAAACAACTTTTAAATTACAAAAAGGTACTGAACCTTTTTCATTTGTATCATCATTTAGTAAACTGTCATAACTTCTTTCATCATCTGTTAAAAAAGTATTTAAAGTTGAGACTGTTTGTTGTATTTTTAAGTTCCAAAAAATTACCGAACCTTTTTCACTTGTATCATCATTTAGTAAACTGCCATCACCTCTTTTATTATCTGTTAAAAAAATCTTAAAAGTTAAGACTGTTTGTTGTATGTCAGTAAAAATATTATGTATTTATAACTTGTATCTTATTGTCACCTGATGTTTCAGCTGTTGTATCACAACTCACGCTGTTATTCCATAGCTTCCGTAACTTCTATCATCTTATGAATCCGTGATTATATAATTTTAGTATTTTATCAGTTTTTAAATATTAATAAACAAGAATTTAATAATGGAAAACTTACTTGTATCATCATCGCTCCCAAGTAAAAAAAATATATTTATTGGAAATATAAAATAAATTTAATTTATATTTAAAATATATGTGAATTAAATTTAATTAATGTTTTAAAAAATATAAATTAAATTTAATTTACATGTAATTTACATTTAATTCATATGTAATCTATATCTATACGAAAAGTAAATGTATTTTATATTTTTTCAAAACATAAAATAAATTTACTTAAAATTTTTTTTTTTTCGACATTGCAAAAAAAAAATTTGGATGTACTTCAAATTTAATTTATATTTCCCAAAAATATGAAATAAATTTACTTTTTGTATAGATATAGATTACATATGAATTAAATATAAATTACATGTAAATTAAATTTAATTTATATTTTTTAAAACATTAATCAAATTTAATTCACATATATTTTAAATATAAATTAAATTTTTTTTATATTTCCAATAAATATATTTTTTTCACTTGGGGCTAATCATACCATCATCAGATAAAATTTCACCACTACAACTGCAGCTTGTTTTATCATCACTTTCGGTTATATCATCTAATAAAATTTCATGACTTGTAATTATAAAATTTAGATTTTGATAATTGATTGAACAATATATATATATATACTCATAATTTAAATGGAAATAAATATAATTATACTTTAAATTTGCTTATATTATACCTGTCTCGTTCTTTTCATCAATATTCCATGATACACTAGATATTGCACTTAATGAACTTGCGTCTGAGCCTGTATCTGTATGTGTATCAACTGATATTTTATTATAATTCGAAGTAAATGTAATATTTATTTGAAATATATATATTTACATATATATGGTTAATCTAAAGTAATTCGGATTTACTTGTAAGATACCAGTCTCCACCTCTTCATTGCTAATTTATGGCAAACTAAATGCTGCACTCCCCAGGTAGGAATTGCCAAGACTCACAACACGGCCAAGTCTTGTCCCAATAATGGCAGGCAATCATGCGCCATCCATGGGCCAAGACTTGGCTGACTCATTGCTGGTTATTTGCTTACCAAGGCTTGTATTCCAATGCTTGACCGACCATTGGTTGAAGAAAAGGTGGTCAGC
Source organism: Aphidius gifuensis (assembly GCF_014905175.1). Lineage (NCBI taxonomy): Eukaryota > Metazoa > Arthropoda > Insecta > Hymenoptera > Braconidae > Aphidius > Aphidius gifuensis. The sequence continues at coordinate 18,489,542 of NC_057789.1, read as the reverse complement.
TCTTATCAAGCCATTTATCGGCCTAGTCTTGGTAAATTAGTGGGTGGCCAAGACTCAGAAGGCTTGGCTCATTAAGGCCTGGCCAGCCATTGATCGACAATTCATCGGCCGAGTCTTGGTTAATTATTGGGCGGCCAAGACTGGGAATATATAATTGAGCCAAGAGTTGGCACATTAAAGATTGGTGAACTTGACTTTCCATTTGTCGGCCGAGTGTCGATTGTTCTTTGGGTCACCAAAATTGATTATTTTTTATTCTTTCGACATATGTGAATATATATTGAGAGCCGCTGTTATGTATTTAATATTGAAAATTTTTTATTCAATTATATACTGTATAACAGCTACTCATTTTTTTTTTACATAACGAAAATTTCAAGAAAGAAAATTTTTTTTCATATATTATTAAAATATATTCCGGGGTTAATGAAAAAAAAAAATTTATATATCGGCCGAGTGTCGGTTGATTCTTGGATTGCTATGATTATAATGTACATCCAAGTAGAACAAATTTTCCTCATCTCTGATTATTGCTGCTATGGTTAAGTAAGTAAGGCTCCGGAGTTTCAACTAAAAGCTACCGCGTTCAAGTCCTGGTGATGTCAGATATTTATGGTGTAGTTTTTTCAGTCAAATAAATTATTAATTATATAGATAAAAAAATTGAATTGTTTAAACAATTAAAAAATTTTTTTTTTTTATAAAATTCCCAAGTGGAAAAAATATATTTAATGGAAATTTAAAATAAATTTATTTTATATTCAGAAAAAATTTAGAAAAAATTTGAATTAAATTTAAAATATACACAGATTTGGGCATACTAAAATTAAATTTATTAGAAATTTACTTTTAGTTTATTGAGTTCGTAAATTCATTTGAAGACTTAAGTAAGCCGATACTTACCGTAAATATAATTTACATAAATATATTTATAATTTTCATTTATTATATTTTTTCAACTTGATAAATTTAAGACAAAAAATGAATTATATATTTAGTTTAATTCATATTTTTGAAAAGACTCTGCAATTAAATTTTATAGTTCAGTAATATACTTGGGCCTTTTCAGTTAACATTGACTTTAGCAAATGTATGTAAATTTATTTAAAATAAAATTATTATTTTTTGTTTTTTAAAAATATGCAACTAAAATAAGATCTCTAAATAAAATGACATTACATAAATTACATTTTTTAAACAGTTATATTTTGGTTTTTACATTTATATTTGTGTTTCGAAAATATTAAAAATCAATAACTTATATAGATTACTTATAGAAATTTAAACTCGAACGATTTTGTAAATATTTTTTTCTTATTATTTATCATTTTACATATACAAATAAAGTGAAAACAATATAATTGATTCAAAAATGAATTATAAATTGAATATATATAATATATAATATACATATTAGACCTGTCCAAAAAAAAAGAATTTTTTTTTGTACCCTCCTGAGGTCTAAATTTGTTCTTTATGATGACACAAAAAAAAAAATAAAAAAATTTTTTCTTTAGGATTTTTTTTGAGCCTGCTCATCGGGTTTTTGTATTTCTCATTTGATCAACACGCGCGCGTATGGCTGTATATCTTTGACTTTGCATAACTCAGTCAGTTTTAATCCTAGAGAGTTGATATTAATCTCATTTTTTAGCTCATGAAAATACCTTTAAATTGTCAGTGTACATTTTTTGTACTGTTAATAGTTTTGTTTCAAGAAAACCTCAAAAATCATGACTTTATAGGTATATGCAATTTAACTTGTAAACGTATTTTATTATTATTATTAGTAGTGTAAGTATTATTATTCGAAAGTATAAAATTGTTGAGCTTGATAAAGAAAAAAATTTTTATGTTAAATAAAATATGTTTAGCAGTTAAATTGCAAATCATGATTTTCAAGCTTTTTTTGAGACGAAAAAAAAAAAAAAACAGTACAAAAAAAATGTACAGTGACAATTTGAAGGTATTTTCATAAGCTACAAAATGAGACTAATATCAACTCTCTAGGATTAAAACCGACTGTGTTATGCAAAGTCAAAGATATACAGCCATACGCGCGCGTGTTAATCAAATGGGAAATACAGAAACCCGATGGACAGGCTCAAAAAAAAACCTAAATTTTTTATTTTTTTTTTTTTGTGTCATCATAAAGAACAAATTTAGACCTCAGGAGGGTACAAACAAAAAAATTCTTTTTTTTTGGACAGGTCTAATACATATACATATATCGTGAAAAAAAAAATATTTAATTTGAAAATCAAATATGAGTTGAATAGATTTTTTCAAAATGTAAATTAAATTTATTTTAAATTTTGTCAAAATATAATATAAAAATAGAATATTCAATTGAAATATAAAACGAATATAATTTATATTTTTGAAAAATCTATAACAAACCCAATTTAAAATTTTATTTCTAAATTAAATATATTTTTCGGTGTAAATTTATTATACATTGTACGTACAGTTTTATAGGTTTATTATTATAAATTCATAACTTAAATTTAATTATTTTATTCAATATAAAAATATAACATTTAATTTGTAATAGATTGGGAAATTAACGTGGAATAACGATAATAATATTCACAATTTACCTTCTTTTTATTTTTAAGTTTTATTTTTGCCCTGCACAATTAAGTAACAATAAGCGGGATTAAAACCAAGGGAAAATTTTGTGGTGATAGGAATAAAGAAAAAAAGATTAGAGTTTTAATAAATTTTGAGATACAACTTTGATTTTGATATTGAAAATTATATGGAATATATATATATTCAAAAGAAATTATAGAACTTGAATACAGTATGAATATATTTTGATTAAATATTTGACCAAGACTACCTTTTAAAGAATCTCGCGATGAGTTTACGTTAATAAAATAGTTTAAGTACTTGATAATTTTTGACGATTACATTTATGATTCTTGAATAATAGTTTTAATAATTACTTACATTTGTATGACGAAAAAACGTATTACAATTGGTTTTGGTTTTTATTTGACCAAAAGTTGGAAGGCGGACTCTGACGGTGCGGCCAAGGCCTCTGCGCAATACTTAGGGCTTCAGGCAGCTTGATGTCGTGTATGAAGTTGAATTGTTGTTCGTATAATTGATGTTAGAAATGTAATGATTTTACTTGAATGAAATGATTTTAAAATACTTGAATTTTATATTGAGATGAGATTGAGTTTATACTTTATACTGTTAAAAATTGAAAATGAGACTTAGAAATCCTGAGTGCTTGTACAGAGATTTAGGCTAAGTTAATAAAATGAGTTTTAATTCAGTTTGCAATTACTGGGTGCTAATCGATCGTAACTGTGGGTCAGTAGTTCGATTAGTTCCAATTAACTGTTTGACTGTGATGAATGAACTGAATGAACTGCTTGATTTCGGACGTGTGGCCTCTTTTAAAGGGGGGCCTTGTCGCTGTTTCACACTTATTTCGTGGACTAATTCTTAAGTTTTCTAACTAGATTCAGGCGTGATCGACTCGTCAGATTCCGTGCTTTCCATTAATTATAAAATATTTAGTTAATTAAGTTTAGCGCATGTTTAGATTTATTTTAAAGATAAAATTAAGCTTGATTTCATTAGTTAATAAAATCAGCTAACTTGGTCTATTAATTATTTTGAATATTGTTCGGAGTATTTAGGTAGTCGTTGATTGGTCATATTACTTAAAATTAGTTTTCGATTATATTTTCTAAAAATAGTACATAGATAAAATATTTTGTATTTTTCCAGATACAATGGAATATATTTATAAAACTAGATTCATAAAATTGGTTGCGTTCAGAATTTATAATTTTCTGTTGGTATGCAATGGTGTAGTTCACACTGAGATTAATAGCGGGCCTTATTTTAGCGATTAAGGTCTGTTCATTACGAGTAGATGGCGCGTAGACCTCCGCTTTAGGGTTTAATGAAATAAAAAAATTATGTGCCGAATATTACATGTGTTGGTACCGTAGGATATAACAAATTGAAATATAATATAAATATGATTTATATTTTTGAAGAATCTATGATAAATTCAATTTATATTTTATTTTTAACATATTTTTTTTTTTTTTTATTTAATTGAGCTAGTTAATAAATCTTGTTCGAACGATAAGCTTACATGTAACAACAACAATAATAAAACAACAACAATAAAATTACAACAACAATAAAATAAAATGACACAATGACACAATAAAGTTAATTGAGATAAAAGAAAAGAAAGCCAGTAGAATTATTTTAGGAAAATTGAGGAAGCAAAAGCTTCTTGAAGCTCTTTTTCAACACTTTTTTATTTTTCTTTGAATCTGTTATATCCTACGGTACCAACACATGTAATATTCGGCACATAATTTTTTTCATTTCATTAAAGCCTAAAGTGGAGGTCTACGCGCCATCTACCCGTAATGAACAGACCTCAACAGCTAAAATAAGGCCCGCCACTAATTTCAGTGTGAACTACACCATTTATTACATGCATACCAACAGAAAATTATAAATTCTGAACGCAACTAATTTTATGAATCTAGTTTGAAATACAATTTAAAATTAATACAACTATAAGTTGTAAAATAAATAATTCCATTATATCTGGAAAAATACAAAATATTTTATCTATGTACTATTTTTATAAAATATAATCGAAAACTAATTTTAAGTAATATGACCAATCAACGACTACCTAAAACTCCGAACAATATTTAAAATATTTAACAGACCAAGTAATCTAATTTTATTAGCTGATAAAATCAAGCTAAATTTTATCATTAAAATAAATATAAACATGCGTTAAAATTAATTAACTAAATATTTTAATTAATGGAAAGCACGGAATCTGACAGGTCGATTAACCCGAAATCTGGTTAAGGGAATCTAGTTAGAAAATTAAAGAACTTAAGAATTAGTCCACGAAATCAGGGCAGTTTATTCATCACAGCCAAACAGTTAATTGGAACTAATCGAGCTACTGACCCACAGTTACGATCGATTAGCACCCAATAATTGCTTTCTGAATAATTCATATAATTGACTTAGTCTAAATCTCTGTACAAGCACTCAGGATTTCTAAGTCTAAATTTTCATTTTCTTTTCATCAGTATAAAGTATAAAGTATAAAATCAATCTCATCTCAATATAAAATTCAAGTATATTAAAATCATTGTATACAAGTAAACTCATTACATTTCTAACATCAATTATACGAACAACAATTCAACTTCAAACACGACATCAATTTACCTGAAGCTCTAAGTATTGCGAAGAGGCCTTGGTCGCACCGTCAGAGTCCGCTTTTCAAGTTTTGGCCACATATAAGTCAATCCGATTGTCACACGTTTTTTTTTGTCATATAAATGTAAGTAATTACTAAAATTATTACTCCAGTGTCATAAATGTAATTGTCAAAAATTATCAAGTACTTAACATATTTTATTAACGTAAATTCATCGCGAGATAGTCTTGGTGAAATATTCAATCAAAATATAATCATACTGTACTCAAGTTTTATAATTTCTCTTGAATATATATATATTCTATATAATTTGCATTATCAATATCAAAGTTGTGTCTCAAAATTTATTGGAACTTTAATCCCTTTTTCTTTATTCCTATCACCACAAAATTTTCCCTTGGTTTTAATCCCGCTTATTGTTACTTAATTGTGCAGGGCGAAACTAAAACTTAAAAATAAAAAGAAGGTAAATTGTGAAAATTATTATCGTTATTCAACGTTAACTTCACAATTTATTACATGGGGGCTCGTCCGTTTTCTGGCTTGATTTTTTAGGGATATCGCGCGGTGATAAAATGAAAATACATATAGACTTACGGTCTTTTTATTAAAATAAAAATCACAGCCTTCATAAAATTATTAAATAAAAAAAAAAAAATTTTAAAATTAATCCCCTCTTATAAAAAAAAAATGATAATAAATAATAATAAAATAAAAATGAACAATAAAGTAAAATACGCAAATTTAACAAAATATATATATTTAAAAATAATAATAATAATAAAATCAATATCTATATATACACTCGACTATGTATATATATATAACCAACCGCAGTATGTATATACGTATAGAGCATAGGAGGCAACAAGTCGCGGGCCCAAGCACGTAACCCGTTGCGCAAACGTGCCTATGTTAGACATAGCATTACGTGATCTTAAAAAAAAAAAATAAAAAAAAAACACTTAGAAAAAAAGAGAACATTGAAAAATACAATGTATTAAAAATAAAAAAGTAATAAAAAAAATATATATATAATAATTTCGTGTCGCGAGAAGTTATGTCTAGAAATATAGAATTACAGAAAAGGGAATAAAACAAACTCTAAAACCCAAATAATATATTTAAAAAAAAAAAAAAAAACAAAAAGAACCAAGAATCGGTAGAATAAACAAATGACCAAACATCCGGCCGAAAAAAAAAATCAAATCATACACAAAAGTTAAAAACTCGTCGTCAATTTAGATAAGCAAATCGTCAAAATATTCGATCTCATCGACGAATTAAAAACAAAGACACAACCAACTAAATTAATCATCAGCAAATAGTCACGTATAAAAGCAAGATAAGAAAAAAGGGATGTGAGTAAGCAACCCCTCCGAAAAATATAAACATCCTGTCCACAAAGATAATCATTCATTAATAATAATTTTCTTTGCCAACTTTGATTTAATTTATAATTAAAAAAAAAAAAATATATATAGGTAAATTACAATATTTTAATAAAATAATAAGTACTCGACAATACGTAATGTGCATGATATGTGTAATTAATATAGAACGACTATGTACACACCATAAAAACAAGTAAATAAGTGAACAACAAAAATATATAGATATATATATATGGGGCATTCCAAGTCAAATCACCGAGTCATCGGCCTGACCCCTACCGATTCACTTGGAATTTTTTTCTAGGTGTATTTTGGACCAAAAAACGAACTTATTTTTTTTCAATTTTTTTCCACCATTTTTACACTATAAAATAATTTTTTTTTTCCTACTATCGAGTATTTCTCAAATTAGACCAGGTTTAAAATTCTGAAATTTTTCCCATATCATCTCGAGGTAAAAACAAGTCACCCATAAAATTTTGGGAATGGGCCGATAATAATTACTAATTTTTTTATAACTGATTGAAAAAAAATTTTTTTACGAATTTTAAAAATAGAAAAATTTAATAATGGTTTCTTGTAGAGAAATCAAAAATAAAAATAAATAATATCTCGATGAATTTTGTTTTTCCCTATATTTAAGGATGGAAAGATAGAAAAACTGCGATGCTTAAAATTCAATTTTTGAAGCTTTTACCCTCGAAATATGGAAAGAACCTAAATTTGCCCAGATATCATTTATTTTTATTTTTGATTTTTCTACAAGAAACCATTATTAGATTATTCTAAAATTAGATTATATTAAAATTGGTAAAAAAAGTTTTTTTTAATCAGTTATAAAAAAATTAGTTATTATTCTCGGCCCATTCCCAAAGTTTTATGGGTGACTTGTTTTTACCTCGAGATGATATGAGAAAAATTTCAGAATTTTAAACCTGGTCTAATTTGAGAAATACTCGATAGTAGGAAAAAAAAAATTATTTTATGGTGTAAAAATGGTGGAAAAAAATTAAAAAAAAATAAGGTCGTTTTTTGGTCCAAAATACACCTAGAAAAAAATTTCCAAGTGAATCGGTAGGGGTCAGGCCGATGACTCGGTGATTTGACCTGGAATGCCCCATATATAAATACATATATATATATGTATATATACGAATTGGTACAACCAAAAGACAGGTCGCGTAAAACCAGTAGTTACCATGAAGCTAAATAAAAAAAAAAAAATATACAAAGAAAAAAATCTGTATTACTATCGATTATGGTAATCGGTCAATAACTCTATTTTTGATAAGGAATCAATAAAATTCTTTACCATACAACCACAAATGATAATTGGTTTTTTACAAAAGATAAATGATTTTCTCTACACTCATCAACAAAAAAAAAAAAAGAGAGTGAATAAATTTTAATTATTAAATAACAATTTAATAACTTATTCAATATTATTTTAATAAACCACACAATTGGTACAATTAAATTTTTTTTATAAACAATTACTAATTAACAAATCAACAGTTCAGTCAATATCAAACTTTCAATAATCATTTCAACTTATCAATACGAAGCAAATCAAGTAGTTTATAAATTCAAATTTTTAGAATCTTTTATAAACAATTACTAATTAACAAATCAACAGTTCAGTCAATATCAAACTTTCAATAATCATTTCAATTTATCCATACAAAGCAAATCAAGTAGTTTATAAATTCAAATTTTTAGAATTTTTTATAAACAATTACTAATTAACAAATCAACAGTTCACTCAATATCAAACTTTCAATAATCATTTCAACTTATCCATACAAAGCAAATCAAGTAGTTTATAAATTTAAATTTTTAGAATTTTTTATAAACAATTACTAATTAACAAATCAACAGTTCACTCAATATCAAACTTTCAATAATCATTTCAATTTATCCATACAAAGCAAATCAAGTAGTTTATAAATTCAAATTTTTAGAATTTTTTATAAACAATTACTAATTAACAAATCAACAGTTCAGTCAATATCAAACTTTCAATGAATCATCACATAGTTCTACAAAAAATCGAAAGCTTTCAGGGGTTATAAGCCCAGAAATAGCCGAACATACAAGTCAAGAAGACATTCTAACAAAACAATTCGAAGAATTACATTTAGAAAAAGCTAGAAAAATGGCGGAACAAGAAAATAGAAAAAAAGAAGAAAGATTAGCAAAGCAGAGATCAATGAGAATGCAAGAGATAACTCATCGCATGACCTTTTTGAAGGAACTATGCAAGGGTATACATGAATACTCAGGGAAACTTCAAGACCTCACAAGATTCAGAATAGAATGCGAGGAAGCTCGTGAATGGGCAGATGATGAAAAATATAAACATCCTGTCCACAAAGATAACCATTTATTAATAAAAATTTTCTTTGCAAGATAAGAAAAAGGGGGATGTGAGTAAACAACCCCCCCGAAAAATATAAACATCCTGTCCACAAAGATAACCATTCATTAATAATAATTTTCTTTGCCAACTCTGATTTAATTTATAATTTGAAAAAAAAAAATAATAATATATTTATAGGTAAATTACAATATTTTAATAAAATAATAAGTACTTGACAATACGTAATGTGCATGATATGTGTAATTAATATAGAACAACTATACAGTACACACCATAAAAACAAGTAAATGAGTGAACAACAAAAATATATAGATATATATATATATAAATACATATATATTATATATATACGAATTGATACAACTACAAGACAGGTCGCGTAAAACCGGTAGTTACCATCAAATAAAAAAAATATATATAAAAAAAAAATCTGTATTACCATTGATTATGGTAACTGGTCGATAATGCTATATTGGATAAAGAATCAATAAAATTCTTTACCATACAACCACAAATGATTATTGATTTTTTACAAAAGATAAATGATTTTCTGATGATTGCTCCGAAAACAACATAAAACTTGGTGGAGAACTCAGAGACCTACACCGTCGTGATCCCACACTATTCATTTGTCAACTGACAATGTGGAAATGGCAAGGTTTTCGAACAGGCATGAATGATATCAAAGCTAAACAAGAGGCTGGTAGAGAGATAATAAATATAATTAAAAGGACAGCAGAGCAAGGGCTTCCCTCCGAAACAGAACAAATAGAACGAAAATTGTATGTAGAACGTGCAGAACGTGCACCACAAGGAAAACATAAAGAAAGCAAGAGATGTAGAAAACTTGAGCAGTATTTAAAAAGCGAGAAACAAGTAGGGTGCATCAACCAAGAACCACTGCAAAAAAACGCAATAGTGCTTCTCCATGAACACCAAACTAAACACAATGCAAGCCCAAAGTATAGTGAAGTGGGAACCACAGGACCTCCACACTTTACTACTTTTAGAACTGCAGTCACATACAAAATAGATGGAAAAATTCATACCCGTTTCGGATGGGGTTTCAGCAAAAAAATAGCTAAGCAAGCTGCTTCAGAACAAGCAATGTTACACATCAATAGTGTCAAAAATCACCCACAACCTAATTCCGGGGATGAAGTCTCAAATGTCCCCACTACCTCTTAAGAACTTCACCTCATTCAACCACCTTTAACAAGAGTAATTTCTACAGAAAACGAAGCGGAACTGATTTATGACACATCAGATGAACAAGAAATGCACTATGCTACTTCAGATGAAGAAGATAATACTGGTACTGTCGTACGACCCTCTGAAAACGAAATAATCGATGTTGAACTTGAAGAAAACTCGAATTAACTAAAAATCATAGGATAAAACACGAACACCTTTTTCTTTTTAAAATAAAAAAAAATATACATATATTAATTCACTATATTGCATGACCCAACAGCCACAATGAACATACTCACCAGTGAAACCAAAAGAAGAACTAATCAAATCCAGTAATTTCGGAACACGAGTCAAACACTAGTTATTTGAAACTTTCTAATCGATCAAAAGCTAGATTCTGTTTAATTTTTCTTCACTACATTTTCAAATTATATAACTCTATCTTAAACTATCATATTTTACACCATAAAAAAAAAAAAAAAAAAAATTTTTTTTTTTGAAAGCATAGGCTAAGGGTCTATAATCATTAACCTAATTTTAAGTACTAAATTTACCAATACTAAGTTATTAAGTTATGATTAACTAACATACATATTAGATGAAAGAGTATCAGTCTTAGGACCCTTACTCCGTCATCTCAATTATTCACCTTCTTCACTTCTTAATTAAATACTGAAATTAGCTAATAAAAATAAAAAAAAATTGAATAAAAATACTTCCGGTATACAAAATTTTTATAAAAAAAAAAACCGAAACAAACAAAAAAAAAATATTTATAATAATAACGAATAAAGACAATAAAAAAAAAATTGAAATAATAAAATATAATAATTAACTATAGTTATGAAATAATAATATATAATAATTAACTATAGTTATGAAATAATATGAATCTTTAAGATTGTCATTTTCTTTTTATTATTGCTAATAAGAAAAATTCTTACTCCAGATTCATCAAATTGGACTTAAGGTCAATTCATAAATCAAAATTATATCTACGATAAGCCGCACGCTTACGTATGCTATACGCTCCCTGAGCGAACGGTTTTACTGTGGGGGTGTTATATCTTACGGTACCAACACATGTAATATTCGGCACATAATTTTTTTCATTTCATTAAAGCCTAAAGTGGAGGTCTATGCGCTATCTAACCGTGACGACCAGACTTAAATTTTTTTATAAATGTATAATTTATATTTTTTAAAAATCTATAATAAATTTTATTGATTAGGATATATTTATATTTTGGTATATATATATTATCTATATATATAATATATATTAATATAAATTAATATGAAGTAAATATAAATCAAATCTAATGGAAATACAGTTTTTGACATACTAAAATTAAATTTCGAATATGTACAAGTTTGGTATTCAACTTTTTCTAAATTTTTTCTTTATTTTTTGCAAATTTTTTTTAAATCTAATTTTAGTATGTTCAAAACTGTATATATTTTAATTTTAATTTATATTTTTTCTAAATCTTTTCTAAATTTTTTTCTCAATATAAAGTAAATAATTATTTTAATTTTTTTCAAACCATAATAAAACTTTTTTCTATATTTCAATTAAATATATTTTTGCACTATAAATTATATGTATTTATTTGAAAATTCATTGAAAATTATTATTTTCTAAATCTTCACGTTTACATACAAACTGCCATGATGTATCTTTATTTCCTGACTTCATTTTTGAAGGTACGATTGGATCAGGTATCATTTTATCTTCGTAAGTCGGCTGTTGGGTTTGGTGATAAAATGAACCAGTTGGGTTGAATAGAGAATCACTAAGAAAATCATTGTTTCTTGAAATTTCGCGGAGTTGAAGCACCTCTATTTGTTCTTCTTCATATAAAGTTGCAAGAATGGCTTGTCCTCTAGAAAAAAAACTTAAAACTTTTTCTAATATCTTTTTTCGTTCTTCAAATTTTTTTTTATAATTTATGGTAAAAGCAGACAGTGATTCTTGCATAGGCTGTGAAAATAACAGAAATTAAGAAAAATTGTAATTAATTTATAAATTTATAAATTTATAATTTATTAATAAATTAATTTATAAATTTATAATTTATTAATAAATTATGTAACATAAAAAAAAAAATCATACTCACCGAAGGTGATTTATGCAGAGAGTCTTCAATCTCTGACCGATATGAATTTGAACGTGACTTATCCTGGTAAGATTCATCATTCAACTGATAAGAGACACTTGGTGAATTTGTTGTGTCTCCTACACTCTTAGAACTCAAGTCTGAGTCATACATTTCCTTTAATAGTGAGTTCTGTAAAAAGTAAAAATAGATATTATAATCTGTTTGCGGAATAATTTCGGTTGCTCCTTCAATTGGATTCTAATATCTAATGTAAGCGTATGATGAATAAATAAATCATAAATTGTTTTTTATTTCATTACCTCGATTTCTTCATCAGTTGAATCAAAGTCATTTGAAAGGTGTGTATTGATGCGTCGCTGTTGGAATGAAAAGGAAACATATATGATTAAAAAATCAATGAATTTATTAATGAATAATAATAACACTAATACTACTTCAGCAGATTTTCAATGCTTTGCCTGGTACTTTTTGACTGTTTTTGACCCTAAATTTTCGTCTTAAATAATTAATAACTTTTAAAATTCGTGGTAGAAATCAATGATTTTTTTAAAATTATTTTTGTTATTAAAAGAAGTATAAGCTGTAGTAAAATAGAGGTTTTCTGTAAGAGCGTTTTTTCAATAGAAGTGAAAACGTGCCGATGCTTCCTATACTTGTGTGTTAAAGTGTTAAATTGTTGTCAACTTTGACCCTAATTGTCTCGGTCAAATCGTGGTAGAAAATAACAAAAAAAATTTGCTAAAATAGATCTTTATTTCACTTAAAAAATAAGCCTTCTTTGATCAAAATCTGTGAGAAGGAATTTTTTTTCAAGATTTTGACATACTGCCTTAAGTGAATCACCATGGGTTTTATTTGGCTTTTTTTTTTTTTTTTCGATACTTTTAGGATCCTGTTGTTCTTTTATAATATCGTTTGTTATTGCAATCGTTGCTTGATCAACTGGACTCTAGAACGTAATTGTACGAGTGGTTATATTAATTGATAAGCATTTGTAAAATGGATTTGAAAAATAAAATTAACAATATACAATACTTTTAAATTTTTCGATTTAGCAATTTTCTTTTTAATGTCGTTTTTTTTCAAATGTTTTAAACAGATATTTTTTTTTTTCTTGGAGAAACCAAGAATGTCTTTTGTTTTGCCTCTTGATTTGTGAATTTGATTCATTACTTTTTTCATATCCGTCAGATTTTCTACATGATAATCATAAATTCAATTTATAATAGTAAATTATAGTATATAATTATAATATTATAAATATAATAAAGTATATTTCAAAATTAAAAAACTAAATTTTGTCAACCCAAAAAAAATAGGTTATAGAAAAAAAAAAAAAAAAATTATAATTGAATTATTTATTATATAATAATTATTTATATGTTAGTTATGTTTTTAAAAAATGGTTGTATTTTTATTATTCAATAAATGAATAAACTATATTAATAAAACATAAATAATATGAATAGTACTTACTGGAGATATGAATGATTTTATTTGTCAATTTCTAAATGTATATTTTATTTCTTTATATTGATTCAAAAGTTGATGGAAGTGGAAGTAGTCGTCAAAGTTCAATAAATTACAATCAAAGTGAACAAGAAATATCAGGTGATAATAAATATATATACCTATACATATTGGAAATAAATATAGAATCCTATAATAATAATCTAAATAAGAATAATAAATTCTTAAATATAGAATGTGAAAACTAAATTCTTCTCCGGGTTATTATTGAGTATATTATATTTATATATTTCTTATTGAAATTCAACAGACGATGAAAGCATAAGTAGCCATAGAAGCTCATCAACTAATCGTATGAATGAAGAAAGTAGAGTATAAGGAGAGATAGCGGGTGGCGTAAGGTTAAATGGTATACGATGCATGAGAAAACAGGTTTTGGGGGTCGTTTTTTTACCTGCCCCCTTTCCCTCTGGGCCGCTTGCTCGCGTTCCCCCCTCGAGCACCGACAAACTCTGCGAGGCCCATACGCGACTATCCCTCGCGGCACACTACCCTGATAAACTACCCTCAAAAAAACTACCCTTAAAAAACCACCCCTATTATTTTATTTATTATTATTATTATTTATTATTATAATAATTATTTTTTTATTATATATATTTTATATATAATTATTATTTTTTATTATTTATTTATTGTTATTATTATTTATATATGTACGGATGTACATTTATAAATAATATTATTTTTTATTTTAAATATTATTTTGTGATGTGTGCGTGCGCATAGGTGCAAGCAGACTACAAGCAAAAGTGTCAGCAGAAGTTTGAATGAAGAATGTGTGTGAGTAAGGTAAGTGTAGTGGAGCTATGTTAGTGTGTGTAAAATGTTTATAGCGCTGCAGCGGCAGCAAAAGTTCCAACAGAAGTTTGAATGGAGAATGTGTGTGAGCCGAATAAGTGTTAGTGTAGAGCGGCCATGTTTTGTAGTGCCTTAGCACTACACTTATGTCTGTAGCGCTCACTCTCTTGAATTAAAAATGCGTACTCGGTTATTTAACAATAACAACTGTTATAATCAAAAAAAAAATTATTTCATGTGTTTTTATTATAAATAGTAATATTCTATTGCCCGTTTACTGGACGGCTGATACTTTTTTTCAAATAATTAAATAATTATAATGATATTTTTGACGTAGCACTCTAATACTTAAATCTGAAATATGTACTCGGTTATTTTTCAATAACATTTGTTATAAATAAAAAAAAAATCATTTCGAGTGTTTTTATTATAAATAATAATATTCTCGTGCCCGTATACTGGACGATCACTAATTTTTTTCGAATAAATAAAAAGTTATATTAATATTTCAAGCGTAGCGTCTAGCGTTCGAGTCAGCCCAGGTGTAATTTTTTTTTTATTTCGATTTTAATTTTTTTTATAATATTACATTCATTATTTTATTATTCAATTTTTTAAATAATATTTCAAGGATGACTCATTTTTATGCAGCTGGGAAATATAGGTTAAATAATTAAGACATTTTATTTATTTCAAAATTTATTTGATCTACTTTTCACACATGTTTATTATGATATTAATGGTTGAATGACACCAGGTATATGAACTCGACATATAATACATTTATCAATTGCTGGAGCACATTTTACACATGTAACCATATGTAAACAAGGAAGAAAAATAACAGACAAAGGTTCATTATAACAAATTTTACAAACAAATGTATCATCTTCTTTTTTACTGTTTTATCTTTTTTTATTTTGTCTTTCTTTTTCTTAATTTTTCTTTCTTCTGTACTTTCTTCATATTTTTAAAAATTGTATTGCAATGAATATCGTTCAACAAAATCATTCCCTTTTATTAGTCGGAGAAAATAACATTCCGGAAAATATCTTGCATGTTCTTCCCATGGATCTTCATTATTTTTCCAATCTTTAATTCCATTTCCACAATGATGACAAATTACATAATCTCCGATAGACGAATAAAAAAATCCAGCTTCAGCCATGGATTATTCTGTCTGAGAAATATATTTTGGCCAATAATAAAATGTATTTAATCGTGATTCATATGAGACTAGATCTTTTTCCGCTGGAGGTGTAGTAGATATTCCAACACAATGTTCTTCAATTGGAGGATTAGAATATTCTTCCATTTCAAGATCAATATAAAATTCAGCATAAAATGTTCGGTCTTCTTCTCTTGAAGTAGATGGAACGCGATACGAAGCACGAAAATCTGTAAGTATACAATGTGGATCACCTTCCATAGGTATAAGTTGTGGACTTACTCCTCTAGGAACGTTACCACAAGCTATATTTCTGATAAAACGACAGCTTGCTTTAGCACATTGATGATCTAGCCATGGATTGACTCCATTCTTCAATTTCAACACAACACTCAAAACATTTCAACTTAGATCCATAACCAGTATAATAAAATCCAGCAGCAGAAAATCTTACAGGATCACAAATATCTGCTATCGGTGATAGCTCTATACTTTTTTGTCTAGTTTCTTCTACACGATTAATATATTTATTATAACTACGTTTTCTATCCTCTACTGAAGACGTTATTTTTAAAACTAGTTGTCGTAAAAGACGACGTGGGTACATTTTTTGATATGTAATATGGGAAGGGAGTTTTCACCTGAACCAATGGATGCAATTCCCCAATTTATAAACTACTTATTTTCCAATAAAAATTCCACACATGCGTTTTTATTAATTTATTCATTTAATTTCGATTACAAATAGATGATTGTATTTTAGATCCACTACCAGTAAGAAAATGAAAATTTTTCTTATGTTTATAATTCTTACGTCTACTAACAATTTTTTAAACATTCTTAAAATATATCGGTCGTTCCGTTCAACATCATTCGTAAATAATCGGAGAAATCCGTCGAGCCTTCCATCATTCGCGAAATAATGAAGAGCAACAATGCACCAATGACCGCAACAATTACTCGTAACACTTTGCAGCTGTATATTGTTGTACTCGTGGATGACACAAACTCTTTTAAGAGCGTAAAGGAAACGGGGATCTCTCGGAGGTCATCCGAAGCTGTCGAAGAAGAGTCCATGTCCCAAATTATTGACGTAAAAACACACTCAATGAGATCCTGGTTGATTATGATTATCAAGATTAACAATAATTCCACAAAGTTTCGGCCATATATGAGGTAATCGATCACTAGCGTATACTCCTGCACGTGTCAACTCCGTAAGTGGTAATGTGTCAACTAATTGAATAGTATTCATACCAATGTCTCTTTGACTGTATCAAAAAAAGAATTAAAGACTACATCTACTTCAATGTCGTCTTCACTTTTTCCTCCTCGTATAATTAATTTTTTTTCCAATTAACCAATTTTTCAATTTATAAACGTTTTGTTGAGTACAAGTATAATTAGGATAATTTACTCCGTGAAATAAACAATAATGTTCGTCTGCTGGTAATAAACCAAATCGTAGTGATATATTTTTTAAATTAATAATACAATGTTCTCGCAAATATTGTTCTAAAAACATACGTTTCTCTTCACCTCTCACATAAATATTTTTACCAAGTTCTCCAATTTTTTCAATTAATGATTGTAGATTTTTGTAAGGTACTTCAGATGCGACCCAATCAATTTTATGATAATTTTTTGTTAACCAATTGTTTTGTCGACGAGCTCCTTTTTCAAGTTTCGAGTATTTGAAAGGTGGACCAATTATCGAATGACTAATAAATTTATCGTTTAATATCAAGACAGAAATTTCTTTCGGGTAGTATTCATTGCGAGATCCAACTAGACACTGAATATCAATGATTAAAACTTCCGACATATACTGAATAACATAAACCAAAGTAGCTCTATATATACGTATACCCCTTCTTAATTACTATAATATGATAGTACCTGACGTGTACTATCAATTTCTATAATATTACCAAACTCGACATACACTATACAATTTATTGTTTGAGCAAGTGCAACACCGAATCGTATCTCAATTCTGAGACTTCCATTTTTTATTAAATTCCAGTACATGCTATCATTAGCAGAGAGGTCAGGTGTTAAATCGAATGCAAATAAAGTATAGCCCTTCGTAAAACTGGAACGAGAAATTTTCATTCCATGATCAGCAAAATGTATACCAGCACCAGAAAATAATGTCTGATAGGCTTCAGCATCATGAATATTATTACTAAAACTGGGAGATAATGCTTTACCACCAACTTGGTTTCCATCGACATATAAAGTCAAAAAATTTAAATTAAAATGTTGAAAATTTTCTATGACCATTTATTTAGTTGACCTCTATTATCAACTAAACCAACAACAATTCTTTTAGGTAAACTTCCTAGTATAATATTGTCAAGTGTATTTGATAATATACCCTGAGCTAAAATAAAACTCTTTACTTCTACTCTAGTCAAAGGATATTTTGCAGTCGTTTTGGCCAATGCTTTTCAATGTGCTACAAGTACACTTGGATTGAGCTTAGCACGACGTATGATGAGTGTTGCTTCTAAAATATTTACTTTATAATTTCTATCCTCTGTGTTGTCCATTAAACAAAATTCATTCTTTGATCGTTTAAAAATTATTTTCATCTCAACACCATTCAATAAAAATTTATTTTGATTAAAAACATCAACATGTAAATGGCCAAGCATCTCAAATTGATTGCCATTAGTCATAAAAAGTGATCGATCTTGCAATCTTTTATTTTGTGCTCCAGCAGCAGCTCCTACTGGTGCTTCATGAAACCTGGAGTATCTAAAAACCATAGTCCCAAATGACTATTTGATGCATCCATAGTTTAATAATGTTTCAATATATGCGCGGTATGGATATGAAGAATTAGATCCAGAGACTGACTTTTGATTAAATAAAACATCACATTGACTAATCATTGTATGTAAAAAATTATTTGTTACACCCACAGCATCAGCAGCAACAGCAGTTCCATCTTCTTTTGTAATTTTACATCTTATCTTTAACATCGTATGTGCCAGGTCAATATATTCTTCTCTATTAGCTGGAATATGAAATTCAATTGGTAAATCCTCTGTGAGCGTTGTGACTGGATTGTAATAAACCCAGTGAGACTCTTCAACAGTAGTCTGAGTAGGTGGTATTGTAAATAAATCCAATTCAGATTTACTACACTCACAAGAATGGCTATGAAGAAATGACATTATGACGAGGAAATATCAATTCACTTTTTTCTTTTTTTTTTTCGTGACGTAATAAGGAAAAATAATATGGTTGAAATTTTTCAATTAACGACGAGCCGTATTGATAATTACTAGAGTCAAAAGGCACAATTCGAAGTACTTGCTTATTAGATTCACCAATAATATGAGGAGAAACGATATCACAATGTACATATAAAGCTGACGGAAGCCCACGTAATATGCTTGCTGGTGCATTTGCTTTTAAAATGTGTTGAATTTCAGTAAAAACAAGACCCTCAGCTTGGTATATAAATCCAAGAATATTTGCAATTTTTCTGGTTAATTTCATATTATGTTTTTTGCAATCTTTTCCACTACATTTTTTTATTATAGTAACAAAACGTGTCCGAGTATTATATACTAATTCAAAATGTTGAATAAAATTTTTATCTTCATTAAATGACCATATGACACTATCTGTATTTGGATATACACCACTTTCGATATTTACGTTAAAATGATTATTACCAAGATCAATATTAATTATTCCTTCACTTTTATTTATATGTAAAAAAGCATTTGAAAACGCTATCTCACTTAATCCAACTGACCAGCTTCCTTCAAGATTAAATGCACGATGTAATTGTGTTGTAAATGCAGCTGTTGTATTATTCAGATAATATTGATTATTTTTATTACTAACAAGTGTAATATAAAAATCTTTATTGAACATGATCTTTTGAATTACTTGCTGGTATCCATTAAGGCTGAATGTCAAAATATTGAAAAAAAAATCCCTCTCACAGATTTTGATCAAAGTAGGCTTATTTTTTAAGTGAAATAAAGATCTATTTTATCAAATTTTTTTTGTAATTTTTTACCACGATCTAAGCGAGATAATTGGGGTCAAAGTTGACGCTTTTTACACACGCATAGGAAGCATCGGCACGTTTTCACTTCTATTGAAAAAACGCTCTCACAAAAAACCTTTATTTTACTACAGCTAATACTTCTTCAAATTACGAAAATAATAAAAAAAAAATCATCGATTTCTACCACGGATTTTGAAAGTTATTAATTATTTAAGAATATTAAAAACAGTCAAAAAGTACCGGGTGAAGCATTGAAAATCTGCTGAAGTAGATTAGTGTGTGTAAATACACTCATACTTTTAAAGACGCGGCAGTAAAGTATAAAAATTTTAGACATTAGGGGGCGCTTATTATTTTTTTTAACTATGGTTATAAGGGTGCCCTTTTCCACCCAAAGAGTCGTTTTACTTTGGGATTTACATTCAGCCTTAATCAAAATCATTAGAATAATTTTTCCATCTAACAAGATATTCTTTTCTCTGTCCTGTTCCCCGTGTGTCAAGAATTTTTTCAACATCAAAAAATTCTTCATTTATATTTTGATTTACTTTACTTATTTCTTGTTTATAAAAATAACCTGAAATCTCTTCACCTTTTAAATCTTTAATTTCATAAATAGGTAAAGATTGTCGAATATAAACTTTTGATATTATAAATAATTCTTTTGACCAAGATCCAGCATAACCTTTACTGAAAGATTGCTTTTCATTACTGATTCTAACATAGTCACCAACATGGAATTTATTATTTTTTTTGTCGCATTTGTATATTGTTTTTCTATATTTTCACGTGCCTTTTGAGCATTGTATATAGTAACAGCGGCTGGGGTCATTTTTGTTGATGAATGTATTGCATTATTATACGCTTGTACAATTTTAGGTAAGACTTCAATATAACGATGAGTTTTTTTATACGTGAAATAACGATAAATTCTTTCTTTGAGTGTGCGATTTACTCGTTCAACTATAGCTGCTTCGATATCGGGATTACGCGCTACACGAAGATGAATTCTGACTTGGTCCAATAATTTTTGAACATTGTTATTTAAAAATTTTTTACCTTTGTCTGATTGTAAAACTACTGGTCGACGTCCACTAGTTAAAAAAATTTTTTCAAGTGCTTGACAAACAGTATTTCCTGATTTATTAATAAGAGGTTCAACCCAAAGATATTTACTAAGTACATCTATGACAACTAATAAAAATTTATTATCATCGTTATAACTTTGTAATGAGGTCAAGTCAGCTAAATCCATTTCCCATAAATCATCTACATTTTTTGTAGTATAATGTAAACGAGAAAATTTTCTCCGGACTGGTTTATGAAGTGTATAAGTATTTTGCGAATCTAAACAATCTTTAATTTCTTTTTTTGACTTTGGGTATTTTTTAAATTTATTTCGTGCACCCGAGAATGATAGGGGATTTTTGGGGTTGTAATAAATGTTTGGTAAATTTATTTTTTTATGCTTAACCATTGTGATGACCTTTTTGATGTAGGTGATTTTACAGTTTTTTGTGGAGGTTTTTCAACTTTGCGTACAGTAGATATTTCTTCATCAGAAAAAGACAATTCTATTCTGCTCAATCTTCTTTTATTAATTGGTGGTGGTTATAAATTTGGTGTAATTACTTCTTCTTCAGCGTCATCGTTGTCGCTTTGTTCCCAGAAACTAATATTACTAACAAAATCTCTAGGCGCATGAATATCTTTTAAAAATCATGCAAACTGATCATGTCCGATTGCTTTAATATTTTTACGATAACGTAACGCATCATTAATTGAATCAATAATACTAGAACCATGAATAATTTTTTCGTCTATACTCACCAAGCCTTTATCATTCCATTTTAATCGATTTCCGTTATCTGCTCTGGTTATATAAATAAAATAAAAGACATAATTCGTTGATATACTTGTCAAAAAGCACTCTCGATAAACTCAACAAGCCCGCGATTATGAGGAACATCTTTTATTTTAAATGTATACGTCGTACTTGTGAGTGAAAATTTAGGTATTTCTTCACGCGTTTCATCGAGTAATTCTATACAATCTTCACTTCCACCGTCTTGACATTCGTTTTCACTTGAACTAACCATGATTAATATTAAAAATTTACTAAATAAAAATAATAAATTTCCCGAATATATATGTACTCCCACCTAGCTTATATTTACATTGCATGCACTTATTATATTAAAAATCTATTGAACTGACAAAAAAAAAAATTTTATCGAATAAAAAAAAAATAACATACCATATTTTTTCGTTCCGGCAAGCGTCACAGCCTCGTTTGTTTACGTTTATTTCTTCCCCACAAACGTAACACTGTCCAACCTCGATGCATTGGGCCTCCTCAAAATCCGTGACGTCAGAGTCACTGCTTTCTGGTACACCGATGAATCCCTCCCGTGAAGAAACTCCCGTTCCCTCGGATGAATGACATTTTTTCGGGTTCGCTTTAACAATGAATGAAAAAAAGTAAAATTAAAAAAAAAAAAAAATTTTTTTCAGAAAAAAAAAAAAAAAAGTTGACAAAATTTTAAAACAAAAAGTAAAATTAAAATAGAAATCATTTTAAAAACAAAAAGCAAAATTAAAAAATAATAATTTTCTAAAACAAAAAAAAAAAAAAATTCATTTCAAACCAAAAAGAAAAAAAAAAAGTTGACAAAATTTTAAAACAAAAAGTAAAATTGAAAAAGAAATCATTTTAAAAACAAAAAGCAAAATTAAAAAATAATAATTTTCTAAAACAAAAAAAAAAAAAATTCATTTCAAACAAAAAAAAACATATTTAAAAAATATAATAAAAAACTTTATAAAAAGTAGTAAAAAAAATGAAAGCAATTAACAAAAACACTTACATATCCAATTATCACTCGATGAAGTAGAATCTGATCGTTCACGTTCTTTTTCTTTTTTCCATTCCTCAAGGTTTTTGAGACGTTGGATACGCCAACGCTCTTGAACAACAACCATCCTTCTAATCATTTTTATTCTTATGATCTTTGCTTTTTTTTGCCGAATACGTAATTGTCGCTCACCTGTAAAATATATAAATTCACTGTTTCATTCTATTTTCACTTTTTTTAATCCACTCTATTATTTTATTTCACTGTATTATTTTTACTTTTTTATTTCGCTGTATAATTTTATTTTTTTTTTTTTCACTGTATTAATATATTATTTAAATACTTTCGTAACATTCTTTTGATAAAGCTCCGATTTTGATAGCATTGGTACACCTTTTTAAAAAACCATATAAAATTTTTTTTACTGGATTATCTTTTGTTAATATTTCATTTATCCGATCTTCATCGAAATCGTCTCTAAATATTTTTATATTACCCTCAAAATCTTCAAACGATTGTGCTAAATTATCAATCGGAGTCATATATTTCATGATATAATAGATTTCCTTCATACTACTTTTCAATTTTAACTGACCACGTATTTTTTTAATTATCTTTGGACGTTTGAACGTATAAATGCGCGTAACTTGTACGACTCCCGGTGATATGATTTTAAAAGATTTGGTTGGAATTCAGATTGAAAAAAACCAGAAACCTAGAAAAAATAACGAAGTTCCCCCGCCGGGAATCGAACCCGGGTCTTTTGCTTTCCGGGCAAACGCCTTGACCACTAGACCACAGGGCTTTCTATTTTTTCAAGTTTCATCAAGTTAACTCCGACGTCCTTCTATGCGTCAATTCATTTTTTGAAAAATCTTTTTTTAAATAATTTTTTCTCTTTTTTAAAAAAAAAATAATTTACCAGTTGCTATTTTGCATAATCTATTGTAACTTGAAATTTAAATTTTTGATATCTTCCAAAAAAGCTAATAAAGATCGCTTTTAAATATATAATAGATCTATATTCTTTCTAAACACTCGGGGTACAATTTTAAATTGAATAATAGTGCTGCCAGACAATAAACAAAAAAGTTTTCTATTCAAAAAAAAAATTTTCTTTGGAAAAAATAAACTCAAACTAATTTTATATTCTAGCATTTTAATTTTATACATTTTAAATAATCAAAAGGACATTTTTTCCTCGCATAATAGATCTTTAGACCCCTGTATTCACCCTGAATTTGAAAAAATACGGCGCCAGCAGTAAACAGTTCCATTAAAAATAAATATAGTTGAAAAAATACCAAGACAGTAAATAATTATTTTTCGAACAAAAAATATTGTAGTCAAAAGAAAAAATATATTTTTGTATAAAGAATAGAGAAGTTTCTATTTTCATTTGCATTTTTTCCTATACCTGCTTTTTTCGTTGCTCTCTTTCTATCCAGCTGTGACGCTCAGGTGTGTCATTGTATTATGTAAATATGGGCTATTTCATGCAAGTATGTCACTCAAATAATAATTGTAATAAATATTTCAAGTACAGGTGGCGGTAATTACCATAAAATAAGTATAAATAGAGCTGATAAATCATATTTCATGTTAGTTTATTAAAAAGGTACAATGTATCTATTTATAATTTCTTCTGTGTTAAGTGTTTCGGCTGCAAGTAAAAATGACTATACAGTCAAACAAATACAAACAGGTGCAGGATTATTTCACGATTATTTATACGATTTTAAATTTTCAATAAATAACTAGAAGATAATAACATTCATAGAATTAGATTGGTATATAAAACAGCCATATTTAAATAATGACGTATTGCTGGCCGTAAATACATTGAAAGAGAGATGTACACATGTGATGCATTATACACTTAGCTTGTGTGGCTGCACGATCCAAAGGCTAAGATCGGTACAATTAAAACTAAATTTTACAGAAGAATATGTACGTCAATTAAGAGCAATTTCCACGCAACCTGAAATAGAGAAAGATATAAAACAAAAGCGTGACGTATTTATTGATCGAAATACTTTTATAGGCAAGTCTTTTTTCACATCTTTGAGTGATGAAGAATCTAGATTATACAATATTAAAATTGATAACATGTTGAAGGAAAAAAAAATTTTGTATCGGACCTCGAGAATCTAACGCATATATTACCAGCTGAAGGAGAACGATTTAAAAAAAAATTTAATAGATTATTCAACTATAGGAAATTCAACACTTGGCTCGTCATATATAACATATAAAGATTTTAATAAATGGTTAGGTTATGATCGTGAGAAAGAAACACGAGCATATTGGGAGCTTTATTATCAAACAATTATCTATTTAGATGACTTTGCTACTGTAGTAGATGGATATAATCATTTTTTAAAAGTTTTAATCGATTCCTTTAATTTATCAAAGCTGAATATACTTCATCCTGAAATATTATCGTCAGAAAAATTAGAAGGCTCGCTTGAGTTTTTTGCAAAACATAGTGGTGAATTTAATTTACCTATGAATATAAGAGATGCAGTAGCTGGTCATTTGAGTAAAATATCACAAATTGATATAGGCTATGACAATGGTAGATTATTTGTTTCAATGAGAATTCCATTGACTGAAGATAAAATTTATCATATACATAAATTAAGATCGTATCCTATTGCTCAACAATTAGGTAATAATACGATAGGATCAGCGTGGATAAAACCTAGAGCTAATTATTTGATTTTGTCATCAGATCAATCACAATATACACTTGTGAAAAATAAAATTGATTGACCTTTTCGTCAAGCAAGTGTGAATATACATATATGTGAATCATTATCATATCCGATGTATGAGAGTTCACATCAAGCTGGTTGTGAGATATCTCTAATTACAAAAATTAATGAATCACCTTTACTTAATTGTGATATTAAAATTTCTCGTCATTTGACGCCGTACTGGAAAAAATTAAGTAATGAAAAAGGATGGTTATATGGTTTACCAGGAGAACAAGAAATACATATACTGAGTGGAGACAAGAAAAAAAAAACTATTGTTATTCGTGGTGTTGGTATACTACGGATCCAAGCAGGTTGCCACGCACGCCTAAATTACGGATCATTTTTCGGTTAACAGGTAGTCAATATTGATACCATATATGAATTTAAAACTACAGCAACATTTAATGTTACAAAACTATTGCTTGAAATTGTTGATTTTACTATAGGAGAAACAAACTATTCATCACCAAACCCAGCGGTATTGATTTATCATATATCTCTTAAAGAAATAAGAAATGAAATATTAGATCAAAAAGAAAAAATAAATGAAAAAAAAAAGTCAAAAAATATTATATTAAAAATTATTCTTGGTGAAATTATTATGGCTACAATATTAACCTCCATAATTTTATTTCCACCAATTATAATTATTATAAAAAAAATTTTATCTTTCTTCAAAAAAGCAAAGTGTCATATAGATGTAAAGCCCGTCCCCACCTCAATATCTTATGCCTCTCCTTATTAATTTCCCCACTATTCAATATCTAATTGTATAAAAGACGATGTAATGATAGGTAAAATTAAAAGTTAACGATGGAGTCAACTAGTAATCTTCTTCTGTCACATTCAGTTGCACTTAATAAGTCTAAAACGAAAAACTTACGTGTTGGATTTGGAGAAGATTATCGAATTAGTATTCAAACTTGTGACAATACTTCAAGAAAAGGAATTTCATTTGTAGTATATATGTGGAAAAATTTTTTGGATAAACTAGAATTTATAACATCTTGGTACTCAGTCATTCTCACCCCGCCCTGTGAATATTCAGAACTACCTATGACTGTCAAAGTTGAAAATCAACGACGACTAAAAGAAATACATGGACTACATTGGTTTGATGGAGAGAGCGACATAGGAAGAGTACTTGATATTTTACGTTCAATTGCAAAACAAAGTAAATTAATTATTACATGTGGAGACGAGTCTGTAATGTATGTACAGAATCTTCTTGGTCGAGATATTATAAACGCTGAAAATATGAATGAATGGACTATATTTGTAGCAACAGAAACATCTAAATCTAAATGTATAATTCATAATAATTTACCATATCATGAGTGTGCACTTGTACATGCTAGACGTATAAAAAAAAATTTTTTAAATAAAATGTCTTCAAATAAAAATTGTAGTGTTGACAAAACTGGTTAAATTTTGTAAGAAAAGTATGTCGAATGGAAATGAATATTAAAAGAAAACACATGTTCAAATAAAAATAAATATCAATAACCTATGTCTTAATTATTTTCCTATATTACATAATTTCCACCTCCATACAAAAATGAGTCATACTTGAAATATTATTTTAAAAAATTGAATAATAAAATAATAAATGCAATAATATAAAAAAAAATTAAAAATGAAATAAAAAAAAAAATTGCACCTGCGCTGACTCGAACGCTAGAGCCCATAATAAATAAAATAATAGGGGTGGTTTTTTAAGGGTAGTTTTTTGAGGGTAGTTTAACAGGGTAGTGTGCCGCGAGGAATAGTCGCGTATGGGCCCCACGGAGTTTGTTGGTGCTCGAGGGGGGAACGCGAGCAAGCGGCCCAGAGGGAAAGGGGGCAGGTAAAAAAACGACTCCCAAAACATTTTTCTTTTTTGTCTTTTGAAGAACAGTAAAAAAAAAATATGTTAAAAATTTTATTCCATAATCAGGATATAGAAATATAAATTCTTATACACAAGATGATATACAATACTCTAGATCTCGACAAGAGTATTACAATTTTTTATCACAAGTTAAATTGAAAAATATATCATTATAACTCATCATTATTATTATAAACATTTTTTTCATCAATTGGAAAAAATTCTGTTAACAGACGAAGAAATAATTAACCATTAAAGCTCATCAACTGACGATGTTGCAGAAGATGCATTTGGTAAATAGAATTTAATTAAATAATAATATTAAAATGAAAATATTATTTTTTTTCAATATTTCTACTGCTCAAATGAATCTTGGTGAAAATTCCCATCGTTTATTAGAAATATAAATAAATTATAATAAGCAAGTTAAAAATTATATTTTAATTCTTTTTTTTGAATATATTCTAAATAAATATAAAATATATTTTGAATATAATTTGAATTAAAAATTGATATAATTTATATTTTCTTTCGAATATATTCCAAATAAATATAAAATACAATTGAAATATATTCTATATCAATTTGAAATATATTTTGAATATAATTTAAATTGAAATTAAATATAGTTTATATATTTTTAATTTTTGTGCTCAAATATTGTTGAAATAAGATCATGTTTTATATAGCCCAAGACGTTTGTTATTATGTTTTTTGTTATAATTTATTTTGAATTAACAAGCAATTATAATATATTTTTTTTTTCGGTATTCATTTAACAGAAAGAAATAATTAGCCATCGAAGCTCATCAACTGATGATATTACAGAAGATGCTTTTGGTAAATAGAATTGAATTAAATATTAATATTAAAATGAAAATATTATCTTTTTAAAATATTTTTTCTGCTCGTCTTTATTTAACAGATGAAGAAAGAAATAAAAGCTATAACATGAATGAACCAATTTACGAAAATGCAAAAATGAATCTTGGTGAAAATTCCCATCGTTTATTAAAAATTTTTTTAACAAATGCAATGACAAAAAAAGCTTTCAGTGAGCTGCTGCAGTTTTTTAGTGATGTACTTCCGTTAACGAACATCATCCCACGATCTAAATATGTTTTTGATCAAATGTTGAGCGAATGCATTCCATCTTTTCAAGAATGTGTAAAAAAGCATCGATTATGTGAAAAGTGTAGTGACATCCATTTTCGCCTGAATGTCAGTGTTGACTTGGTAGACATTCACCACGAGTGGATAATCCGGATTCCTACCCTGGCTACGACAGATTCGTATCCCCTACTTCGACACTCCCACCGGAGAGTCGCATCGAGGTGTGCGCACAGATGGTCGTATGGAGTTCGATTAATTAATTAATCGCTATGGGGGGTTCGATTTTTTGTGAGGCGCCATATTGGTGTTTCTATAAGACGCCATTTTAAATTTTTGAAATTTTGAAATTCCCGGGGTCCTGTTTTTATACGATGCCATATTGGTTTTTTCGCAAGATGTCATATTACATTTCGCAAAGGTAATTATTGTTATTATTTTCCATTTATTTTATTGTTAATAAATTTAACTAACTTTTAAATAATGTTTTTTTATTATTATTATAATATATTATTATTTTT
Organism: Aphidius gifuensis; assembly: GCF_014905175.1. NCBI lineage: Eukaryota > Metazoa > Arthropoda > Insecta > Hymenoptera > Braconidae > Aphidius > Aphidius gifuensis. The sequence continues at coordinate 18,460,562 of NC_057789.1, read as the reverse complement.
CATCAATAACAATAATAATAATAATTCAATAATTTAATAATTTAATAATTTAATAACTTTCATAATAATAATATTTTCAAAATTCCCACAAAAAGTAGGTAATGTATTTCCCGTTTTTATCATATGATATTTTCAGTAGGGCGCTGCAGTTTCGTTTTGTCAGCGCTGTATGTTTTCCGAATTTCCCACGATTTCTTTAAGTTTGGTTTGTCACGGGATGAGGTTGTTTGATAATACTTTTAAAAAAAAATACAAAATGAGCTGTGGAAGAGTTAATAGAAAGGTAAGTCATTTATTTTATTATACAATTAATTAATTTTATTTTTATTCTTTTTATTTTATTTATTTTTGTTTAATAAATTAGTTGTATGGCTTTTTTATTATATATTTTTTCTTCGCTAAACGTGTGTGCAATCAAGAGATTCATTCACGTGTTTTGCAAAGAATAAAATATATAATATTTATAATAATAAAAAAAAGCCACACCACTAATTTATTAAATAAAAATAAATAAAAGAAAATACAATAAACATAAATTAATATGAAAAAACAAAAAAAAAAATGGTTAGAACGAATACTTGAAAAGTTGCATCACGCAAGCACGTTTTCTAACCTTTTTTGTTTTTCTTATCAATTTTAATGTATTTTCTTTTTATTTATTTTATTCTATTAATTTTATTTTGTTTATTTTTATTCATTTATTTAATAAATGAATAGTTTTTTATTATATTTTTTCTTCACGCAGAACACGTGTGCAATCTCTTTTACGCACGTGTTTTGCAAAGAGGAAAATATAATCAAAAACTGTTCATTTATTAAATAAATAGATAAGAATAAACAAAATAAAATTAATAGAATAAAATAAATGAAAAGAAAATATAATCTAATTGATAAGAAAAACAAAAAAGGTTGGTTAGAATGCATGCTTGAATAATTGCATCAGGCAAGCACGTGTTCTCATCAATTTTTTTTTGTTTTTATTATTAATTTTATTGTATTTCATTCTAATTTATTGTATTTCTTTGAATAAATATTATATTATTTTTATTTTCTATATTTTCAGCGTGTAGGTCTTTGGAGAAGACTCCTGGAACGGGATTTGTGGGTCCGATACCATGCTATGTCCAGGTTAGAGCAAGAGGAGCTGGAGCAGAAGTCATCCAGAGAAGCCATCGTCCCTCTTGCCGCTAACGAAGGTAATTTTTTATATTTCTGTTTTTATATTTTTTTATTTTCAATTCTTTTATTAATTTTTTTTTTTTACAGATAACACTGGTGATGATGAGACAGCTGCCCTGTCCCTGAGCAGAGGTCATCTAGAAAAGCCACCGTCCCTGTTACCGCTAACGAAGGTAATATTTTTTTTATTTTTATATTTTTATTTTCGGTAATTTTTTTTTTTTTTTTTTTTTTTTTTAGGTGAATTTGACTTGTATTTTTTTTTTTTGGTAGATTTTCCTTTTGCTTTTTTTTTTTTTTTTAATTAATTGTTTTTTCTCTTACAGTGACAAGAGATACGCGCAATAAAAATAATGTAGCTGTCATCAACTTGGTGAGTGATGATGATGATGATGATGATGATGATGATGATGATGATGATGATGATGATGATGATGATGATGATGATGATGATGATGATGATGATGATGATGAACCAATACATTGTAAGTATTTTTTTTTTTTTGATGATTTTTTTTTTTTTTCAATAATTTTTTAGTAAAATATTTTTCATTGTTGTTTTTTTCTTTTACAGTAACCAGGGATACTCGTGAGCAGGAATATGATGATGATGATGATGATGCTCATAATGAATCAATACATTGTAATTTTTTTTTTTGATGATTTTTTTTTTTTTTTCAATAATTTTTCAGTAAAAGATTTTTCATTGTTGTTTTTTTCTTTTACAGTAACCAGGGATACTCGTGAGCAGGAATATGATGATGATGATGATGCTGATACAGTTATTTTGGAAGAGGAGGAGCTAATTGGGAGGTTAGGGGATGCTGACTTCTACAATTGCGGTTACAGTCCGTCTGATATAACGAGAAGAGGTCGAATCTGTTATGATCCTATTTGGTCACAAATTACATGTTTTATTGAAAAATAAATTAAATAAAAAAATAATTTTCAATTCTCAAGTATGTTGTTTTTTCTCATTAATCACTATCCTAAGGTTTTTCATTTTTTTACATTTTTTATGTTTCCGATTCTTTTTTTAATCATTTTTTCAGTCACATTTATTATTTGTTTAACATTTTTTCAAGTAAAATTTTCCTTTACCGATATATTGGTTCAAATCATTTTAGTAAGTATGAAAAGGACACTGTGTCGCTAGTAGTTAATGAAAAAATAAAATGGTGGCGCTAGTGTGATGATGTCGCTAGTGGTCATCAAAAAGTGGGGACAAAGCTAAATAAATGTCAATCCATCTAACTCATTCATTCAACACATTTCATTGTGATCTGCTGCCAAGGCAGTATAGTCATATAAAAAATATCAGGTGAGTCTTAACCTCAATTTAATAACCAATAAGTATTTTTATAATCCTTAGATATTTTATAAAATTTCTCAATAAACTATCTTTAGATTTTCACTAGCTATCAATCTACATAAATATTTTTTACTCTAGGTTAATATTTTTTTATAAAAAATAACCTCGAAAAAACATTTTTTTTCTTTTTTTTCGGTAATCCATCATTATCTTGTCAATTTTTGATTAATATTCGAAAGTTTTAAGTTAATTATTCTCAGATTTTCACTAGCTATCAATCTACATAAATATTTCTTGCATCTGGTTAATATTTAAAAAAAAAAAAATTAACCTCAAAATAATTTTTTTTTTTTGGTAATCCATCATTATCTTGTCAATTTTTGATTAATATTCGAAAGTTTTAAGTTAATTATTCTCAGATATTCACTAGCTATCATTCTACATGAATATTTCTTGCATCTGGTTAATATTTCTTTTATAAGAAAAATAACCTGTAATCCATCATTATCTTTACAATTTTTGAAATTTTTTAAGTCAGTTATCCATAGATTTTCGCTTGCAATGATTCTACATTAATATTTTTTGATTTTTAGGTTAACCAAACAAATATTAAAATAAAAAATTCGAATAAAATGGATTTAAACGCACAATGCAGACTACGTCGAGAAGAATATCGAATGATAGTTGAACGTTTACACGAGGTCCCCGATCACAATCAAATCAATTCTACAATTATTTTTTTACGCAGAGATATTGCAAATTATAACAGATCATGTGCAAGTCTGTCAGGTGCTCATAAAAAATGCACTCAGGAAACAGTGGCAATACTGAGAACTTATTTATTAAGATTACAAAGTTTGCAAGTCCGAGGTGCAGGTGTATCTTCAACAGTTGATGTATCAAACGTTCTACTGAAAATTAAATTGAACGGCAAGACTTAGAAAATGTATTCAGAAACAGGATGGAGACAAGCATTATAATTAATTTAAAAGATAAAGATGTAAAAGACTTTCTTTCTGATGCTAAAGAAATGTTAATTAGTCAGTTAGCTCTTATTTTACAAGATAAAAAAGCACTCAAAGTCAATACTGTATTAGCTTTAAACTGTGAAATCGAAAAACCTTCGAATAATAGTGTAGAAGTTGAAACAAAATATTTCAGTGAAGGCAGTTTTGAGGTTTTACAATCATCAGATCTAAGCCAACTATTCAAAGAAAATTTTGAACATTTTATAGAAGATGTTGAGGAAGCTGAATTAAATGGATCTGGTTGGAAACTGCATAAAATCCTCCATCTTGAAATCCAAATAAATGATTACATACCACTGCAAGGTGGTAATTCATCTTTCGTTGAAATGCCATCATGCATACTGAAAACTCACTCAGTTGTAAACGTCAAAAATTCTGTTAATTTTTGTTTCCTATGGTCAGTTTTAGCATGTTTATACAAAGTGCCAAAAAATGGTGAGCGTGTGAGTCATTATATGAAACATCTTGTTAAAATAAATTCTAGCGGAATAACTTTCCCGATAACATGGGAAAAAATCAAAGTTTTTGAAAAACAAAATAAGTTAAAATTTAATATTTATGGTATAGATGATGATGATGATGACGAAAGTGATGATGATAATGAGAAAAAAAATAAAAAACGTAGAAAAGAAAAAGTTGTACCATATTAAATAAGCAAAACTGAATCTGAGCATGAAACGATTCATCTTTTAATGGTTGAAAGAGAAGTAGAAGCGGAAGATGAAGATGATGATGATGATGATGATGTTAACGATTTCAATTCACGAAAAAATTTGTCACAATATCATTTTGCATGGATCAAAAACTTATCGAGATTAGTAAGCTCACAAATTTCTAAACATAATGGGAAAAAAATAATTTGTGATCGCTGTTTATGTCATTTTCAATCTTAAAAATCACGGGATAATCATGGAAAACTTTGCAGTGAAAAATGTAAAAGTGCAATGAGATTACCGACTGCAAAAAATAATATTTTACAATTTAAAAGTTATAAACATCAATTGACCCGTTCATAATTTATAGTGATTTAGAATGTTTATTGGAAAAAGTGCAGAGTGAAGAACTGGAAAAAAATCAAATTTATCAGAAACATGTTCCAAGTAGTGCAGCATATTATTCAAAGTGTAGTTATGATGACTCACTTTCCAAGTTCAATCTTCATAGAGGTAAAAATTCAATTGAATGGTTTATTACAGAGCTCGAACGAATTGCTCATCGAGTCAATAAAATAACAGATGATATTAAACCAATGTCACTTACACGAGATGAAGAATTACAATTTTTGAATGCAAAAAATGTCATATTTGTGATAAAAATTTCACGGAAAATGACGTAAGAGTAAGAGATCATCCGCATTGGACTTCAGAATACCGAGGTTCCGCCCATCAAATATGCAATATTAATTATCAAGAATCATGTATTATTCCAGTAGTATTTCATAACCTCACAGGTTATGATGCTCATTTCATCATCAAAAAATTAAAAAACCAGTTTGAAGGTAAAATTGATATACTTGGAATCAATAAAGAAAGATATATTTCATTTACAAAACATGTCAAGGGTACTAGAATAAAATTGAGATTTATTGATTTATATAGATTTATGGCTAGTTCCATAGATTCATTATCAAATAATTTAGATAATAATAAAAAATCAATAACAAAATGTCTCTGTAAAAATGATGATGAATCCAATTTAATTACAAAGAAGGGGGTTTTTTCATATGATTATCTTGATAAATGGGAGAAATTTGATGATACAACACTTCCATCAAAAGATCAATTTTATTCAAAATTGAATGAAGTAAATATTTCTGATGAAGCATATGCACATGCTCTAAATGTTTGGCAAAAGTTTAATATAATAACACTTAGGGAATATTCTGATTTATATTTACAAACTGATGTTGCCCTTTTAGCTGATGTTTTTGAAAGCTTCAGAGCTGATTGTTTGAATACATATAAGTTAGACTCAGCACATTATTATACACTACCTGGACTTAGTTTTAGTGCAATGTTGAGATATACTCAGATTGAACTAGAATTGTTAACAGATCCTGAAATGATGTTGTTTATTGCGCAAGAGTAGAGTATAGGGAGAGATAGCGGGCAGCGTGCTGTTAAATGGTATACGATCCACGAAAAAACCGGTTTCGGGAGTCGTTTTTTTACCTGCCCCCTTTCTCTCTGTGCCGCTTGCTCGCGTTCCCCCCTCGAGCACCTACAAACTCCGCGGGGCCCATACGCGACTACCCTGATAAAGTACCCTCAAAAAAACTACCCTTAAAAAACTACCCTTATTATTTTATTTATTATTATTATTATTATTTATTATTATTATTATTATTTATTATTATTATTATTATTTATTATTATTATTATTATAATAATTATTTTTTTATTACATATATATTTTTTCATTATTTATTTATTGTTATTATTATTTATATATGTACGTATGTATATATATGAATAATAATATTATTTTTTTTTTTAAAATATTATTTTGTGATGTGTGCGTGCGCATAGGTGCAAGCAGACTGCAAGCTAAAGTGTCAGCAGAAGTTTGAATGAAGAATGTATGTGAGTAAGGTAAGTGTGGGTCTCGTTAGTGTGTGTAAAATGTTTATAGCGCTGCAGCGGCAGCAAAAGTCCCAGCAAAAGTTTGAATGGAGAATGTGTGTGAGGCAAGTATGTGTGTCGAGAGAGAGAGAGTCAAATATGTGTGAGTGTAGTGCAACCATGTTCTGTAAAGTGTCTATAGCGCTCCAGCGGCAGCAAAAGTCCCAACAGAAGTTTGGATGGAGAATGTGTGTAAGTCAAGTATGTGTTAGTGTAGGGCGGCCATGTTTGTTGTGCTAGTGTTCAAATAAGACTCTGTGTATTCGTATATACGAACATTATTTCATAAACAACCCTTATTATTTAAACATGGATATTAATGGAAAATTATTGAACAACCCTTATTATAAACAACCCTATGATTCGAATATCTTTATTAAATGCACTTGTTATTTCATAAGAAAATTCTTTCATATACCCATGTATTTAAAAATTTAATTAATTTTTTATTATTTAATGACTTTACTGTTTATTTTATTATTGTCATATTATATACTACTGTACATCTGACATAGAAGTTCCAATGGATACTAATATATCTATGTGACATGCAAGCAAAGCAGCAACTGACTTTTAAATTCATGCGCACGCTCCCAAAAAAGCATGAACAATATATAGATATACTGTCACTGTAGTATAAGGCATGGGGACCCATATGGTTGTTTACATATTTTTGAATGTAGAACACAAGTGTTTTGAAATATTTTTATAAGAGTTAAGACATCGGTAAATGACACTTAACATTAATAAAATATTATTCAATGATACTTTAAATACTTATTATCAAGTTTTCCAAACTCTCTCTACTATTTAAATAATATTATTAACATTATTCCTATTATTATTCGATGAATATTTTATTGTTATTATTTTATTATTATAAAAGTTATCTTTTTAACTGGAGCTATAATTTGAATATAACAATAACCATATATGTAATATCATTTCAATATTTTTTAATTTATTATTTTATTATTATTATTATGATTATCGTATTTTTACTTTTATCAATGTAAATATGGGTATAAATAATGTTATTTTTATTTTGAATACATGGGAGTTTATTATCATTTAATATTATTATTATCATTATTATTGATATTATTATTATTTATAAGCATCAAAGTGAGCTCTTTATGAACTAGGTCTATAATTCAAATATAATAATTATGTTATTATTATTTTGATATTCTGAAATGCTTCATCATTCAATATCATTAAGATGATTATTAATAGAGTTACCTCACCAAACTATATTTTTCATTTAGATAAAATAATTATTACATACCTGTTATTTTTTTATTATTTTAATATTTTTAAATTTTTATCATATGACTTTGTGTATATGTGCCATCCCTCAATAAAGTCGGAAGATACTTGTACGCACCATGCGACGAAAAACACAACTAAATGTCTATAGTAGTTTATGAGAGGTAAGTGTATAAGGTTCAGGAGTGTATATACTGTGTAGTCAGCCCAGGTAGAATTTAGTGTCGATTTTCGACACGCAGTATCCATTCGACGTCGAAATTCGAGCTCGAAACGACATCGAAAGGTGACGTTTTTCGACGTCGAACCGATGTCGATCCGACTGTGGCGCGTCATACGGTGATAATATTAACATATTTATGATAGGGCTCAGTAGATGGCAGAGTGAGTGATTTTCATCAGATTTATTGACGTATCATTAATTTGAGCAGGGATGGGCATACTGTGAGTTTATGAGTTGTTTACAATTATCCAGAAATGAAACGTTTAAAACAGGATAAATTACATGTATTTCATTTGTTGAATAAATAAATGACTAAGGACAAGCAGTAGCTAAGGGAAAGATGTAGCTAAGGAATTAATGTGACTAAGGAATTATTTCCTTGAAACATAATTCTTTGACAACCTCAATTCCTTAGCTACTACTTTTTCTTGGACATTTGTTTTTTTAAAAAATAAATTTACATGTATTTTATTTATAAAATAGATAAAAAATGTCCAAGGAAAAGCAGTAGCTAAGGAAAAGATGTAGCTAAGGAAAAGATGTAGCTAAGGAAAAGATGTAGCTAAGGAAAAGATGTAGCTAAGGAAAAGCAGTAGCTAAGGAAAAGATGTAGCTAAGGAATTAATGTGACTAAGGAATTATTTCCTTGAAACATAATTCTTTGGCAACCTCAATTCCTTAGCTACTACTTTTTCTTGGACATTTGTTTTTTTAAAAAATAAATTTACATGTATTTTATTTATAAAATAAATAAAAAATGTCCAAGGAAAAGCAGTAGCTAAGGAAAAGATGTAGCTAAGGAAAAGATGTAGCTAAGGAAAAGCAGTAGCTAAGGAAAAGATGTAGCTAAGGAATTAATGTGACTAAGGAATTATTTCCTTAAAACATAATTTTTTTAAAAAATAAATTTACATGTATTTTATTTATAAAATAAATAAAAAATGTCCAAGGAAAAGCAGTAGCTAAGGAAAAGATGTAGCTAAGGAAAAGATGTAGCTAAGGAAAAGATGTAGCTAAAGAAAAGATGTAGCTAAGGAAAAGCAGTAGCTAAGGAAAAGATGTAGCTAAGGAATTAATGTGACTAAGGAATTATTTCCTTGAAACATAATTCTTTGGCAACCTCAATTCCTTAGCTACTACTTTTTCTTGGACATTTGTTTTTTTAAAAAATAAATTTACATGTATTTTATTTATAAAATAAATAAAAAATGTCCAAGGAAAAGCAGTAGCTAAGGAAAAGATGTAGCTAAGGAAAAGATGTAGCTGGGGAAAAGATGTAGCTAAGGAAAAGATGTAGCTAAGGAAAAGCAGTAGCTAAGGAAAAGATGTAGCTAAGGAATTAATGTGACTAAGGAATTATTTCCTTGAAACATAATTCTTTGGCAACCTCAATTCCTTAGCTACTACTTTTCCTTGGACATTTGTATTTTTAAAAAATAAATTTACATGTATTTTATTTATAAAATAAATAAAAAATGTCCAAGGAAAAGCAGTAGCTAAGGAAAAGATGTAGCTAAGGAAAAGATGTAGCTAAGGAATTAATGTGACTAAGGAATTATTTCCTTGAAACATAATTCTTTGGCAACCTCAATTCCTTAGCTACTACTTTTTCTTGGACATTTGTTTTTTTAAAAAATAAATTTACATGTATTTTATTTATAAAATAAATAAAAAATGTCCAAGGAAAAGCAGTAGCTAAGGAAAAGATGTAGCTAAGGAATTAATGTGACTAAGGAATCATTTCCTTGAAACATAATTCTTTGGCAAATACATGTAAATTTATTTTTTAAAAATACAAATGTCCAAGAAAAAGCAGTAGCTAAGGAAAAGATGTAGCTAAGGAATTGAGGCTGCCAAAGAATTATGTTTCAAGGAAATAATTTCTTAGTCACATTAATTCCTTAGCTACATCTTTTCCTTAGCTACTTTCACTTGATTTTTTTATTTATTTTATAAATAAAATACATGTAAATTTATTTTTTAAAAATACAAATTTCCAAGAAAAAGCAGGAGCTAAGGAAAAGATGTTGCTAAGGAATTGATGTAGTCACGAAAATTATGTGGTAAGCAACATTAATTCCTTAGCTACTGCTTTTTCTTGGACATTTTCATTTATTTAAAAATAAGTGACATGTATTTTATTTTTATATAATAAATGAAAATGTCCAAAGACAAGGAGTAGCTAAGGAATTAATGTAGTTAACCAAATAAATTATATGGTAAGCAACATTAACTCCGTGGACACATCTTTTTCTTAGCTACCCTGGTGGAAATTACTCCGGCATTACTCCGGCATGAGGTTGATGGCGGAGAAATTATTCCAGCATGAGATTGATGGCTGAGAAATTGTTCTGGCATAAAAGTAGTGTCAGATTAATTTTTCCGACATTAATCTCATGCCGGAGTAATTTCTCCGGAGATGGGCCAAAAATGGAGTAATGCCGAAGAAAGCCAGAGTATAAATGGCGGAGAAATATATATCTACCAGGGTACATTTTCTCCCTTGGACATTTTTATTTTTTAAAAATCTATTACATGTATTTTATTCTTTAAACAAATGAAAATTTCCAAGGATAAGCAGCAGCTCAGTAATTAATGTAGCCCAATAAATTATGTGGTAAGCAACTTTTTACATTTGAAACATAGTTCTAAACATCGTTTAAAACATAGTTTAAAACATTATGTTTTATACGTGCCCATCCCTGATTTGAGTAATTTATTTTTTTCATTGGTTATACTTAATTATTTGTTTTATGATGCTGAAAAAATTGATTCAATTACACAATTATTGATTGATAAATAATTAATGGATAAATTAAAATATTTTTAAAAAAACCAATAATTGATAATAAATTGACACATTTATTTATTGAGTGAATAATAAATTTATTTATTTAATAATTACTTAATATTTATATAAATACTTTTTGATAATAAATCAAGCAACCATTTTAAAAATTATGCATTATCTGACTCATCAGAACTGTTTTCCCTTTCATCTGCAGAATTGGAGTTATCACTACCAGAATCTTTTTTTTGACCCCATTCGGATGATCTGGTAATAACGTTGCCAAAAACTCCAAAAGCACTTGATTCTGACAGTTCATAATGATCTTTTAACACCCCTAAGAAAATGAAAAAAAAAATAACAATCAGCATGGTACTTATCGTACGATTAACAATTTTTTAGAGCTTTTTTTTTATACTTATAACACATTTAACAAATTTAGGATGAGTATCCTTTAAAATTTGTTTTTTACTAATAATTTTTTTTTTACTAGTTGGCAATTTTTGTAAGACAAAGTTTGCAGCTACTCTGTGGGTCAAGAATTCTTTTGCAATAACTCTTGCACCTTTTTTTGCATCCTTTTCCATAGCTACAAGGTCACGCATACAAGTTTTCTAAAATAAAATAAAATAAAATATAATAATATCAAAAAAAATATACAATGTACAGAAAAAAAACAAAACATAAATATGTAAAAATAACCAGAGAAATTTTTTATAATTCTTACAATATCTGCATAAAAGTTGGAATCATTTTTTATTTTTTTTTCCAATGAATTCAACCCATCACCGGTCAAAATAGGGAGTTCCAATTTGTAATTCGTTGTTAAATGATCAATATCGATTTTTGAATGCTTATTTTTCATGGTTTTTTCCAGTGATGTGAGTTTTTTTTTAATTTTTAAAACTTCGTCTTTGACATTAAGAACCTCAGTTCTTAAAACTTCTATTGTCGTCATCAATTTTTCAATCACTGTAAAAATAGTTGTTAATTGATTACTTTTATTTGAAATATGTATGGAATATAAAAAGTCAAATTAAAAAATAACACTGATAATGATGATGGTGATGATAGAGTATAAAGATGACAGTGTTATTGATGAATTAATGAAATGAATAATTCATATGATAGATCAAATGATCAAGCATTAATTACAAAACCAAAAACACTCGTATTGTTATATTAAAATATAAATATGAACAGTGATAGTGACAGAGATATTTATTAAAAATTAATAACAATATATTCAACAATTTCTGAAATCGTCGTAAGTACATTTAATTCATTTTTTTATAATTAAATAATAATATTGTATATGAATATATGACAGTTGTTAACAACGAAAACAAAACAAACTATTCATAGATTGTAACGATAAACAAATTATAAATTTTTTTATGGACCAAAGGCCAAGATTTCCAAATGTATCATGAAAAGAACCAGTACAAGCTTATTGTAGAATAAGATCAATGCATATCTCAACAGATAAATCGTGTATGAAAGTAATACCACCAACAACATTAGTTATAACACCACCAGATACAGCAATTGATTTTCGTAATAACGAAGATATACAAACATCATTTACAATAATATTTTATGAAAATATAACACAAAAAAAATTATTTAATGAAGCTGCATTGCCATTTGCTGATAATTCAATTGCTGGTAAAAATTCATTATTATATACATATGGTGTTACTGATAGTGGTAAAACATATACAATGACTGGTGATGCAAATGATGTTGGTGTAATTCCACGTTGTCTTGATGTATTACTTAATAGTATAACAATTTATCAAGCGAAAAAATATGTATTTTTAGTACAATGTGATGCTGATGAATTAGTTGATCGTCAAACTGAATCAAATGCTGGTATAACAACACCAATAAATCCTAAAAAAGCAAGAACAATGATTGTACATGATAGTATAATACTGATAGTGATACTGATAATAATCCCGTAAGTGGTAGAAAACATGATGAATCATTAATTATTCAAGTTGATCAAAATAATTCATATGCTGTATCTCTAACATATGTTGAAATATATAATAATAGTGTATTTGATTTATTAGATAATACACCACATGAATCAAGAAGTGATGCAAAAAATTTACATTCATAATTAATAAAAGAAGATGGTAATAAGAATATGTTTGTTCATGCTGTTCCTGAAATTGAAATTAATAGTCCACAGTATGCATTTGAAGTTTATAGTTGAGGACAAAGAAAACTTATTCAATTAATACTGAATCAAGTCATTCACATAAATTTTGTCGAGAACCATCCAGTGCCGTCAAGTTTAGACTGTTTTTTTTTTTTATGATTTTACGACGTTTTAATGCTGTTTTTGCTATTAAATATTTTATAAACAATTAGCTTTGTACGAACACACGAAAAATAAATAAATAAGATTTATATAATCACAAATTTTTCTAACATTAAATACAAAACAAAAAAAAAAAAAAACAAAAATTCTTTTAAATATTCATCATATGATTTTTTAAATAATTGTCATGTTTCGTCAATCTTTGAATACTTTGCAAAAAAAAAAAAATGAACATTAAATGCCACTTGTTTTTAAATTACAATTATTTCAAAATTTCTAGTTAAAAAAAAAAAAGTTATTTTCTTCTTTTTTCGTCAATAGTCTTGATTACAGTTATTAAAAGAAAAAAAAAATAGAAAAAAATAATATATATTTATATAATTGTCATTTGGCAAGGTTTAATTATGAAATCTTCATTTCACATTGAATCCATTGAATTTTTATATGAAGAGTCCGCCCGGTGAACTCAACGACTAAACATTTCATTTTGTTGTTTATTTGGATATCTCAAACAGTCACCGGTTATTCGAAATAATTTTTTTTTTCTATGTTGTGTACTCCGATTATCAATAACTTAAATTCTGTTTTCTTGAAGACTTGATCGTTTGGCTGTGCTGTAATTGGCATTGATGATACTCTGAGAAATTCCATGTACATGATTATTGTGTCCATATTGTTGCATAAAATTTTGATGATTCATCATGAGATTATTCTGTTGTTGATGATTATTATGAAGAAGATCAATATTCATGTGAGAGTTTGATTTTCTACTGTGAGCTGGTGGATTGTATCTTCTAACATAACTAAAGTTTCCATGTTGCATTTTTTGCATAACACGTGGAGTTCCAAGACGACTGTGCCATGGTTTAATCAATTCTTTTTGTTCAGATGTAAAGCATTCATGTTGCAATACTTTTTCCAAAATATTAAAACAACCACATAGAAGTTGTTCATCTGATGTATCTGGTGATAATTTACTACATAATTTACAAAGTACTTGAATAAATTATAATGGTATATCATGCTCAGGACGATCTGATGTATCATCATCTTTACTACGATAAATTGGTGTTAAAAAAATTGAATTTAATTTTTCTAATTTGTTGAGAATTGTTATGAGTTATTGCTTCTTGATTTAAACCAAGAAAATCAGATTCATCAATTAATTTTTCATCTAATTTTTTATCAAGATTAATTAGTGTTGAATAACGTTCATGAAGTTTTTGTATTGATAATGCCAATTTATGTCTTGCACCTTGTGTAACACCTTTATCTGCTAATTGATCTTCTGTTAAATTTAACATATCTGCATAACACATTGTTAACATAACTGTATTTATGAAGACGTAAACTTTTAAGCCACACAAGCATATTTCCAATGTTACTTGTAAATTTTTGATTTGATGGAACATCAAGACGACCTTCACTACTACTACTTGCACAAGAACTTGGTGGACTTTGACGACCCAAACTAATTACACCAGAATGTAAATTGTATGAATTATTAATTTTTCCTTGTTGCTGCTGCTGTTGTTGTTGCTGTGCTTGTTGTGACTTGTGGTTGATGTTTATTTGTTTTTCCTTGGCATATGCAATCCCATCTTGTTGGTAATGGTCTTGTAAATTCATCAATTGGTGTACCAGTTATTCTTTCTTCAATTTGACGTAACCATTGTGTTAATGCACGACGATCTTGACTAGCAATTGCTGGATGTATAAGTGTATAACTCAATAATTGTTGTATTTGTTCAGTATATTTACCAGTTGCAACACATGTACTAACAAGTTCTGGTATTGCCATCAAATCTCTTTACAATCAACATTACCAGGACGAAGAAGTGGTAAATGTGATAATAATTGATTAATTGCAACTTCACTTGTTTCTGATTTTTAATAATCTTTTTATAAATACTGGACTATTTGCATTTGTTTCTGTATCATCTAATGAATCATTCGACTGCAATGAATGTTGTAATGCTTGTGATAAAAATTTAGCTTGTACTGGTGGTATCATTCTCAATAATGCATATAATACAATTGTTTTTTCACATGTATTCCATCCAGTAAATACACAAGTTACACTTTTAACTTGTTCGCAAAAAGGTGGACCAGGTGGTGACCACTTCATTTTTAATATTTATAATCCAACACAAAATTTCTCAAGTTTAAAACAGTATTACCACTAATCACAATTACAACAACACCACAACTTGGTACCACCTACACATACACTTGGTTCGTGATGTCCGTTATGAAGAAGCGTCTTTGATATTTTTATTTTTTTTTCTTTATTTTCAAGTAAAATTGACTTTATTATGAACTTGATATATCAAACCCTGGAAATTGTTGATGTTGTTGTTGAATTTTTTGATGCACTTTCTTGATGTAATGAAAATTAAATTTAGTTTTTTGGAATGCACCTTTTTTTTTAATTAATTTTTTTTTTTTTTTTTTAACATTTACAATAAGATGAGTACAAGCACTATTTGATTGTGATGATGAAAATGTTTTACACGATAAACGTATTATTAATATTAGTCAACATTTGGATCTTGGTGGTTCACAAAGAACAAATAAAACTAAAAATACTGGTCAAAGATTACGTAAAGTTGGACCAATAAATAATTCATTAATGACATCAATAACATGTTTAGAAATATTAGAAAGATAAATGAAGAATATTTAATGAATCGACAATCATTACATTAAGCAAAGTTAAAAAAAGATAATGATATTGTTCTACAAAATGAATTTGATAAAATAAAACGTGATGTACAAAAAGAATTAAAATATAAAAATCAAAAAATGATAATTGAAAATAAACAACTTGATGAGAAAGTACGTCGTGCTAAAAAGTATTAATATCTGGACTAACAATATATCGTCATCAACAATGACAACAACAATTGTAAGTAATATTGTTAACGTACATGAACAAATTAAAACATGAAATAAACAGAAACAACAACAACCGATAATGATAATAAAATAAAAAAATTACTATAGTTAATTTAAGAAGTAGTTGATATAACAGCTGGTAATCAATTATAATATCAAATAAATAGGTTGGTGGTAAACTTCAATTATCATAAGATCCTGGTTTTACACTTGTATTATCAAGTACAATACCCCTTGTTTTTCATCAACAGGCATCATTGAATTATATAATAATTATTTATATATCACATAATTAATAATCAATATTAATAGCTATTTTCATATTGATCATAATGGAATACTTATGAGACAAATAATAAAAAAATCAAACTTTGTTTTGGTTAACAAATGGTACTATTGATGATTGTTCATATTATGATAATTCTCCAATGATAGATACAAAATAAATCAAGATATTATAATGTAAATTTATACTCACTGATATAATAATAATAAAACTTTTCGTTTAATGCAAATAGAAGTTGATTAAAAAAAATTACCTTTTTGTGAAACCAGTATGTCTTGATCTTTACCAATTTGATCATGTTGTGGTGTATTTTTATTTAATATGCTGCTTGTTGACGCAATTGTTTGAGATAATGAATGGCTCCCATTACCATCTGATCCTTCTGACATTGTATGTTCAAAATGATTATTATCAGAGTAGTCCATATCCATCAAGGTGGACACTGGCAATATAACTTCATTATTAACTTCCTTACAAGAAGCTTCATGTACTGGTTTTCTTTTGGTTACAGCTTTCTGGTATTCTTTTTTTTAAGCATTCAAAAAAATTAATTATGTACATTTTTTTTATTTAATCATATTAAATCAATATCAAAACGTAAGAAAGTGTAGATTTGAATTTTTTTTAAGTAAATAATTAATAACGAAGTCGAGTATACTCGAAATTACCTGCTGTTACAACTGATTTTACATGAGTAGATGAAGCATCATCACTCAAAATTAATTTATTTTTAATGGTAGCAGTCTGACGTTTTTTATTTTTTCCTAAAATAAAAAAAAGAACATTTATCTTGATGGAATAGTATTTATTATTTAAAAAGCAAATTTTAATAATAAATTTTAATTTTAAATTTCAACTTAAAGAAAAATGAAATACAAAAATTGTTTACCAAGGAAGCTTAAATTCATTTCAGCTTCACAATTTTTAAGAGTATCAGTACGAATGGCATCCTCGAGTTCTTTGCCTCTAGGACCTACTTCACTGTCACTGAAAGCTGATAAGTCTGATACATCAGTCGAATATTCCAGTTTTTTACATGCACATTCTGATGCTTTGTATGATTCTATCAAAAAAAAAAAAAATAAATAATTAAAACCAATAAAAAAAAAGAAGTTGATTATTTATACATTTTCATTCTTTCATAATAATATTAATAAATTTACCTATGTTTAAAAGACATTCAACAGTATAAGATGGCCATGTTTTATCTGGATCTTTTAATCCAATAATCATTGATTGCATTTCGTCAGAAAGTGCAAGTGGTGGATAATAACACTTGACTTTACCATCCGACTTATCAATGAATATCCATGTCCTTGGTAAAATTTCAATGCACCTTGTCGAAGGCTGTCTTCCCCGGCTTACAAAACGCACAATTACATATTTTTTTAAAACTTTTTCGTCCGTTGACATTGTTTATTTAATTTTATATTTTTATAAAAAAGAAAAAAACTGCACCAACTTGATGTAAACACTCGTTGAAGTGATAAACCCGGTTTTTTTTTATTTGATTATTTAATTTTTTCCTAATTATTATTATCCTAATTATTTTCCCAATTAAATATATAATTTACGATTCCAGATTCATAAAGAGTGCTTAAAAATATTAACTATTACCCTATCATCAATCACTAACGGTAATAATAGCTTTTCTTTAATCTACGTATTGAGAATAAAAAAAAACAGGAATAAACTTGTTTTCATTTTTTACTGGTCAACACAGAGAGAAAGAGAACTTAAAAAATATCCCGTTAGAGCACCACTGCTGAGCGCAGGAGTGCTTGATATATGTCAGTGTATGCGATGGTGGACTACATGTATGTAATACCGAGTCAACCGAGTGCTCAACTATCTGAGATGCACGCGTTGTTTTTTGTGATGAAAGAAAAGAGAAAAAGAAAATGACTTCTTCTTGTTAGAAGTAAAAAATTTATAGTGGCCATTGTTGTTCTTGTCTTTCTAACCTCAAGGCTTTATATTCTGACTTTCATAATTAAATATAAATGATGGAAAATTTTTACCAATATTTCAGCAACTGATAAAATATAAATACACATCATCAATGTGCAACTGAATTATTTAAAAATTTACGTCTAAAAGATTATCAAGTTGGTTTAAAAGAACCAGCACAATAGCAATAACAAATCGGGTTTATACAAATAACTTCAACGTTAGATTTTGATAGTACAAATGTAACAACTAATTTTAGAAATATAAATTAGCTACTAACAAGTACATTATTTGTTAAAAGAATTTGATCTAATAACATTGACAAAATATGAATGAAACATCTTTATATTAAATCAAAATACATCAACAACTCTAATAAAAAATTTACCAAAAATGGGTGAAGAAAAAATTTATATAAATATTGTGGTGATTGGTCATATTGATTCTGGTGAATCAACAACAACTGGTCATCTTATATACAAATGTGGTGGTATTGATAAACGTACTATTGAAAAATTTGGAAAGGAAGGACGAGAAATGGGTAAAGGTTCATTTAAATATGCATAGGTACTGGGTATAGGTATTTAAATTAAAACCTGAACGTGAACTTTGGAAATTTGAAATATCAAATTATTATGTTACAATAATTAATGCACCAGGACACCGTGATTTTAGTAAAAATAATAACTGGTACATCACAAGCTGATTATGCAGTATTAATTGTTGCTGCTGTTACTGGTGAATTTACACTTGGTGTTAAACAATGAATCGTTGGTGTTAATAACCTAAATTCAACTGAATCAACACAATTAGGCAATACAATTGTTATTCAGTAGTTTATTAAATAACAGAAATTATAAGAATAACAATAAAACATCATTATTAAATGATTTGTTACGAACATTATTCGTTCATTAAGTGGTATGTAAATCTGTCATTTATATGATTC
Organism: Aphidius gifuensis; assembly: GCF_014905175.1. NCBI lineage: Eukaryota > Metazoa > Arthropoda > Insecta > Hymenoptera > Braconidae > Aphidius > Aphidius gifuensis. Next base: position 18,441,727 of record NC_057789.1, on the reverse strand, counting down.
TCAAACACTTGTTGAAATTTTTATGACTATAATATTTGTAAACTATAATAACATATTTTATGTTTCATTTAATACTTTTTTTTTTTAACAATAGAAAGTTTGACATACATTGTCGTTCATATGAAATACAATCATATTTTTTTACTTAAAAATAAATTGAAATAATTTTTTTTTTTGAAGTATATAAATAAATTCTCAAAGTAAAATTGAATATTTTTTTTTTTTACTTAAAAAATAAATAAATACTTATGAATTATTAATGAGTGCCAGTACTTTTATTTTACAGATGATAATGATGAACAAAATTCTATTAAAATGAATTAATTGATTATTATTTATTTTTACATTAATAAGACAACTATCACAATTGGCTGTAAGTAATTGAAGAAAGAACTGGACTATGTTCAAGCTTAACATAACGGTAATCATAATATTTAATAAAAGTAAATGATAATAATAATAATATTCTTTTTATTAAAAAATCAAATACAAAGGAATCATTATAATTACTCTAAATATTCATGGAGTATTTGACTAAGCTTTAATATTTGTAAAAAATCTATTTTATTATTCTGAAAGTGATTGTTTAATGAATAATAATATATTATTAAAAAGTAAACTAATTAAAAATAAAATATCATTAAATATCAAAAAGTTGAATCAATTTAAAAAATGAACTTGAAATGGTAAATGTATCTAAAAATTATATAATTATATAATATTGATTCAAATACAACAATCATTGTCCAAATAATAATAAAACAATTCATAATATTAATGAATGTCAATAAAGTAAATCACCATTTAATATTTCAGATGTACCAAAGGATCGACTTGAAAAAATGTAACTTGAGTACGTCAACATGATGTGAATGATAATGATGATGAAAATAACAATATATCCAGATGATGATGATTAAAAATCAACGATTTGTCAAAGCTTGAATCAACGTGCACAAGTAACAATTGATGTATATGTCCACATGATAAAAATACACATGAACCAAAAAAGCTATTCAACGTTCAATTGCAATATATGTACATGTTTAAGTGGCATATAGCCAGTCATAATTACAATCAAATGATTGTAATGACAAATTTATTTATGATGATTATTCATAATTATAATCATACGTTATCATTTATACCTAAAGAATGTAAAAGTAGCTGAAGATTCTTCATTAAAAAATGGAATAAATAATTCATATGATAGAACAAATGATGAAAAATAGATATTAAAATATAAAATAATTGCTGATGTTGACAAACAGATAGGTAGAAAGTTTAAATCATCATGAGGTCCTGCTTTTATGCTTGTATTAGTTATAATTAACTATTCTGGGGTAGCTTAGCTAATAAAGTCATTATCAAATTATTATTATTATTATTATTATTATTATTATTATTATTATTATTATTATTATTATTATTGGTATTATATAGTAGACAAGGCTCAAAAATCAAGTCACATTTAAGCTCATTTTAGCTGAATTAATCATTGAATATTTATTAATCATTAAATACTTCTCAAATATTTATTACAGGCGTAACGAGGTTATATTATAATTATGTTCGTTTATTTTTATTTTAAATGTATTAATATTATAAATAATAATACAACAATATAAGCGTGTGATCGTATTGAAACATTTCCATCACGCTGAATTTTCAGACAAATAAAATACACTTTTTTTTTTAAATTTTGTTCTAAACTGATGATGATAATGATGATAGTAATATAAATAATTTGGTTCTTTTGTAATGTCTGTTTTACAGTTCTCAAAAAAATCATGTTTAGCGTGTATATTTATTCGTGTAACATGGGCATTACATACTTTTTAACTCTACCATTTTCCTTTAAATTCAAATCGAATCTTACCAGTTTGTTGTCTATTCGATTTATAGGAAAAGTGATAAGCAGAGGAACTGGATTGTCATTCAATTCATAAATGTGCTGATCTGTAGAATCACATTCATTTGTATGATAAATAGGACCTTTAGTCATCCAACGTTGGCCTTGTATGAGGATTCTACCATTTTCTTCATATATTTGTTGAATTTCAACAATAAATTCATTCTTCAACAATATCATGTTGTTAGGTCTCGATGTGGTGAAGTATTTTTCTTGATATCGTAGCTTTGAAATGATATTCCCATCAGCTTCTAATATTTCAGTCTCAACAACACGTTTTGCTTTGGTATTTAAATTTATTACTCTCTCATAATTCCGTCGACAAATCTGAGCTAACAGATGATATGGCGAACGTAATTGTCTTTTTATTATTCCCAGATAATTTTCAAAAGCAAACGCATTTATTTCGCTTAGACTCAAGCCTGTGTGCACAACATCATCAGCTACATGAATCAAGTTGTGCATGTTGATTGTAGCTGATAAATTACCGTAAATTTGCTTGCTTCGTTCGAAAAACATTTCTAGCAAAACGTTTGCTTGATTTACGGACTGGCGTGCTGTTCGTTCACTCCACAAAAGTCTTGACGCATGATGAAATAAAATAAAATGATTGTATTGATTTTCTGGGATAATATTTTTTAAAACGATGGGCCCAGCATAAAAAGCGAAAAACTTATACTCTACAGCTTTATAGTTGGAAACATTATTAATTGCCCGAATTTTCCGTTGAAATTCTCGGGGTATTTGGCCTTTAATTTGTTCCAGACGCCTAGATATTTCCGTTTTATGCTGTTGACCAACTCTGAATCGTGAAGAAAGAGAAAACCAGTATTCAAGGAATTTCGCCATAATTCCCAAAAATCCCAAGTGCATAAAGTCCAAGACGAAACAGAGTATCATGTTTATGTGAGGAACAATGCTTGTCAATAATGATGGTCCTTTGTGGTGCTGATGATCTCTGAATGTCCTGAAAGATTCATCTGTTCTTTTCATTTCTTCAACATTAGGAAATACGGTTGTAGCTGCTGGTTTTCTTCTCATTCTTTGGCTTCCTTCTTCTTCACCCTCATTATTTGAACTTGCTGATGATTGACCCAAAGCTGTGCAACGCTCGCATGCATGTACACCTGTATGGCCCGATATAGATTTTAAAAACGCTCGAGCTGGAGTATCAGCAATAATACATTGAATATGTACATTGAAATGTCTTCCCGAAATGACAAGACCATCCGCAAGTAATTCATTGATCTCATTTACAAAATCCTCCAAGTACTCATTAACGTTTCTTGGTTTTGATTGTCCATGAAACATCGCCACGACAAATGGTTCATACTTGGCTGATTTTGAATAGACTTTACATAAGATGGGCCATATATCTGAACGACTTGACTTGGATACAGACAACCCATCACAATGAAACTGTAGACTGATATCATTAGTTGCATGGGCATCAGGCTCAATGCATTGTTCCAGACCACGTTGGATGCCGCAATACGTGTATTGGCCCATCAACCCATTGAGGTCGGCCATGGGTCTTATATTATATCTGGCCCCCAGAGTTCCTAGTAACGTTTTTGAAGATTTTGGTAATGAATCTCCACCAGGCCAATCCCGCCTAAGAACAACAAGTAACGCATCTAAGGTCACATGTGGTACTTTTCGTGAAATAGCCCATTCAATTAAGCCTATTTTTCTTCGAAAATTGTCATCTTCAACACTAGCATCAGAGTCAGCATCACCATCACCATCATCAGATCTATCAACACCATCATCATCATCATCATCATCATCATTGAAATCAGATCTATCACCATTACCATCATCTGATCTATCACCATCATCATTGAAATCAGATCTATCACCATTACCATCATCAGATGTATCACTATCATCATTAGATCTATCGCCATCATCATTATTATCAGATCTATCACCATCACCATCACCATCACCATCAGATCTATCAATACTTATGCATGATTCTGGATTTGATCCACCATCACTCGGTACACCAACACTACTGTTATTTGATGCACTATCTGATTGACCACCATCAACTGGTACACCAACACTACTGTTATTTGATGCACTATCTGATTGACCACCATCAACTGGTACACCAACACTACTGTTATTTGATGCACTATCTGATTGACCACCATCAACTGGTACACCAACCATACCATCATCAGGTTCATCCCTGTTATTGACATGCTCGAGTCTAGCTTTTTTTTTTGCCCTGTATTTCGCCATTCGTTTCCTCTGCTTCTCTAAACTTTTGTCATTCATCATTTTGTAAAACTATTAAATTATAAGTTTATAGATTGATTGTAAAATTATGAAATTATTCGTTATCAAAAATAAATTTAAGATTAGAATTAATAATATTAATATCAATAAATATTATCAATGTATGTATTGACAGTTCAAAACGTATGAGCAGGGATGGACATGTATAAAACATAATGTTTTAAACATCCTTAGTTTTATCCATTTGTATAAAACATCTCGGTCTAGCGGTAAAACTTGGAACTATCATCAGTTGTAACCAAAATGGATTACAATCCGAAAAAAAGCTAAGGAATAGATGTTAAATACTTAGGACAAGCAGTAGCTAAGAGAAAAATATAGCTACGGGAAAGATGTGGCCAAGGAATTAATGTTGCTTACCACATAATTTTCGTGACTACATTAATTCCTTAGCAACATCTTTTCCTTAGCTACATCTTTTCCTTGGACATTTTTATTCTTAAAAAATAAAATACATGTATTTTTTAAAAAATGATAACGTTCAAGAAAAAGCAGTAGCTAAGGAAAAGATGTAGCTAACTAATATAGCCCACCGACGTGAGGTTGGTGGCGGAGAAATTACTCCGGCATGAGGTTGGTGGCGGAAAAATTACTCCGGCATGAAATTGATGGCGGAGAAATTACTCCGGCATGAGATTGGTGCCGGAATATTTTCTCCGCCATCAATTTCATGCCGGAGTAATTTTTCCGCCATCAACCTCACGTCGGAGTAATTTCTCCGGAAATGGGCCAAAAACGGAGAAATGCCGGAGTAATGCCGGAGTAATATTTCTACCAGGGTTAGCTACATGTTTTCTTAGCTACATTTTTTCTTTGGAAATTTTTTTTTTTTTGAAATAAATGACATTTATTTCATTTGTTAAATAAATAAATGACTAAGGACAAGCAGTAGCTAAGGGAAAGATGTAGCAAAAAAAAAATTTTATGGTAAAAATTTGAGCTACTGAGAGATCACGTGGGTTTTATCCGTTTTATCCTGTTTCAAACGTTTCATTCATGGATAATTGTAAGCAACTCAAAAACTCACAGATGCCCATCCCTGCGTATGAGGTTGTGGCATTTTTTTTTTAATTTATTGCTTTTAATGATATTGCTAATAAAAAAAATTGCCTTCTTTACCTATATATAGAACTTGACTCTACTGCCATCTATCAAAATTCAATGCAAGCGATTATTTTATGAACAAGTCCTAAACGACGTCGATCCGACATCGAATAGCGTCACCCTTCGACATCGTTTCGAGCTCGAATTTCGACGTCGAACGGAGCGTGGGCCTCGGAAATCGAGCGCTATTCGACGTCGAATAGACATTAGATTTCTACCTGGGAGGGGGCGTACATATAGCAGAATGTACAAATTAATGTTTTTCATTATCACTTTCATATAATTCATGTATAAATGTACTTACACACCTATGGTTAAATATGTATTTTATCCCTTTCAACTAGATTGACTATCAATAATAATATGTATTTACAAGTTATCAAATATGTATTACATAATTTTAAAAAAACTTAAATTTAATCTGATACTGAAGAATGTGATTGTTATTATATATTTGAATATTCTTAATTATTCTTTTTAACAATTATTTTTTCTTTTCTGATAGATATGTATGGGAAATATTTACAGACACACACACACACACACACACACACACACACACACGCAACGTGTATTCACTTGTTTGTATTTTTGAATGAAATAATTTTTTTGAATGAAGTAATTAAAAGGTGAAAATAAAATTCCCTACGATTATTTTTTTGTTATATTATATTTATTGTTATTATTATAATTGAGATATATTTATTATCATATCTACAAAATTCAAAATGAAATTAATTCTTATATTTGGAAAAAGAATTCACTGTTTTTACTTTATAAATTTTTTAATTTAAATGCTTTACAAAAACTTGAATAGATAAAAAAAAAACATCTGTTATTCTTAAAATGACTCATCTTTACATGAGAGAAATTGATATTATTTTTATGTAATGAAAAATTAAATAAGAAAAAACAATATTCACACTTGAAGGAAATCGATATTATAGACATGATATTTTCATAGATTAATTTAAATTTTTTAAAAAATCAAATGAAGAAAAATATTTTCATAAACTACTTGTTAAGAGAAATTGATATTACCAACATAATATTCCATATATTAATTTAAATATTTTACAAAATGAAAAACAATAAATTATTATAAATTATTACTCTCAAGAGAAATTGATCTTACCGACATAATACTTTCATACCCTAATTTAGATGTTGTACGAAATTAAAATAAAAAACAATAAATTTTTATAGATTAATTATCTCAAGAAAAACTGATATTACCGACACACCGATTTATATATATAATCAAAAAAGTAATACAAGAATTAAAACAACCACAATTATCATTTGAAAATAAATCCCTTATTTATACGTTAGAAATAAATATGAGCATTTTATCTGAACATATATTGAAAAAAATTAAAATATATTTATAAATATACCAGCGTAAAAAAAAAAAAAAAAAATTATTATACATTTCTATTTATACTAGCTTTCATTTTAATTTGTTAAAAAGAAAAGTCAATAACCGAAATAATGATTTGTTAAAAAACTTATGTTGAGCAGCTGTCATTGTTTGATTCAATATCAAACATGTTTCATTATTTTATTATTCTTCAGGTTTATTATTTACAAGTTTGAAATTAAACAATGATTTTATAATTATTATTTCACTTGTATTACTTTATTATCAGCAATTGTTCAATTCATGAAATGTTTAATATGTAATTGTTTATTTGTTTAAGTATATTCACTTGAAACTTATAATTTTCAAAGTATTAAAAAATTAGAATCAAAACATATTAAGTTTTTAATATTCAACATTGTAAACTTTTATTTTAATTTTGTTCTAACTTTTTTAGTAAAATCGTAAAATATTTATTTTATAATTTTTATAATGAAAAACCATTCACTAATAATTTTTGAAGGAAGAAAGAATTTATTATATTTATAATTTTTATTTTTACTTTTTCAAAACAATTTTCTAATAATTTTTAGAAAATAAATTTACTATATTTATAATTTTCTTTTCCAATTTTTTAAAACCATCCATTAATATTTTCTAAAGAATGAATTCAATATATTTCTAATTTTCAAAACAATTCAGTAATATTTACCAAAAAATAAATTTAAGATAGTTATAATTATTATTATTATTAATTTTTCATAAACACTCACTAATATTTCAAAAAAAAAAAAAAAAAAAATGTTACACTTATTATTATTACGTTTTTTATTTATTTATATTAAAAAATATTATTTCTAATATTTTAAAAACATATATTAATATCTTCTCGAAACGATTTACTACAGCGATAATTTTTATATCTTTATTTGATTTGAAAACATTTACTTATATTTTTTGAAGAAACAATTAACTACAATTGTAAGTAATCCAGTTTTACTTTTTTATAAATGAAAAATTTATTTTCAATATAAAAAAACTACAAGTAATATTTGAAAAAGAAAACAATTTACTACAGTTATAATCTTTATATCTTTACCTGATGATATCAAAATTATTTTTAATATTTTAAAAACATTATCAATACTTTTTCAAATACAATTGTAAAAAAGTTTATTTTTCTTTCTTCACATTAAAAGATATTTAATATTCGAAAAATCATTCACTAACATAATTCCAAAAAAAAAAAAATATTACTAAAATAAAAAATAACTAAAATAAAAGTAAACAATTTACTACAGTTAATTTTTATATCTTTATTTGATATCAAAATTATTTTCAATATTTTAAAAACATTAATATTAATATTTTTTACAATTGTATTTGAAAAAATATTTATTTCTCTTTCTTTACATTAAAAGATATCTAATATTTGAAAAATCTTTCATTAACTATCACTAACATATTTAAAAAAAAAAATATTACTAAAATAAAAAATTTTTAAATGACAGAAAAAAAATAATGAAACATTTTACGATAATTCATTCAAGCAGATACATTTTAATCTGATTATGCATTTGAATTCAAATACTTGATAGGTATTGGAGGTGGACAAGGTTTTGGTTCTTGATTTAATTTTTTAATTTTTGTTAATGCTAAATGAGCAGCTTTTCTTTTTGCTTCAATTTTTGTTCGAGCTGATGCAATAGAGTTATAGTCTTGCATAGTAACTTGATTGAGTGGATAACGGATCGGATAAGTTACTTTTATTGTAAATAATGGATCATGCTGTGGACCTTCACAATTTAATTGTTCATATTTTGGAAATGAATTTTTTTTATGACAGTATTCGTTCAATACTGAAACAGGATTATACCCCAAGTAACTATCATTTTTATTTCTTATTGGGTGTTGATTTTCATTTTCGTCTTTATTAATTAACATCTTTATTTTATCCATCATCTCTATACTGGCTTTTTCCATTACTTCTTCTGTTGTATTTCCAACCACAGTAACTTCTATTTTTCCGATGAGTAATAAACATATAGTTTTTTTACTTCCATCACGCATTGCTTCACCAATCTCCTTACGTAATTTAATGTTGTTGAATGAGCAAAATTCTTCTAATAGGTTCCAGCGTCTGTTGTTGTTGTTGTTATTGTTGTTGTTGTTGTTGTTCATCTATATCAAAATAATAATTAGTACTACGTCTTAGTATAGCTTACAGTGATTTTATTATTTTTACAAATGCCATGCTCATGAAAAATATACAAGTAAACTGAACTAGAAAAATAAACATTACCAAAAACTACGCTCAATTTAACATTCTAATTTATAACAACTATTGGATAAACTACTTTTCCATATTTATTTAAATATGTTCGCTCAAAGAAAAAATATTTTAAATATTAGCGATTCTATTGTAACATGAATATATTTCATATATAATTAGAATGAGTAAATTTTTTTTTTTATAGTTGAAAATATAGGTAGTGAATAAAATATTTACTTTTTTATATATTTAAGTATAACTACTCAGAGAAAAAAATTATTATCTTTATTGTTACATTGATATTTTTTATAAATAAAAGTTGGATTCAACAATTAATTTTTAAAGTTCAAAGAATATACCTACTGAATCAATAATTTTTTATATCATAAATATTTTATAATGAGAACAACTTTATTATATTATTATATTCGAATATACACAGTCAAAGAAGAAATGATTTTGAATGTTACTGTTCTTACATTAATATATTCCATATACAATTTATTTAAAAAAATTAATTCTCAAAGTCAAATGATTGACACTGGTAAAAAATATTTTTTAATAGAATTATGAACTGAACGTATATGTATTAGAAATAAAAAAATAGAAATAAAAAAACAATTAATACTTCACATAAAAATAACCTATCTACATTCAAACTTTAGCTAAAATAACCATGCGCATTCAAAGTGTACACTCAGCTGTCATTCGATGAAATATACTTTAAGTCACATAGTAGTTTTCGTATGTTTCAAATTCATCCCAGCATTGAATTCTAAGTATTATATAAGTGGTATACTTTTCTTTTATTTTTTTTTATTTCAAATATGATTAAGTTTTTTTGACTATCATTCTTTATTTTAAAATCATTTTCGTCTAAATTATTATATTTTACTAGGACTATATAATTATAATTATAATTTATTCATAATAATTTCTTTCAATTTATTCACATATTTTTAACCGATTATTTGTTCAAAACATAAAATAAATTTAATATAAAAATTTAATTAATATCAAAACTCAGAGAGTGTGCTCTCAACGAATTTGGAAGGGCAAGCACGAGCCTTGGCGAGTGTTTCCCCTCCAAATGAGTTGTGAGCGGGCTCTCTGATTGGGCACATGTAACGAACCATATTTTATGTTACTAGGGACAGTGGTAATAATGTGTGAATTTCTAAAAAGCGCATTACCCCTCTTGCGCTTTGGAAATTCACACATTATTCCCACTGCCCTTGTAACATAAAAAAAAATTCTGACACTACATTTTGTTTAATAAAAAAAAAAATAAACGACCAAAAAATTTAAAAAAAATATCGTAGAGTCTACAGATGAAGCGTCGTCGATTGAATTACTGCCGGATCCGATCCGTCAATATTTGAAATTGTGCCCTGTCGAAAAATGCGGATATGAAATCTTAAAAGGCCCAAAATTTGAAAATAAATATGATGATGCTTTTGGGGGAAAAAAAAAACATAAATTTCATTTAACATCAACTAATTCGGTTCGGCGGTTCAAAAAATATCTTGCAAAAAAAAATTCTGACTCTACATTCTGTTTAATAAAAAAAAAAATAAACAACGAAAAAATTTCAAAAAAATATCGTCGAGTCTACAGATGAAGCGTCGTCGATTGAATCATTGCCGGATCCGATCCGTCAATATTTGAAATTGGGCCCTGTCGAAAAATGCGGATATTAAATCTAATAAGGCCCAAAATTTGAAAATAAATATGATGATTGCTTTTGGGAAAAGAAAAACATAAATTTCATTTAACATCAACTAATTCGGTTCGGCGGTTCAAAAAATATCTTGCAAAAAAAAATTCTGACTCTACATTCTTTTTAATAAAAAAAAAAATAAACAACGAAAAAATTTAAAAAAAATATCGTCGAGTCTACAGATGAAGCGTCGTCGATTGAATCATTGCCGGATCCGATCCGTCAATATTTAAAATTGGGCCCTGTCGAAAAATGGCACTATCACATCTGATAAGGCCCAAACATTGAAAATGAATATAATGATCGCTTTTGGGGAAAAAAAAAAACACAAATTTCATTTAACATCAACTAATTCGGTTCGGCGGTTCAAAAAATATCTTGCAAAAAAAAATTCTGACTACATTCTTTTTAATAATAAACGACGAAAAAATTCCAAAAAAATATCGTCGAGTCTACAGATGAAGCGTCGTCGATTGAATTACTGCCAGATCCGATCCGTCAATATTTGAAATTAGGCCCTGTCGAAAAATGCGGATATTAAATCTAATGAGGCCCAAAATTTAAAAATAAATATGATGATTGCTTTTGGGGAAAAGAAAAACATAAATTTCATTTAACATTAACTAATTCGGTTAGGCGGTTCAAAAAATATCTTGCAATCGTATATTTCGTTACAAGTGCCCACTCAGAGAGTGTGCTCTCAACGAATTCGGAAGGGCAAGCACGAGCCTAGGCGAGTGTTTCCCCTCCAAATGAGTTGTGAGCGGGCTCTCTGATTGGGCACATGTAACGAACCATATTTTATGTTACTAGGGACAGTGGTAATAATGTGTGAATTTCTAAAAAGCGCACTACCCCTCTTGCGCTTTGGAAATTCACACATTATTCCCACTGCCCTTGTAACATAAAAAAAAATTCTGACACTACATTTTGTTTAATAAAAAAAAAAATAAACGACCAAAAAATTTCGAAAAAAATATCGTAGAGTCTACAGATGAAGCGTCGTCGATTGAATTACTGCCGGATCCGATCCGTCAATATTTGAAATTGGGCCCTGTCGAAAAATGCGGATATTAAATCTAATGAGGCTCAAAATTTAAAAATAAATATGATGATTGCTTTTGGGGAAAAAAAAAACATAAATTTCATCTAACATCAACTAATTCGGTTAGGCAGTTCGAAAAATATCCTGCAAAAAAAAATTCTGACTCTACATTCTGTTTAATAAAAAAAAAAATAAACAACGAAAAAATTTCAAAAAAATATCGTCGCGTCTACAGATAAAGCGTCGTCGATTGAATCATTGCCGGATCCGATCCGTCAATATTTGAAATTGGGCCCTGTCGAAAAATGCGGATATTCAATCTTAAAAGGCCCAAAATTTGAAAATAAATATGATGATTGCTTTTGGGGAAAAAAAAAACATAAATTTCATTTAACATCAACTAATTCGGTTAGGCGGTTCAAAAAATATTTTGCAAAAAAAAATTCTGACTCTACATTCTGTTTAATAAAAAAAAAAAATAAACAACGAAAAAATTTCAAAAAAATTTGGTCGAGTCTACAGATGAAGCGTCGTCGATTGAATCATTGCCAGATCCGATCCATCAATATTTAAAATTGGGCCCTGTCGAAAAATGGCACTATCACATCTGATAAGGCCCAAACATTGAAAATAAATATGATGATTACTTTTGGGGAAAAAAAAAAACATAAATTTCATTTAACATCAACTAATTCGGTTCGGCGGTTCAAAAAATATCTTGCAATAGTATATTTCGTTACAAGTGCCGACTCAGAGAGTGTGCTCTCAACGAATTTGGAAGGGCAAGCACGAGCCTTGGCGAGTGTTTCCCCTCCAAATGAGTTGTGAGCGGGCTCTCTGATTGGGCACATGTAACGAACCATATTTTATGTTACTAGGGACAGTGGTAATAATGTGTGAATTTCTAATAAGCGCACTACTCCTCTTGCGCTTTGGAAATTCACACATTATTCCCACTGCCCTTGTAACATAAAAACAAATTCTGACACTACATTTTGTTTAATAAAAAAAAAAATAAACGACCAAAAAATTTCAAAAAAATATCGTAGAGTCTACAGATGAAGCGTCGTCGATTGAATTACTGCCGGATCCGATCCGTCAATATTTGAAATTGGGCCCTGTCGAAAAATGGCACTATCA